>NC_083581.1:71757755-72120255 GCF_027579695.1 Neoarius graeffei | reverse complement strand
GTAAATATAACTTGAAAAAATCCTCTCAGAAATTCAGGATGATTATGAACAATTAGCTAGCTGTTTAGTGTTAGCTGTGAAAATTGCAAACATTTGTGATGAGTCATGGAATCCACGGACACATGTTGGCCGAAACGAATCTGAGGAAATCGCAAAAGATGCTTCTTTTGCGATTTTCTCGGATTCGTTTCGGCCGACATGTGTCCGTGGATTCCATGACTTGTCACATTTATTATAGCTAAAAAACCTTGTACAAATTCTGTCAGGTAGGCCATGTTAGCTAGCTGGCTAGCATTAGTTGTGAAGATTATGAACATTTATTATGACTTATATTACAAATTCAATGAGGTTAGGTCATGTTAGCTCCAGTTTCGGTCAGACATTTACATACATACATGGAACAAGTTTCTGATGGTTTGAGGTTATGCTGAAAAATTCTCAGGAAGTCATCCTTCTTCATTATTCCATCCAATGCACTGCACCAGCAAAACAGTCCCAGAGAATGGTGCTACCATCACCATGCTTCACAGTTGGTACAGTGTTCCTCTGTACCTACAGTGTGGCAAACGTTCCTCCAGAAGGCTTTTTCTTTGTCTGTGTGGTCAGCTGCAAACTTTAGTCGAACTTAAAGGTGTTGATTTTGGAGAAGGGCTTCTTTCTTGGACGGCATCCCCTCAGTCCATGGCGATGTAAAACTCAGTGACTGTAGATGGTGACACTGGTGTTCCAGCACCTTCAAGTTCATGGCAGGCCTATGCCTTGGTGGTTTCTGGCTTGTTCCTGACCATCTGAAGCAATTTCCTTTCAGCTGAGGGTAATAGTTTGGGTCTTCTTCCAGCAAAGTGGCTATACCTCCCAATAACTTACATACTTACATATAATAGTTTGAATTGATGATCTTGTTCTTTAGAAATGGCTCCTTGAGACATTCCTGAGTTGTGTAAATCTATGATCCTCTTTCTCAGATCTGCACCGAGCTCCTTGGACTTTCACATTGTACTGTGTGTTGGTCAAACCAATGAGTGCTGTCAAATAAACCATTTTTATGTTGGCACAGAGAAGCTACCAGCTGTAGTCAATCATGATCAGGAACAGGAAGTTAAGAGACCTTGGCATGTTAAAGTGCACTTTGGAACTTTCAGCATCACTGAATTAATAATCTAAGTGGGTGTATTTAAATTTTTTGACTTTATATGTATAATTTTGACTTCACAAAACCCAAATAAATTAAAACTTGTGCCCCTAATCCTTTTTTTTAATTAAAGATCATTCTGTCAGAAAAAAAAATCTTTCAAAGTCAAATGTTGCCATGACATTCCTGTCCATGATGACATTCATGTTTGTGTATATAAATGTCTGACTTCAACTGTAGTTGGTTAATTATAGTTATGAAGATAATCAATATTTATTATGACATTTGCAAATTTTGTGAGGTCATGATAGCTTGCTGGTTAGTATTAGTTATGAAGATTATGAACATTTATTATTATTATTATTATTATTATTATTATTATTATTTCATCCGGCTAACAGGCCGATGAGGTTTTGCCATCATGTATTGTCCATCATCCGTCCGGTGTTGTCCACATTTCACAAAAATCGCTTCTTCTCTCTCAATTCTTCACCGATTTTTATTCTTTTGGGCAGGAAGGTAGGTCTGCATGGGGTGCATATAGCTTCTACACAAACTTACATAATTGCAATTAATAATGACGATATGGAGTAATTAAGCCCTAATGAGCAGTTTCCACACAAATCGCTTCTGCTCCCTCAGTTCTTCACTGATTTTGATTCTTTCTGGTATGAGGGTAGGGGTACCTAAGGTGCATATAACTTTTACCAAAATTTGCTTAATTGCAATTATTAATTAAGTTATGGACTAATTAATCCTTAATGAGTAGTTCAATAAAAATCGCTTCTTCTTGGTCAATTCATTGCCATTTTGGATTCTTTCTGGCAAATAGGTCGGTATTCCTAGGGTGTACCGGTATATACAGTGCTCAGCATAAATGAGTACACCCCCTTTGAAAAGTAACATTTTAAACAATATCTCAATGAACACAAACAATTTCCAAAATGTTGACAAGACAAAGTTTAATATAACATATTTTTAACTTATAACGTGAAAGTAAGGTTAATAATATAACTTAGATTACACATTTTTTTCAGTTTTACTCAAATTAGGGTGGTGCAAAAATGAGTACACCTACTACAAAAACTACTACATCTAGTACTACATCTAGTAAGTTAAACAGATGTTATATTAAACTTTGCCTTGTCAACATTTTAGAAATTGTGTTCATTGAAATATTGTTTAAAATGTTACTTTTCAAACGGGGTGTACTCATTTATGCTGAGCATTGTAGCTTCTACCGGTATATATAGCTTGTATATAGTGTATATAGCTTGCAACATTTATTGAGCAAGGTGGCCCACTTTAGATCGTTCCTTCTGGACTAGACGGGGCCGGAGTGAGCTACGCCGTCATTGACGGTCTCGTTGTTAGTTAGTTTGATGTATAGTATCTTTTGGAGTACGAAAGTACTCTATCAGGGT
Source organism: Neoarius graeffei (assembly GCF_027579695.1). NCBI lineage: Eukaryota > Metazoa > Chordata > Actinopteri > Siluriformes > Ariidae > Neoarius > Neoarius graeffei. Next base: position 72,117,699 of record NC_083581.1, on the reverse strand, counting down.
TTCACAGTAAGTTTTTTTGTCAAGAAGCACTTCTGAAACACAAAACAATTTACAAGCACAAATGTATTAGTTTGACACTTCTAACTCATTTGGGCCGTTGTTATCCCACCTTAACTGAGCAACATTTTAGAGCAACTGTCCTAAAATATTCAGTCCAGCTTCGTCCAGCTGATAAAACACAGGCTGAGCAGGTCAAGCTGTAGGTTGACATCTTACTTCCTCATTACTTGACTAAATAAATTAATGTTTGAAACTGCAATGTTGCATTTTCCTGAAACGACCTGTCTATGACATTGCATTTGTAGTAAATCATAGACTCATAATCATGAGGCATGAATCATAAACTGTTGGCATTTACCAGTTTGGTGAGTAAGTAGCTGATTAAATCAAACTCGATTTTCAGAAAGAAAAGTATTCATCTGTTAAGTAACATTAATATTAAAGACTTCCGATCACCCAGGGAATTGAATAATGCCAAATCTGCTGTCTAGACAGAATATTGCAATAATTTTATAAAGCCTGATGGTCTCAAAAAAAAATTAATTTTCACTGATGCTTTTAAATATTGAGGGGATAGCATGGTTTATTAACAACATAGTTGGAAGCCAAATTAATTTGAAATGGTCTTGCTTGGATATGCTATTATATATTCATGGATTTTCATGAGGGATGCAAGCAAGCTTGACCCTGTGAATCCATCACTCACATACCTATGATGTGATGAGATGTGATTAACCTTCCTCAGATAGTTACATTAAGGAAGTAGCATATTTAGCTAGCATGAGTGTGCACTTGATTCTATTTACATTGGGATTTTCTAGCAAAGTTATGAACATCATAACTAATTAGTCAGCCAAGATATCCAAGTTGTCTGTTTGACTAAGCTATAAATCCATCTACTCAGTATAATACATGACTAAATCACACTCTTAGATGTGTCTATTTTGTTGAAATATGCATGAAAGTAGGGTTAAAGGTTAATGATTGTAATTTATGCGCAAACATTTCTTTGTATGCATGTAATGATTTGCCCACTTCACGATTTGTTTCGATTCACGATACTGGGTTCGTGATTCGATTTTTCCCACAATATTTAAATAAAATTAAATGAAGAAATGTTTAATACCAGAAAATTACATTTATTTTCCTATTATTTATCAACTTAAATATTCCTTTTTTTAAATGATAAAATAAATATTTTATTTCACTTTCTTAATAACCAACAATAATTATTTACCCATTTATGATTTTTTTGTAAAGGTTGGAGTAAAATATAATAGCCTATTAATTAAAATATTCCTTTCACTGAAAATGAAAAAGTTATTAACAAATAGGACTTTTCTTAATAAACTATGAACATTGTAAGAGCTACCATTTTTCTTCTCTTTTCAAGAAAGCTCCGATTTCTTGTTAAATCTATTAGTACAGTCAATCACGCAACAGATCTTTCCCATTTTAGATCTGCTTGTGTGTGTTTTCACCATTAGCACTGTGTTACTTTTGCCGATGGTGAAGTCGTGTATTTTTGCTATTGTACATTATTGCTCCCTCTTATGCTAAACAAGACAATTCCAGCTAAGAAAAACTGAGATCACACAGCCTGATAATAATCACAATAAATTTTTCATTTAATTGATTTGAATCATCGTAAATTTGTATTGCATTTATATACTATTCAAAAAAAGTAGGGGATATTGGATTTACAAGTAGAATGAAATGCAAATCATGAGGTCAGGAAGGAAACAAATGACAGAAAAACATTAAGGAAACATTTGTCAATTTATTCGAAACCCTGTGTACAGTCAGTAAAGGACAGATTCTCCAGAATAAGGGTCAACACAAACACAGGGTCACACAGCAAATTTACCACCATTTTGAAACCGAGTCAGTAGTGGGTAAAACCCCCTCAGAGTGGCATACTCCTAACGAGACGTCCCAGGTCATTTTGGGGAATGTTATTCCATTCCTGTTGCAATGCTGCAGCAAGTTCTTGGACATTGGCAGGAGGTTGTTGACGTTGGCGTAGCCGCTGTCCGAGCATGTCCCAGACATGCTCGATGGGGGAAAGGTCCGGACTGAGTGCTGGCCATGGTAATCTGGTGATATTCTGCTGCTGGAGGTAATCTGTAATGATCCTGGCCCTATGACATCTGGCATTGTCATCTTGGAAAATGAAACGGCGGCCATAACGATGTGCAAACGGCACAACATGGGGTGCCAAGATGTTGTCCCGGTAGTACTGCCCTGTGACACGTCCAGCAACAACATGCAAGTCTGTTCTGCCGGCAGCAGTGATGCCTCCCCACACCATTACAGAGCCACCCCCATACGGATCATGTCTAATGACGTTAACATCATGGAAACGTTCGTTACGTCGGCACCAAACCCTCCTGCGTCTGTCCAGGAAGTCCACAGTGAACCTCGACTCATCTGAGAACATTACGTGGTTCCATCGGCGATTATCCCAGCGTTGATGATGACGACACTATTGGAGTCTGGCCCTAATGTGACGATCCCTCAAACAGGGAATGACACGAGGACGTCGGGCGTGTAAGTGAAATCTGTGCAGTCGATTCCTGATGGTCTGGCCACTCACTACCAAGCCAGTATCCCTTTGAAGTTGAGACCTTATCTGATTTGCTGTTACCATATGATTTCTCAAGGCAATAGTGCGGATGAATCTGTCCTGAGCCTGAGTTGTTGCCCTTGGTTGACCGGATCGTGGTCTATCCTGAACAGACCCTGTAGCACGATGTCTGGACCATAATCTGCTGATGACAGACTGGGAAACATTCAATGCTCTTGCCACAACGACCTGTCTTGTGCCAACCTGTAGCATGGCAAGGGCACGTAACCTCTCATCCTGTGTTAGACGGCGCATGGTCTCTGTTTAATTAACGACTTCAACCACTGATAATCTGATGCTTTCTCTTCAAAATCTTCCTTTGGAGTGGCTCTAACCTTCCAATTCAGAGTCATGCACATTTGTGGCACGACCCCCTTGATCATCAGTAGCATCCCGTGCTGATCATGAGAGTGTCATTGATGTGTTTGGGTGATGAATTTCTTTGGAAAAGCTTCCTCAGTAAGGAACTATACAACATGCTTTCGTATCCCTTTGTATATGTGAAAATTTGGATCTCAAAATAAAATATCCCCTACTTTTTTTGAATAGTATATCTTCATATGATATATTATTACATTCCTATTTCTTAGTGATGTACGTAGCTTATAGACACGTGCTAGCTGTACTTAGCATTTTAGAGACACATAGAGAAGAGCTTGTCATGTGAAAAGGTTTTAAATAATATAAACTTTTGTTTATTAAATTAAATCAACATTAAAGAATGAAAGGTCAAATTCTGGTCTTGCACATGTGCTAGGTCCAAATTCTACTCACATTTTTAAATGCAATTAAAATACTCAGACAGTGAAACTCTGCAGAATGATCTTAAAATGATAAATAACAAATGTTTACTGGCAGGAACATTTAAATAGGTCCATGTTTTGCCTCCTAACTTTAACCGACCTGCTTAAGAGGCTGATAAGTGACCAAGAATTCTGGGCACTGGTTCTCAAATAAAAAAAAAAACAGCCTGAAGATGGAGAAAACAAACAAATAATCAAACAGGAAAATAGAGAAAAGACTGATTACCTCTTGAAAAGACATGGAGCAAATGATTAAAAGCACATCCAGTAGCATCACAGTTCTATTTCCAGCTCTACCCTGAGAGCCACTGAATAGGAAATGCTGGAAGAAGAGCTGTGTCAGTCTCTGACAGCTTTCTGAAGAGCCAAATCAAAACTAGAGTGTTTTTTTCCTAGTGTCCACAGATTGAATCCTGTCACATGGCATAGAGTGGATGGCAGAACGTAGTGAGTGGAATACATAACAGCCTAGAGTTATTATGGTATTTGAGATCGTCTGAAAGAAACACCAGTGCTTAGTCTTCTCCAAGACGCATAAATCCCAGAGAAGAAGGAACAACGTCAATAGTTTTGTTTGCTTTGTGGGGAGCCATGGTCGAATGGTTATAAGGAAGCAGCTTTGGGACCAAAAGGTTTCTAGTTTAATTCCGCGGACCAGCAGGACTGGCTGAAGTGCCCTTGAGCAAGGCACCTAACCCCCAGGTTGCTCTGGGTATATTGTATGTCGCTCTGGATAAGAGTGTCTGCTAAATAACTGTAATGTGATGTTTTGTTAGTATCTGAATTAACACACAACTGATATCAAGGGTTTGAAATTAGTGTAATCTATGGTAAAATTCAGGTGGCACGGTGGTGTAGTGATTAGCACTGTCACTTCACAGCAAGAAGGTCCAGGGTTCAAGCCTAGCAGCCGAAGAGGGCCTTTCTGTGTGGAGTTTGCATGTTCTCCCTGTATTTGTGTGGGTTTCGTCCGGGTGCTCCGGTTTCCCCTACAGTCCAAAAACATGCAGGTTAGGTTAACTGGTGGCTCTAAATTGACCATAGGTGTGAGTGTGAATGGTTGTTTGTCTCTATGTGTTGGGACTGTGATGATCTGACGAATTGTCCAGGGTGTACCCCGCTTCTTGCCCATAGTCAGCTGGGATAAGCTCCAGTTTGCCTGCGACCCTGTACAGGATAAGTGGCTACAGATAATGGATGGATTTGAGAAAACCTCAACCTGCCAACAGACTCCGGCTACAGTGGAAATGCCCCTAAGTCCACCTTTTGTGATTGAAGAGCATGAGGTAAGGTGTCTGCTGCACAATCAGAAATGGTGTGCTGCTGAACTTTGACTGGTAATTTTAATTGGCCTATCAACCTGAGTAAAGTGCTGGTATGCACAGTGGTGTAGTGGTTAGCACTGTCACCTCACAGCAAGAAAGTTCTGGGTTCGAGCCCAGTGGCTGATGGGGGCCTTTCTGTGTGGAGTTTGCATGTTCTCCCCATGTCTGTGTGGGTTTCCTCTGGGTGCTCTGGTTTCCCCCATGGTCCAAAGACATGCAGGTTAGGGTAATTGGTGGCTCTAAATTGACCATAGGTATGAATGGTCGTTTGTCTCTACCGGTATGTGTCAGCCCTGCGATGATCTGGCAAATTGTTCAGGGTGTATCCCACCTCTCATCCATAGTCTGCTGGGTTAGGCTCCAGCTTGCCCGTGACCCTGCACAGGATAAGCAGTTATGGATAATGGATGGATGTGGTAGAGCTCATCAAAACAAATTCCAATCAGCTATTAATGGTTGATATGTCAATAAATTATTGAACTAAAAGACTATGAGATGCCATTCAGACCTGGTATTATATGGCCAAAGTATGTGTGTGGTGTGTACGCTAATGTGTCCTGATGCAGCCCGGACAATAAGACCACTTAGTCACCAGTGTTGCCAGGCTGCCATTGACTGTGTGTTACTTTTATTGGCCAATTTAAGTGCCTGATGGTTTATTTTTGGAAATGTTTTCTGATAGCTTTATACATATACAGTTGTGGTCAGACGCTTACCAACACTCATCATGGACATCAGTGTCATGGCATTATTGGGCTTTCAATGATTTCTTTGAACTGTTCTTTTTTGGGAGCAGAATGATTGTACAACATATGCCTTCCATTAAAAAAAGAATTTGATGCACAAGTTTTAATTTATTTTGGGTTTTCTGAAGTCAACACAGGGTCAAAATTATACATACAAGGTCGAAAAATTAAAATACATCCACTTAGATGATTAATTCAGTGATGCTGAAAGTACCAAAATGTCTTTTAACTTGCCGAGGCCTCTTAATTTCCTGTTATTGATCATTATTGACTAAAACTGATAGCTTCTCTGTGCCAACGTAAAAGGGTTTTGTTGATGGCACTCATTGGATTGATCAGTGCAATGGGAAAGTCCAAGGAGCTCAGTGCAGATCTGAGAAAGAGGATTATAGATTTACACAACACAGGAATGTTTTTTAGAGCCATTTCTAAACAACGGCACATTCCATGATCTCATCTCATCTCATTATCTCTAGCCGCTTTATCCTGTTCTACAGGGTCGCAGGCAAGCTGGAGCCTATCCCAGCTGACTACGGGCGAAAGGCAGGGTACACCCTGGACAAGTCGCCAGGTCATCACAGGGCTGACACATAGACACAGACAACCATTCACACTCACATTCACACCTATGGTCAATTTAGAGTCACCAGTTAACCTAACCTGCATGTCTTTGGACTGTGGGGGAAACCGGAGCACCCGGAGGAAACCCACGCGGACACGGGGAGAACATGCAAACTCCGCACAGAAAGGCCCTCGCCGGCCCCGGGGTTCGAACCCAGGACCTTCTTGCTGTGAGGCGACAGCGCTAACCACTACACCACCGTGCCGCCCCATTCCATGATCATCAGTTCAAATTATTGTATGTAAGTGCTTAAGTTATTGGGAGGTTGAGCCACTCTGAGGATAGAAGACCCAAACTGTCACCCTCACCTGGATGGAAATTGGTTTGGATGGTCAGGACCAATCCAAGAACCATCAAGGCACAGGTCTATCATGAACTGGAAGTTACAGGAACACCAATCTCACTGTCTACAGTCAAGTGAGTTGTACATTCCCATATACTGAGAGGCTGCTGTCCAAGAAAAGGTCCCTGCTCCAAAATTGACACCTTAAAGCTTGACTAAAGTTGGCAGCTGACCACATGGACAAAGAAAAAGTCTTCTGGAGGAACATTTGGCCACAATAACCAAAGGTGTGTTTGGAGGAGTAAAGATGAAGCATTCAACTTCAAGAACACTATACCAACTATTCAGCATGGTCTGGGCCTTTTTTTTTTTTGCTGCCAGTGGAACTGGTGCATTGCAGAAAGTGGATGGAATCATGAGAAAGGAAGACTAACTCAGAATTCTTCAGCATAACCTCAAACCATCAGCTAGACAATTGAAACTTGGACATAATTGAGTGTTCCAACAGGACAGTGACCTCAAACTCACATAATTTTGCTAAAATTAAGGTTTTGGAATTGTCTTCCCAAGTTCTGACCTCAACCCTATCAAAAATATGTGGACTATGCTTAAAAGTGCCAGGAAACCAACTAATTTAATTGAAGTGTACAAATTCTACCAAGAAGAGTGGTCAAATATCAAACCAGAATTCCTCCAGAAGCTTTTTTATGGTTACCAAAAGCATCTGGTCAAGGTGAAACTTGCTAAGGAACATTTAGCCAAATATTAGGTCTGCTGCATGTGCTGCATTTTGACCATGCATGTATAATTTTGACCCTGTTTTATTTCAGAAAAGCCAAAATAAATTAAAACTTGTGCACTGAAGGGTTTTTTTTTAATTAATGTTGTAAAATTTTTTATAATGTTGTAACGTTGTACGCTCATTTTGCCACAAAAACAAAGAACAGTTCAAAGAAATCATTGAAATCTCAGTACTGCCAAGACATTCATGTGCATGATGAGTGTGTGTAAACTTCTGACTTCAACTGTACACCTCATTTGACTATTGGGCTAGTATTTTCAAGTCTGGTTCTCAAATTACATCAATGCCAATTGGGAAGGCCATGGCCTAATGGTTAGAGAAGAAGTTTTGGGACCAAAAGGTTCCCAGATTGATTCCCTGGACCAGCAGGAATGGCTGAAATGCACTTGAGCAAGGTACCTAACCCCCAGCTGCTCCCCAGGCTGCCCTGGGTACACTGTATGTCTGCTAAATGCCTGTAATGTAAGATGTTTTTACCAGATTTGCTAAATCCTGTAGTCATGAAATGCAATCACATGGAGACGCATTTGAAATACTGTACATACAATACTAAATGTAAATGGCACTCTGTCTCACCTGGCCACTTGGGGACACTTTAGATTAGTGTTAATATTAAGTCTGAACAGGGACTATAACTGGTGAGAAATAAAGATTGAAAAACATACACTGCTAGTTACATGGTTGTCTTTTTTCCATTCTAACCAGGAAGAGTGAAATATATTACATGTTTTTCTGTACAGTTACACAACCTGAACCCATCTGAGCTGTTTTGGGAAGAGTTGGCATCCAATCAATACCGCATACCACTGAGAATCTCCGAAGAACTCCCAGAAGAACTCCTCTTTGGAAAACTGTTTGCATGAATAAAGTGTGTGTAACAGTCATGTTGTGTTTTAGATTATTTTTAAGTAGGCTATAGTTATTTTAGATATTGCGAGCATGGGTTGCTTTCCAAAGACCTCCCAAAAACATGCTAGAAGGTGAATTGCCAGCTTTAAATTCCCACTAGATGTGAATGAGTGTGTGTATGGTGCTCTGCAAGGGCCCAGTGTCCATTACAAGATAGGTTCTGGATCCACCTGGATCCATTCCTCTCTCATAACTACATTTCCTAAGTCACTTTTGCATGCATATACTATTAGTTTCACTGTTTTAAGACTAATTCATGATTCATGAATGTGATTGAATATAAATAACTACTCATTAAAAAAGAGCCCTCTAATCTTTGAAAGACAGTATAGCCTTCAAGATTATAATTCTTCCTGCATTAGGACTGCTGAATTTTGTAATCCTATTGGTCAGAAGGTGTTGATTAGTTTCTATAACAGCAGTTCTGACAGTTGTGCCACAGGTTTCATCTTCACAGGTCTGTACACATTCTAACATATTGCCATTTCTATAAATATCAGCTTACACAGAGATTTGCACAGCCTGCATTTAAATATACACTCACCAGCCATTGTATTAGGAGCACCCACACACCTGCTGTTTTATCCATCCATCCATCCATCCATCCATTATCTGTAACCGCTTATCCTGTGCAGGGTCACGGGCAAGCTGTAGCCTATCCCGGCTGACTATGGGCGAAAGGCGGGGTACACCCTGGACAAGTCGCCAGATCATCACAGGGCTGACACATAGAGACAAACAACCATTCACATTCACACCAATGGTCAACTTAGAGCCATCAATTAGCCTAACCTGCATGTCTTTGTACTATAGGGGAAACTGGAGCACCCGGAGGAAACCCACACAGACACTGTTTTATGCAGTTCTCTAATCAGCCAATCCCTTGACAGCAGCACAATGCATCAAATCATGCAAATACAAATCAAGAGCTTCAGTTCATGTTCACTTCAAACATCAAAATGGGAAAAATTGTGATCTCAAAGAAGTGTGACTTTCTTTCACTGTGGCATGGGTGTTGGTTTGAGCCAGATGGACTAGTTTGAGTATTTCAGAAACGGCTGGTCTCCTGGAATTTTCACACACACAACAGTCTCTAGAGTTTACACAGAATGGTGCGAAAAACAAAAAACACTGAGTGAGCGACAGTTCTGTGGGTGGAAACAAATGCCTTGGTGATAAGAGAGGTCAGAGGAAAATGGACAAATTGGTTCAAGCTGCCAGTAAGGATATAGTAACTCATAGTAACTCTTTACAACTGTGGTGAGTAGAAAAGCATCTCAGCATGCAACAGCAGAAGATTACATTGGGTTCTGTTCCTGCAGCCAAGAACAGGAATCTTAGAATCAAAAACAAGTTCCTGTTAAAGTGTTCGGTGAGTATAATCTAAGGCGAATAATAAACAGAGATTAAAAATTTGTTGTTTAACAAAAAAAAAAAAAGATAATTGATATGGCGATGTGAAACCCACCCTGAAGACTATTATTAAAGCTTTTCTACCTTGGGTCTGTGTCTATTCTACTTTGATTTTTAAGGATAACAGTGTGTGTTTGTTCAAAATGAAGGGCATTTATGTCTCAGTTGTCTTGTTTCCATTCTTAACCCATTCTTAACTATCTCTAATATGCATAAGCAGACAAAATGATCAGCTGTGATATATGAATGTTATGCAAGCACTCAATAAGTAATAAAGATCTGGTGTCTGGACTTGTCTCCAGAATGTTTTGTTGCTGTAATTTGTCACAAGCCCAACCTATCACACGCCAAACAGAGTCTTTGAGAAGTCCCTCAGCGCATCACAACCAATTAATCTAATTAGCACAGAGAATGTCTGAAGTTTCACGTACAGTGGGGAGGAATGGGCTTCTTCACTTTGGCTTTATTTTTGGCCTTGTCATGTCACCACTGAGAACAGAAAGCAGCAGGCAACTCTCTGAGCTTCGCCATGTTGCTCAGTGGGCTCGCTTCCCTATTTGACACATTCTCTTATACGTTGCATCACACCTCGGGCTTCGCTTGCCATCAGTCCCCTGCTGCCCTGCAGAAGCCTGTCCACGCACGCTGTGACATGGGCACCACTTTGCCCTGGCTTTTAATAACCCTTATGTTCCTGTCTGGTTTATATGCTATTATTGTTTTCCAACATTTCTATATACTAAAAAATTACATGTGAAAATTAGCAAGTGGAAATATGACTATCATCAAATTTATCTTTTATAAGATTATGAGGAATCAAACAATTTTTGATTATTAAATATATCTTTAGACCTTTTTTGTGCTTATTTTAAGTCTGAAATAGTCTACTGGCAGATCATTTAGCTGATTTTAAGCATTTATTTTGAGAAAGAAGCAAATCTGCCAACAGAATAATCTTGAAATGAGTAAAAATGTCTAAAAATTCAGAGTGTTTAATTATTATTATTATTATTATTATTATTATTATTATTATTATTATTATTATTATTATTATACCCCCGCTCCAAAGGAGGAGGGTATACTGGTTTCCTTTGTCTGTCCATCCGTATCTCTGTATTTCCATCCATCTGAAACACCCTTTTTCTAAGCAATCACAAATCATAGCCACTTGGTATTTGGTACCAAACTTCAGCTTGGGGTTCTATACTGTGTATATTGTTTTCAGGTCTGTCGCACATCAACTTCCTATTTACCAACTGAATGTATTTACGAAACATATAGGGTGGATTCTGACACTATTTCAAGAACCAAAAATGCTATTTCAAAATGAAAGTTTACCAGGATGCAATTTGAAATCCCTGGGGAGAGACACTGCTCTTTACTTACTTGTTTCAGGGTTCATTATTTGTTGAAGTCAACATTCATAATAAGTGTCCTATTCCTTTGATTGCTTGCATTCTGATATAAGCAAGAGCAGGGGATACGTAAGTGAGCAGTAGCTCACAGTTGATCTTGTTATTACATTGTTTACATATGTCCAATTGGACATAGTGGGCAGCACGGTGGTGTAGTAGTTAGCACTGTCACGTCACAGCAAGAAGGTCCTGGGTTCAAGCCCAGTGGCCAGTGAGGGCCTTTCTGTGTGGAGTTTGCATGTTCTCCCCATGTCTGCGTAGGTTTTCTCTGGGTGCTCTAGTTTCCCCCAAAGACAAGCAGGTTAGGTTAATTGGTGGCTGTAAATTGACTGTAGGTGTGAGTGTGAATGGTTGTTTGTCTCTGTGTCAGCCCTGAAATAACCTGGCGACTTGTCCAGGGTGCACCCCGCCTCTCGCCCATAGTCAGCTGGGATAGGCTCCAGCTTGCCTGCGACACTGTAGAACAGGATAAGTGGCTACAGATAATGGATGGAATTGGACATAGTTATTTTTTTTCTAATGAACATGAGCATTACTTTATACAATATCTATAACTATTTTTATATATGAAGAACTCATGGCTTGAACTAAAAGGGGGCAAATATTACTGAGAAAATGTATTCTGATGATGTGGGGCAGTTATAAAGGCAAAGTGGAATACACAGTGGTGCTTGAGAGTTTTAAAAATTTCTATATTTCTGCATAAATATGACCTAAACATCATCAGATTTTCACACAAGTCCTAAAAGTAGATAAAGTGAACCCAGTTAAACAAATGAGACAAAAATATTATACTTGCATCATGGCATGAACAAAGGAGATTTCTGAGGACCTCAGAAAAAGACTTGTTGATGCTCAGCAAGCTGGAGAAGGTTACAAAACCATCCCCAATAGTCTGCGAGGTCACAAAGGAACCCAGAGTAACTTCTGAGCAAATAAGGTCTCTTTCAGATTGGCTAATGTTAACGTTCATGAGTCCACCATCATGAAAACACTGAACAATGGTGTGCATGGCAGGGTTGCAAGGAGAAAGCTACTGGTCTCCAAAAAGAACAGTTTGCTAAACATTACATGGACAAGCAAAAAGGCTAATTGAAAAATGGTTTGTGGAATGGATGAGAACAAAATAGATTTTTTTTTTAATTTAAATGAGAAGTGTTATGATTGGATATAGGAAAACACTGCATTCCAGCATTAGAGCCTTATCCCTTTTTTGGAACATGGAGGTGGTACTATCATGGTTTAGGCCAGTTTTGCTGCAGTTGAGCCAGGACATCACATCACATCACATTATCTCTAGCCGCTTTATCCTTCTACAGGGTCGCAGGCAAGCTGGAGCCTATCCCAGCTGACTACGGGCGAAAGGCAGGGTACACCCTGGACAAGTCGCCAGGTCATCACAGGGCTGACACATAGACACAGACAACCATTCACACTCACATTCACACCTACGGTCAATTTAGAGTCACCAGTTAACCTAACCTGCATGTCTTTGGACTGTGGGGGAAACCGGAGCACCCGGAGGAAACCCACACGGACACGGGGAGAACATGCAAACTCCACACAGAAAGGCCCTCGCCGGCCCCGGGGCTCGAACCCAGGACCTTCTTGCTGTGAGGCGACAGCGCTAACCACTACACCACCGTGCCGCCTGAGCCAGGACATATTGCCATTATTGATAGAACAATGAATTCCAGTGAATTCTAAAGGAAAATGTCAAGACATCGGTCCATGAACTGAATCTCAAGCGAACGTGGGTCATGCAGCAAGACAATGACCATAAAAAAAAGTGAGGAAGCCATACAAATCATTGTACGCAAGACTGGTTAAGAAGAACCCATCCATCCATTATCTGTAGCCGCTTATCCTGTGCAGGGTTGCAGGCAAGCTGAAGCCTATCCCAGCTGACTATGGACAAGTCACCAGGTGAACACATAGAGACACACAACCATTCACACCTATGGTCAATTTAGAGCCTCCAATTAGCCTAACCTGAATGGACTGTGGGAGAACCCGGAGCACCCCCACACAGACACAGGGAGAACATGCAAACTCCACACAGAAAGGCCCTCATCGGCCACTGGGTTCAAACCCAGGACCTTCTTGCTGTGAGATGACAGTGCTAACCACTACACCACCATGCTGCCCAGTTAAAAAGAATAATATTGTTTTGGAATGGCCAAGTCAAAGTGGGGAAGCCATGGCCTAATGGTTAGAGAAGCAGCTTTGAGACCAAAAGTTTGCTGGTTTGAGTCCCTGGACCAGCAGGAATAGCTGAAGTGCCCTACATACCTAACCTCGGTATGTTGTACAGTACATTGCTCTGGATAAGCGCATCTGTTAAATGCTTGTAATGCAAAGTCCTGACCTCAATCCAGTAGAAATGCTGTGGAAGGACCTGAAGCAAGCAGTTCATCTGAAATATGAGGAAACCCTCTGATATTAAGCTGGTCTGTATGGTGGAATGGGCTAAAATTCCTCCAAGCTAATGTGCAGAACTAATCAACATGATGATGTAGAAAATATACTGTCATAAAATGAAAAAGAAATGCTCTGTGTCAGGCTTGTAGGACGAGTCTGACTCATGCCCTAATTTTAAGGACTCATGACTTGACTTGGACTTGAGCACTCATACATGTCAACCTATACGGAATGTCCATATTTTATACGGATTTGATTCAATAAACGTAGTATACGGGCGTACAAATAAAGTTATACGGATTCTTTAAAAAAACTTCAATATTTATTTAGAGCTATAATCAGTTCCCACGATGATAAAAGAGCGCATAACATTTACAAACGTACTGTACACTACAGAAAGCACAAACAGCCAGTAAAGAGTCTTATGAAATCGCGCGTTATCTTGTGGTAGCGAGACTTTGTTCCACTTTTGATCATGCGCACACCGCATTGCGAGAATCCCGTCAACCTTAACATTTTGTTTGAAACGCGTATTTCCACCTGAGTGACTTTCAGTATGAAACGATTCTGAATGGGCACTCCGGCAAGATCAACACAGACACTTGCTGTGACATGCAGCCTCGTGAGGTATTGGTGCAGAGTGCTAAAAAAGCTGTCATGGAGTACAATTCAGAACATTAGAGTGACACTTTGTGTTTTTGTCAAACATTGGAGCTTTGTATTCATTCTGAAGGTTTATTGTTATTAATATTGAATAAAAAAGTAACTTGGATATATCATTGTTAATTATCATTCAAATTTTAGGTAAATTTTTTTTAATTGCATCTTATACGGATTTTATAAGGGAAATACGGATTTTGGAGGTTGGTTATACAGGTTTGATTGACCAAAGGTTGACATGTATGAGCACTGATGACTTGGACTTGGACTCGGACTCGTAAATTGGAGATGAGGACTCGGATTTTTTCTTTATTTTTTGTAACATGCCATAATAATTTGGCATAAGATATTTATATCTACATTAATTTTTGCACTAATTTCGTGCAAGAGTGTCACACCTGCGCGCCTTGGCATGTGCATCAGACAGACTCTCAGGCACGCTCCGGACAGCGCGCTTGCCAAGCGGACTCTCACATACACATGCTGTAAATGACTCGCACCTGCACAGGATCAAGGCGCAACCAATGCACCTGTATAAAAACTGTGAAAACACACTTACTTTGAGAAGTATTGAGTTGCGTTGCTGACACATTACCGAGCCTTATTTCCTTGTTTGGTTTCCTGATCCGCGATTTCCTGTTTCTCATCTTTGATTCTGCTGAGTCTACGATAACCTGTTTGTGCCTCGCTCGACCTGTTGCCTGTTTCTCTGTTTTACGATTTTGCCTGCCATTCTGGATTGTTTACCATCTTCACTTGTATTAATAAACATACCTTCTGCACTTATATCCATCTCCCAACCATCTCTGACAGAATACTTCACACTCCTGTACTACGGAAGCAAGATGGCGCCAGTGTGTCTTTCGGCTTGCCGTCAGCTCCGTGAGCTGCTACCTGTCCGATTTGCGCTATGTCTGTTTATGCTGCTACTCATGCTATGCTGCCACTGCTCTGCTGACCCTCCCTGGATTTATGATCGTCAGACTCTGCTTCATCTTAGAAGCGCACTGGTGACCACCGATGGATCTCTTATTCCATTCATCGAATGTCATCCTCTGTTTGTCTACCCCACCCTGGATTGTGTCCTTCACCTACCTTGTTGTAGCTCTCTACGGAAGAAGCGCCGCAGGTGCCGAGGCAAGCGTGGAGGCGTCCGAGTGGCAATGAGGAAAATCGCGAGTGTTTCTCTCGCCCAGCCTGGGCCTCGTCGGCTCTCTGCAGTCCATCTAGGCCGGACAGATCTCTTCCTGGCCCGTCGTTCGTGGGACCGCTGGTACTCCTGCCATGTTCCCATCACTTTGGAGGACCAACCTCAAACACCTGTCTGCTCTGCTCGCCCGAGACTGCGGATACGTCGCGGCGGGGTGAATTCCCTGAACATCCGCCCTCTGGAATATTCCCCTTGCCCTCAGGCTACGGTCCACTTCACTGCAAAAGTCGCCCTGGTCAACAGCAGGTCTGTGTCTAACAAAACTTTTGTTCTAAATGACTTTTTCTCCCGTTACAACCTGGATTTCCTCTTTTTAACCGAGACCTGGATTAGCGCTGGAATTGGCCAGTCTTCTGTCTTTAATGAACTCTGCCCGCCTCAGTGCTCGTTCATTAGCACACCCAGGTGCGCTGGAAGAGGAGGCAGGGTAGCGCTCGTTTTTAAAAACAGTCTTAATTTACGGACACTCTCTGTGGGGAGTTTTGTTACATTTGAACTGCAATGCGTAATTGTAGAATGTGCTATGTCACCGCTGGTATGTGTACTCGTCTACAGGCCTCCTAAGCACAACAAAGACTTTGTAACAGAATTCTCTGACCTTCTCTCCCACCTCCTGTCATTGTATGATCGCCTTCTTATACTTGGCGACTTTAATATCCTTGTCTGTTGTCCTGACAGACCCATGGTTAACGAATTCTGTGGTGTAACAGATGCCTTTGGTCTTACTCAACATATAAACAAAGCTACTCATATCTTGGGACATACACTCGACCTTGTTCTATCCTATGGTTTTTCTGTGGATAACATTGTGATTGAGGATGCCATTTTTTCTGATCATAAACCTATTATGTTTAATGTTAGTTTATCAAATGCTCTGCAAACTGCCAAAATTCAAGGTCGTCACTCTCGTCACATTAACGCTCAAACTGCATCCCAGTTCTCAGATAGTTTCATCAGTAACTCTGTTGCAGCTACCATTGCAACAGCGGCATCATCCTCTTCTGGGCCAGATGAATTAGTCAGTCTTTTTCAATCTTCTTGCTCTTCCATACTTAACTCTGTAGCTCCTCTCACATTCACCCGCCCCAAGCTAAAGTCTCAATATTGGTTGGATGAGGCCACCCGCTCACTCAGGCAAGCCTGCCGTAAAGCTGAAAGGAAATGGAAAAAAGACCATCTCACTGTTTCCTTTGAAATTTTCCAGTCGACTTTAGCTTCCTTTCAGACTGCAGCTAAAAAAGCCAGAACTAAGCACCTTTCTGACTTAATTAGTACACATTCCAACAGACCCAATATTCTGTTTAGCACTATTAACTCTTTTCTTAACCCTCCTAACTCTCCAGTTGCTGACGTATCCACTGAGACCTGTGAAAAATTCCTTAAGTTTTTCACTGATAAAATAGAGAACATCCGATCAGTGTTTACGCCCTCCTTATCAACTGCTCTACCTGTTCACTCTCGTGCACTAGCTATTTCTACTTTTAACCAATTTCAGCCCATCTCTCTCAGTGAATTGCGGGAACTAGTTTTACATATGAAACCCACTGGATCCCCCTATGATGCCATTCCCTCCTGTATGATAAAGGATGTTTTTGATGCTGTTGGGCCATCGATTCAAATAATTCTAAATTCATGTCTCACATCTGGTACTGTCCCTACCTTTTTTAAGCATGCAGTCGTCCAACCCCTGCTTAAAAAACCCAACCTCGATGCCCAATGTTTGCAAAATTATCGCCCCATCTCCAAGCTCCCTTTTTTTTCAAAAGTTCTAGAAAAAGCTATACTGTCACAGCTGATTCCTTTTCTGACCACCCATAACATACTTGAACCTTTTCAGTC
The DNA here is from genome assembly GCF_027579695.1 of Neoarius graeffei. Lineage (NCBI taxonomy): Eukaryota > Metazoa > Chordata > Actinopteri > Siluriformes > Ariidae > Neoarius > Neoarius graeffei. The sequence goes on along the minus strand of NC_083581.1, from coordinate 72,100,625 downwards.
AGGATTCAGATCCCTTCACAGCACTGAAACAGCCCTGCTTAAAGTAACTAATGATCTGCTCCTCACTTTAGATTCTGGTGATAATGCCATTTTGGTTTTACTCGACCTTAGTGCTGCATTTGATATTGTTGACCACAACATCCTCCTCAGCCATCTAGACCAGCAGGTGGGCATCAGGGACACTGCTCTTCTCTGGTTCAGGTCCTACTTTAAACATAGGACCTTCTCTGTTTCTATTGGCCATTTCTCCTCATCAACTGCCTCTGTCTCCTATGGGGTCCCCCAGGGGTCCATCTTGGGTCCCATGCTTTTCAGTCTCTACATGCTTCCACTTGGTGACATCATTAGAAAGCACAACATTTCCTTTCACCTTTATGCTGATGACTCACAATTGTATTTGCCCTTAAAATCTAGGGACTCCATCCAATCTCTCCTTGTCTGTCTTGAAGACATCAGAAATTGGATGGCTAACAACTTCCTCCAGCTAAATGGTGACAAGACTGAAGTCATTATTTTTGGTCCCCCCAAGGCAAGATGCACTACAGTGAATGATTTAGGTCACCTCACTCCTCATGTCACACCCTCTGCCAGAAACCTGGGTGTCTTCCTTGACTCCGATCTCTGTCTTGACAAACAGATTAGCACTGTGGTCAAAAATAGTTTTTACCAACTCAGAGTGATTTCCCGCCTCAAATCCTTCCTATCTCATAACGATCTTGAAATAGTCATCCATGCTTTTATCACATCACGACTGGATTATTGCAATTCCCTTTATCTTGGCCTCCCTCAAACCTCACTTAGACGTTTACAGCTGGTCCAAAACGCAGCTGCACATCTTTTAACTGGCACCAGGAGACGTGAGCACATCACTCCCATTCTGGCCTCCTTGCACTGGCTCCCAGTCTTTTTCAGAATACAATTTAAAATCTTATTATTTGTTTTTAAAGCACTCAATGGGCTGGCCCCAGCCTACATCAATGACCTTTTACAGCCCCACTCAGTCCAAAGGTCTCTAAGATCCTCTAACGCAGGGCTTCTTCATGTACCTCGCTCGCGGCTGAAGCAGAGAGGTGACAGAGCTTTTTCTGTTGCTGCTCCACGCCTCTGGAATCAGCTCCCACCGGACATCAGATTTGCTCCCTCCATCTCTGCCTTTAAATCTAGGCTAAAAACCCATCTCTACTCCTTGGCCTTTCCTTAACCATCAGCTTATTGTTATTGTTGTTATTATTATAGTTTTATTTTATTTATTTATTATTTTTTTTCTTTTTCTTTTGATAATTTGTCTTTTAAATATTGACTCTGGGCGGCACGGTGGTGTAGTGGTTAGCGCTGTCGCCTCACAGCAAGAAGGTCCTGGGTTCGAGCCCCGTGGCCGGCAAGGGCCTTTCTGTGCGGAGTTTGCATGTTCTCCCCGTGTCTGCGTGGGTTTCCTCCGGGTGCTCTGGTTTCCCCCACAGTCCAAAGACATGCAGGTTAGGTTAACTGGTGACTCTAAATTGACCGTAGGTGTGAATGTGAGTGTGAATGGTTGTGTGTCTATGTGTCAGCCCTGTGATGACCTGGCGACTTGTCCAGGGTGTACCCCGCCTTTCGCCCGTAGTCAGCTGGGATAGGCTCCAGCTTGCCTGCGACCCTGTAGAAGGATAAAGCGGCTAGAGATAATGAGATGAGATATTGACTCTGTACAGCACTTTGGTCAGTGTATGCTGTGTTTAAATGTGCTATACAAATTAAACTTACTTACTTACTTACTTACTCCCTGACAAAGAGAAGCGCATTCACCTGTTCATACATCATGTTCAGGAACAAACTAATGTTAATGGCGCCGAAACAGCCACCGTCAAATGGTGCAGTTGGAGTCTTGTTCTCAGGCTTGACTCGAATTTTTTTTTCATGGCTTGGACTTGAACACTGGGGACTCAAGACTGGACTCGGACTCGAGATTTAGTGACTCGACTACAACACTGCTCTGTGTCAATGGTATGTCCACTGCGATGTAGTTAATAGAACTTTAACTAAAATCAGGAAACTGCAAATTATTTTGGGCTATTTCTTTGTGCTGCATTTATGAAACTTTTATGAACATGCTGTTCTTTCCATGTATCCCTAAAAGACACTGTGAATCTATCACAAGGAGAACAGCAGGCTGCAGAAGAGTCATCTCATCCTTTTAGCAATTGTGTTTTGTAATAAAGCAGTCTGTACATTTTTTTCCAGTGTAATGAGTCCTCACATGTTCTTTCTGCAACACAAACTGATAAGAGTTTGAGGTATTAAGCTTTGCTTGCCAACACAATGGGAGATGAACACAACAGCCTTGTGCTTCTGCCCAGCTATACGCATATATTGAACATGCAGACCTGTTGATTCACTTGTTCATGTATTTCTCTGAATCTTTTCTTGCAGTCTGGCAACGAAGGCTGCTTCTCATTTTCAGGGCTTCAATGTGGTGTTTTTTATGAAAAGGAAATGAGAGTGTTCGAGAGTGCTATATGGCGGAAATTCTTGAGCAAGCCTAGAAAAAAAAGGACTATGGCAAATTAATTTGTTAAATCAGAGATTGGAAATTTATTCAGTTAATCCACTGAATGAGTGAAAAGTAACACCCAGGAATTTACTGTCAAAAACTTGATATTATAGTCGCTATAATATAAACTATAATCAACTATGATAAGATCTATTATAATAAACTAAAATATAATAAATAAATAAATAAAACAACACAATAATAAAATAAATAAAATATAATGAAATAAAATAACAAAAACAATAATCAACAAGAATATTGACTATAAACTTGATATTATATTCGCTATGATATAAACTTTAATTAACTATAATAAGAGCAACTAAAATAAAATATAATATAATAAATTAAAATGACTCAATAAATAAATTGATAATACAATATTAAAATAATAAAATAAATAAACCACAATAAAATAAAATAATAAAAACTATAATCAACAAGAATATCGACTATAAGCTTGATATTATAGTTACTATAATGTAAACTATAATCAAGTATAATAAAAGCAATTAAAAATATAATATAATAAATAAAAATAACTAAATAAATATAATAAAATAAATTAACAATACAATACAATTATAAAATAAATAAAATATAAAATAAAATAAAATACTATAATTAACAATAATAATATCAACTATAAACATTTTATATTCATGATAATATCTCTCTATAATATCAATCTATGTATCAATATTTATCTAATATCAGTGTTTTGTGAATGTTTACTTTATGAATTTGATATTGAGTCTCTTTCATACAAGCTGGTACAGAAGTAAACAAAATGTAAAGGCTGTTTATAGAAAACATTTAATCACATGACTATCCAGGATAAAATAGTCCTTTAATATGTTTGTCTACAGTTAATAGCCTTCTTTTACTCTGGGCATGTGCATGTGCTTGTCCTCCTTTTCTCTCTGGCTTCATTTCAAATGAGATGTACTCTTCATTAACGTTTCGACCCTCATGTCATATGTCCTTGCATAAACTCAAACACGCCCATTATAGCTATGTCAGCTGTTAGGCTGTAACATGTACGTTGTACACTATAACTTTCAACAAGATGTCTGGGATTGAAGTATCTCATGAAAGTTAAACAAAATGGCTGATTTAGTCTCTGGGCAAATGTAAAGTGTCCTCCTCGGCTGCTTTGAGGTCAGATGAGAGCCTGTCATTACTACTGATTGGGTTTTGGAAAGCAGGCTTTTGCATGTAGTAGGTTACTTTCTGCCACTATATCATCAACATCTCAGCGTGTTGCATAGTGAATTTGACTGGACAGGGAGGTAAAAAAAAAAAAACCACCCAAAAGCTTCTGAAAATACTGAGATCTAGACCTCACTGTCCTCATAAGCTTTCATGTGCTGCACAATCATCAACAAACAAGTCACAAAACTAAAATTTCAGACAATTACAGTATTTAGTTCATTCTGTGGGAGTTATGAGTATGGAAATCATACAACAATCACTTATTATGCCAGACAAACACTGCAATTGTGCTTAAACAGGAGAAACACAGGAGTACTGAGAAACAGATCTTCTTTCAGCTGCTCCTGTACGTTCGGGGTCACTACAAAGGATCTTGGCATAGGTTTTACACCAGATGCCCTTCCTGACGCAACCCTCACTAATCTATACAGGCTTGGGACCAGCACTAAGTATGCACTGGTTTGTGCAACCCCAGTGGCTGGGTATTTTAACTAATCTGCATGTCTGAACTGTGGGCAAAACTGGAGCACCCAGAGGAAACCCACACAGACATGGGGAGAACATGCAAACTCCACACAGAAAGGCCCCCATCGGCTGTGAGGTTCAAACCCGGAACCTTCTTGCTGTGAGGCACCAGTGCTAACCACTACACCCCTGTGCTGCCAGCAATGAGAAACAGATCTCTGAAAGAATATTAAGTGAAGGCTGTGAAATTTAGGACAACGAGAAACAGGTTTTCCTTTTGGGTGGTATGATAATGTAATGTACTGTAGCACAGTGGCTCACACTGTTGACTCACAGCAAGGAGGTTCTGGGATCAAACCTTGCAGCCGACTGGGGCTTTTCTGTGCAGAGTTTGCATGTTCTTCCCATGCCTTCATGGCTGTGTTCCGGTTTCCTCCCACAGTCCAAAGACATATTGATTAGGTCTACTCTAATTTGCCCGTGAGTGTGAATGGTTGCCTGTCTCTGTGTTAGCCATGTGATAGATTGGCAACCTGCCAAGGATGTCGCCCACCTCTCAAAGTCAGCTGAGATTGGCTCCAGGCTCCTTTTCAACCCTGCTGGATATGTGGTATAGATGATGGGTTGATGGATGACTTTCCTTTCTATTTCTTTACTTTCTCACTGAGTTGTTCTGTATTTAGTTAAATAATAATAATTGGCACTTTATGTAATAATTGCAAATTGGTATACGAGGAGTCAAACACTGTTCTATCACACCATCTCAAATAAAGTTGATTATTTAAAAAAAAAAACACTTTGTATTTTATTCCTAGGACAAAGAAGAAAACATTTAACCACATGCTGTCAGGAGTGGCGAGCTGAGGTGAAGTGAGGACCCAAGAGCAGACTCAGAAAACAGGCAGTGTAAAGAGAAAACTTCTTTCATGAAGTAGATGGCAGAAAGGCAAAGGTACAGTAGGGCTCAGGCAAAAATTGGTAGTCAAAAAACAGGCCAGGAGGTCAAAAACACAGGAGCAGGTAGACACGATCAGGGACAAAAAACAGGACAGAAAAATCTTCACAAAAACTGATGAACACAGGGACAAGGGAAATCCAGGCAGAGGTAGCAAAAGACACAATTCAAAAGAACAGGCAGGCAAAAACAGGGACAAAAAACTGGACAGAAAAACTTGACAAAAAAACAAGGAGATATTCAGGCAGGGGGAATCAAGAGGACACAATACCAATGACTTGTAGCAAGGCAAGGAAAGTCTACAAGAGACAGTCTGGCAAATGGAGTAGCTTCAAACAGTTCTTAAAAAGCCCTGGCTGCTGAGAGAGGAGTGGTAGCAGGTGTGGGAGTGCTGCTTCAGGAAACAGCCTTCAGCAAGGCAGGACTGAATTCCTGTCCTGGAGCCGGCATGGAAGTCCCACAATCTAAAGGCCTCTGCATGCTCTTGCGACAAGGCTTTCACAGATAGCTTTTCGCAGACAGTTGTAATTTATCGTTGAGCGGGGAGTATAGGCGTGTATAGGCGTGCGCGATGTTATTCACCGCCACAACACAAGGGGGCAAGAAGTCGCGAAATCGCTAGGAGTAGTTGGTGGGTGTGGTTAGTGGAGTGTTTATCTTCCGGTTACTGAGCAACAGGTCATTCAACACCGCTGTCCTTATAATGCGCTGTCCTTATAATGACTAGAACTGGAGTCGTATAGATGTCCGTACTTCCTCACTTCCTCGATCAACTGCTCTTCGTGCTGCTCCATCTTCGCTTGTGTTTTTAAAAATGGCGGTCGTGAAAACAAAACAAACCGGAAAAGTAGGGAAGCGGAAGTGCGTGTACAGTGGATGTAGAGTGGACCAATCAGAGCCCTCTTGTCTGCGACGCAGTCTGCGAGGCTGTATGCGGTGGTCACAAATTTTGGGAGGTGTGCGCAGAGCGTCTGCGAAGGTGGGGGGGCTACGCAGACGCTGTCTGCGACGCCATCTGCGAAGACTGGGTTGTCAGCATAAATTGGCCTTAAGGCATGGATGGACTGGACCGGACTGTGACACATATATTTCTGGATGAAAATTTCTGGAATGTGTCTTAAATGTCTTAGCCGTTTATCGGCCTGTAGATCGGCCAATGTCTTGGACGATCTACGGTACAGGTGCGAGAGAATTTTGTCTATAGCTTGTGGTTTTAAGCTGCAGAATGTGTTGAGATTTCCATAGACTTTCTGTCTCTGGAGGCACCAAAAGGTGTGAAGATCTCCATCTCTGTAGCCACAGTTATCTTTTTGACTGCTGTCCCATTTCAATATTTTATGGGCCTCACACCTCCAGTCACACACTAGACACACACACACACACACACACACACACACACACACAAACTGTTTTTGATTGCTACAATTATTTTTTTGAGATCATGGTGAAATTGTTGTATTATTTAGCATTAATTTATGATTGCTATACTTGGGAGGTAAGCTCCTTAAGCTGAGTCTAAATACATGGAGTTTAAATGTTTATAGGACCTCATGTGTATGTGATCATCTTGTGTTCTCCACCACTGATTATTATTGTAAAGGCATTTTGCGTGACAAATACAGACTCATTATGAAGTAGTAAAACCCTTGGAAGGCCATATGGTAAATGTTAGTATGTCTGTTTTCTTTTGAAAAATAACAGAAAATGTTTTAGACAATCAGAAGTCAGTGTTTCAAACAAAGAAAGTGAAAGTCCTTTTACAATGATTTTAATAGGAGCCATCATTTTGTTTTGGGGCAGTCCTAGGGTGGGTCTCCCAAAAAATGGACCTAACTTAAAAACTGTTAACAAGAGTTCAGACTTCAGTGTTTTCCAGGATTCACTCATGCTTGTATTGGTTCTGTACAATAAAAGCGTTTAAGACGACTTCATTCATGTAAGTACATTTTATGGCTACTTTTGAGTTACAGATTTTCACGACACATGTGACATGGATCTGGTGACTTAAGACTTGACTCAGAGTTTTAAAACAGTGCTTACTACTCTGACACCTCATCAATCATTTCTCTCAGTGTTCTTTAATACAAACCCAGCAAGAGTCCCTCAACAGCACCCTGCTATTATTGAGTCCATCATTGTGACCATCAATCTAATTTGTCAACCTCCATCTCATCAACTGTCATATCATATTCATGTTTTCTCTTTCTCACCAGAGAGAAAACTGTCTTTGAACAAATGATGCTAGCAAGGTGTAAAGTGCTCTTGGCTGTTTGAACCAAACTCACCAACCAGATCTTCTGACAAGGTGAATCAGTTTACTCCCTACTGAGCAAGAACATGAAGAAGGAACTTTATAAAGGTTCTGCTCACCATCACTGAAAGAATACTTTTAGAACATGTTTGAAAAACATCTGATTTTGAACATCTGTGTCACCAGACCACATGAGATCATGAGATCCTCATGTGAACCACAGACTGAGTGCCAGTGGTTAGGGCATCTCAAGGTGAGGCAGCAGGTGTGGTTATGATTAAGTTTGATAGATATGTGCTTTCTCAATCAAACCAAATGTTCTCAGCCCTCATTTAGCAGCCCTGCTTCAAAGGGAAGGAAATAAATAACATTAAGCAATATTTCATTCTAACTTGACAATATGTAATTATTGTATTGGTTTGTGCTCTCCACTCTGCACATGCACATGAATCATTAATAGTTCATGCCGTTGTGGGTGACCTCCTACACTCAAGCATGATCTAAATAAACAGCCTATGGCTTTATCTCATGCATCCTCATTGATAACCTCAGGATATGTTTCTTTGATTAAGAGGAAGAGAAAGTCATTAATTATAGATGAATGCGATTAATTATTTTTTCAGCCCCCGCTTCTGTCAGATCTCCCCATTGCCCCAACTCTATCCTCCTATCGACCCACTGTGATCCATGCAGTGCAGGAAGAGGCAGCAAATATGGCTTCAGGCTCATTACTAAAACATCGTGTTGGCAATGCTGTACCCTTTGAGGAAAGACACCATTTGGCCCTTTCTTGTTCAACATGTATCCTCACCACTCATTGCTTGGTCTCAGGGCAGCACGTGTCTGCAGGGCTTTGTAGGGCTTGCACAGGCTAAATATTCACAAACTAATGTCAGGCAATATAATCAGCCATCCTGGAAATAGGTTTATACTTTCAAACATATAACAGACCTGCCTGCTTCTACATTATAGCCAAGTAAGTTTTCTCCTACAAATAGGATTTGGAATTCATTTATATTTCTAATACTTAAAGGAGATATGCAGAACTTTTATTTTTAAATACATTTCTGAGTGGATAGTTTCTCCATCCTTGACTCTTGTATGCTGCATACCTGTAAATGGGAATTAAAAAATATATACTTTTGAGAGTTAAAATCGACCGCAAAGTTGGCATTCAAGCTGCCCCGCTGAGCCAGCCAGCCCTGAGTGCGTGACATCACAGCAGTAACCAGTTTTAAGGCCGAGGCCTTTGACAACTATAGACCAAAGTCATATAAATAAAAATTTCTGGTGAAAGTAAGAAATACCGTTACCGACTTGCTCAAATAAGACTGATTTGACTTCACTGATTGGGGGTTGACTTTCATTAAAACAGGATAGGTGTTATAACTTGTGCAACATACATGTACATGCATGCATTTTCACTGATAAAACGTAAAAGGCTAATTTAATAATCAGATGAACTGAGACAATCACATTCTGAAGCAAATTAAATAATCTTATACCGCTAATTAAACACACACAATACAAGTTACATGTATTAATTTAAATGCAGGTAAACAACATGTTGTTTTTGTTGTTTTGTATCCAAATGAGAGTCGGAGCTTACCTGTCTGTGTTCTCACTTCTTGAAGGCCGATCTTGTGGCCGATTGTTTTGAAACAATCTGATTTTCAGTTGTTTGTTCAGTTCTCCGTTCATTCGCTTCTTCCACATAAGGGCGAGATGGCAGCAATATCCAGCAGAGAAACCAGACGGCTGCTCCACTCATTCTCCATTTTCTCCATACTGAGTAGTCCGCCATTATTGCTTGGCTCAGGCAATTACTAAAGCCTGGGACGGGATGTCACCAGTTTTAGCAACAACCACGGGGAGGGCACTGCCCGAGCTATAATATGCCACGTCCTGTTCCATCCTGAGTTTTATCAACAACCCTCAGCTCACACTCCGGGAGGACTGGTGCAACTGAACTTACTTTCCTTTTTTAAAAATAAATAAATAAATAAATACTGTCCTTTTCTTGTAGTATTCTTTTCCTTTAATTGTTGGTACTGCCCCCTCTTTCAATACAGGCTTATAGCCAACGCTCCTCAACAGATCAGAGGTTTCATACGAGTCTTCAGTAAAATGTGCAGAGCAGAGAAGAGACCACTTTGTAGCTGCCCAATGTGCCCGTGAATTTATCGCAAAAGGCTTCCAAATCTTTGCAGTTTGAACATTCTTGGGCCAGGAATGCAACGTAAATCCACCTTCTGTCATGTTGCTGCACCGGCCAAAAACACATCTACGTGGCATGGCGATAAATTAGCTCAAAATGGAGGATCAGAGTTGCAGTCAGCTCTGTGTTTTAGTATAGTGGAAATGGCGATGAGACCGATAGCCTTCCTGTTGTGACGTCAAGGACGTCAAGGTCATTCACTCAGACCGCTACCTATATGAATCACTTTAATCATAAAAATTACTATATTAGATTTATTGTTAATGCTTAGAACTATTCCTGTGCCATTCTTGAGGTCTCAGGGCATTTACTGTATAAACGAAAGTGAGCAGGCCATGGTTCTGCATATATGCTTTAAGGAATAATCACTCCCATTTCTGAGGTGAGGTTAAGCTGCAATCTTAACTCAGCTGTAATGAGCACGACTGTATAGTCTCTCACAGTAAATGAATGCTCCTGTTGGTCGACAAGAAAATATCAATATTTATCTGACAAGTTTGCAGAAGGGCAACATTCGCCTAAAGGACCACTTAAGCATAGCTTTTTTTGTGTTTGCTTGTTTATTTATTTATGTCCTTTAGTGATGTTCTCTTTTCTTACTTCACTCAAATACACTCTTAGGGGGAAAAAAGACCCTTTGCTCTTTGGATAGTTAAAGGTTCTTCAAGTCAAAGTCCCTTCCATGCCAGGATCTGGTCTTCTCAGGCAGTCTCCTGTCTCAGTAATAACTAGTTCTTTGAGGTGCATGGGTGCAGCGCAGATCTCCATAGCCCTTGGCCTCTCGCTAATACAGATAGGGTCACAGTGGGGGCTAGTCCTCTGGTAACTGCAAGAGTTTCACTCCCTACTCACATCTGTATTGCAGCATGCCTTGCCAGATGGTCTTTATGATGTCCATCAGTCACACACGCACACACACAAGCATTCTGGTTGGGGAGAGAGCTCCCTTCCTCTGCTCTCCCTCTCCTCTTATAGGGTGTGGTCACTGGGGAAGACACACAAACACAGGTTAATTCCCATCAGGTGCAGTGATTCTGCCACTTACCTTCCCTGACTCCGCCCTCCATTCACAGACCAATGCTTGGCCACGCCCCCGCTGCCACATATCCCCACTGCCCGACTCAGGCCGGGGAGCCATCCGGCTGCAGCTGACTCCCCCCCCCCAACGGGAGAGGAAATCTGCCACGATCATCTGCGCCCCCAGCCTGTGGACCACCTCGAACCAATAGTTGATCTGCGCGTTGGCATCCTTCATGCGGTGGAGCCACTGCAGGGGCATGTGGTCTGAACAGAGGGTGAAAGGGCGCCCCAGCAGGTAGTAGCAGAGGGTGAGAACCGCCCACTTGATGGTGAGGCATTCCTTTTCTATGGTGCTGTACCTGCCCTCAGGCACCAACAGCTTCTGGCTGATGTACAGCACTGGATGGTCCTCCCCCTCCACCTCCTGGGACAGAACAGCTCCCAGCCCTCTGTCCGATGCGTCTGTCTGCAAAACAAAGGGGAGAGAAAAGTCAGGGGAGTGTAACAGTGGCCCCCCACACAGTGCAGCCTTTACCTCAGAGAAAGCCCGCTAGCATTGCTCTGTCCACTGGACTGGATCTGGTGCCCCCTTTTTAGTGAGATCAGTCAGCAGGCTGGTGATGTCCAAATAATTAGGTATAAACCTACGATAGTAACCAGCCAGCCCCAGGAACTGTCTCACCCCCTTTTTGGTCATGGGCCTCAGGCAGGCCACAATCACTGCCATCTTATTGATTTGGGGACACACCTGCCCATTGCCCAAGTGGAAGCCCAGATACCATACTTCCACCTGCCGAATTGTACACTTCTTTGGGTTGGCTGTGAGACCCGCTTGCCTCAGTGACCTAAGGATGGCCCCTAGGTGTTCTAGGTGCCGCGGCCAATCATTACTATAAATAATGAGGTCGTCCAAGTATGCAGCTGCGTAGGTGGTGTGGGGGCGGAGGACCCTATCCATAAGCCGCTGGAACGTAGCAGGCACCCCAAACAGTCCAAAAGGAAGTGTGACAAACTGGTGTAAGCCAAACGGTTTGGAAAAGGTTGTTTTCTCGGGATAGTGGAGTCAAGGGGATCTGCCAATATCCCTTTGTCAAATCCAGTGTCAAATAAAAACGAGCTGTGCCTAGTCAGTCAAGCAACTCATCAATACGAGGCATTGGGTATGCATCAAATTTAGACACCGCGTTGACTTTTCTATAGTCTACACAGAACCGGACCGACCCGTCGGCCTTGGGAACCAAGATCACCTGGCTGCTCCAGTCACTGTGGGACTCCTCAACAATGCCCATTTCAAGCATGGCCTCGAGTTCTTCTCGAACCACCTTTTTCTTGTGTTTGGGCAGTCTGTAAGGGCGGCTGTGCACTACTACCCCCAGGGTCATCTCAATGTGGTGTTCTATGAGGTGGGTGTGGCCAGGCAGGGGTGAGAACACATCAGAAAATTCTGTCTGCAACTGGGCGACCTCCGTGAGTTGGGTCAGGGAGAGACGGTCTCCACAGGGGACCAGAGCGGTGGGCGATGTCAATTTTCCCTTTTGAACCTCCAGCCTGAGCTCCGCCTTCTTTGCAACCGCCGACACCAATGCCACAGGGACCTCCTCATTCCAAAGTTTTAACAGATTGAGGTGGTAAATCTGTAACGCCCCACCCCTGTCCGTTCGCCTCACCTCATAGTCGACGTCCCCTACTTGCTGTGTGACCTCAAAGGGTCCTTGCCACCTGGCAATCAATTTGGAGCTCGATGTGGGCAAGAACACAAGTACTTTATCTCCCGGTGTGAATTCCCTAAGGCACGTGCCCCTGTCGTACAGATGGACTTGACGTTCTTGGGCCTGCCACAAATTCTCCTGGGTTAGGTGCATGAGTGTGTGGAGTTTGGCGTGCAGGTCGATAACATATTGAATTTCATTTTTGCTTGTTGAAGGTACCACCTCCCAATTTTCACGCAGCACATCTAGAATACCACGCGGCTTATGCCTGTATAATAATTAGAATGGGGAGAACCCCGTGGAGGCTTGTGGGACCTCTTGCACTGCGAATAACAGGGGCTCGAGCCATTTAGCCCAGTTGCGTGCATCCTCGCTTACAAATTTCCGAATTATGTTTTTGAGGGTGCGATTGAACCGTTCAACTAAGCCATCCGTTTGTGGGTGATAAACACTGGTGTGGATAGGCTTAATTCCCAGTAACCCATACAGTTTGCGCAGTGTGCGTGACATCAACGTAGTGCCTTGATCAGTCAGAATCTCTTTGGGGATTCCAACTCAGGAGATGATGCGGAAGAGTGCTTCTGCAATACTACGTGCTGAGATATTGTGAAGAGGCACTGCTTCTGGATATCACGTTGCATAGTCCACTAGGACTAAAATAAAGTGATATCCTCATGTTGACCGATCTAATGGCCCGACAAGATCCATCCCAATTCTTTCGAACGGGGTCTCAATTAATGGCAGGGGCGCAAAGGCACTTTTAGAATGGCCGCTGGATTTACTAACTGGCATTTGCAGCATGCCATACACCACCTATGGACATCGCCGTGAATCCCTGGACAATAGAACCAGGCCATTATTCGGGCTAGTGTCTTATCCTGCCCCAAGCGTCCAGCCATGGGATTAAAGTGAGCCGTCCAGAATATAAATTCCCGGCAGCTCTTTGGGATCAAAAGCTGTGTTATCGGTTTCTTAGTCTGAGTGTCCTGTGTCACTTGGTATAACCTATCCTTAATAATGGAGAAATAGGGGAAGGACGGGGTGGCGTTTGGCTGGAGCGTTTGACCATTGATTACTCTCAGTTGGTCAAACACATGCCGCAGAGTCCCATCTTGCAACTGCTCCAACTGGAAATTCGTGAGGGATTCCCCGAGAGAGGGAGGAGGAGACTACTGCTCCTCACTTTGATGCGGTGATGATGTAGATGGCTCTGTGACAGCTGCTCCCGCCAATGCCACACCAGGACCTCCCCCCACTAAATTATGGCAGGCCCCACTCTTTACTAAATGTGCCATTAATTCCCTAAATCCCAGCTAATCAATCCCCAAAATTATTGAGTGGGTAAGGTGAGGATTAACCGCCGCCTTTACTCTAAATTTCTCCCCTCAAAATAGAATGTGGACCGACACTAAAGGGTAGTTGTGAACATCCCTGTGCACATACAACATCTTCACCAATTGTGCTCTCCCCAGTGCCTCGTCTTGCACTAGGCTTTGGTGGATTGAGTTCTGACTACAGCCGGAGTCCACCAAAGCCTGATACGTATCCCCTTGGAGACTCACTGGTATGCAATACACTCCGGCCCGATCAAGGGCGGTCCCTGGCGCGTCGGGGATCCAGACCACCGCGCCCACCTCCATCGCCGAGCACTGATGCTGGAGGTGCCCCGGCTCCCTGCAGCGCCAGCATACTGGCCCAGGCTTTCCCTCTGCACCGGGGTTCTGGAGCTCACTCACCTGAGGGGGGGAAGACACAGACACAGAAGTAGGAAACGGTAGGGCACCGCAGATGCGGCGGGCTGGCTGGGGTGGAGCCGGCCCCCGCCTCCACAGTGGGGGAATGGGGCGAGGACGAGGAACAGAAGGGGAGAGAGAGAGAGAGAGAGAGAGAGAGGAGAAGGGAGAAGAGGAGACATGCTATCCTGCCGTCGGAACAGCCACCATCTGGCCCTCTGCCAGCTCGATGGCCTGATCCAGCAATGCCGGGCAATGGCACTGGACCCACTCCACTGTTCCTTCCGGAAGTCGGGCGATGAATTGCTCCAGCACCACCAGGTCGATGATTCCCTCAGCGTTGCGGTTGTCAGCCCTCAGCCACCGCTGGCAGGCATCCCGGAGTTGCTGGCCAAACATGAACGACAGGCCAACCTCCTCCAGGCGCAGTGCACGGAAGCGCTGCCGTTGCTGCTCTGGGGTGCGCCCCACACGTTGGAGGACGGCCCTGTGGAGGTCGGCGTAGACCAGCCGGCTGTCGGCAGGGAGCTGTAGCATGGCCAGCTGCGCCTCGCCCGTTAGCAGGGGGAGAAAGTGCACCGTGTGCTGTTCCACTGGCCAACCCCATGCCTCTGCTGCCTGCTCAAAAAGAGTGAGGAAGGCCTCAGGGTCATCATGCGGGCCCATAGGGTTAGGGTGAGGTAGGGAAGGTCTGCGGCGGTGGTGATGGTGGACCCCGCCGACGCGAGCAGGTGCCAGAATGCCTGGCGATCTTCCCCGCCGACGTGAGCAGGTGCCAGAATACCTGGCGATCTTCCAGCACGAGGGCTTCGAACCGTTGTTCCTGCTCCTTCTGGAGGGCAACCAGCGCCTTGTGCTGGCTCTGTTGGGCCATGGTGAGGGCATGGACCAGGATCTTGAAGGGGGAGGACTACATGAGGCTGTTCTCTTCTGTACTCCAGTCACGGGTTTCGGCACCACTGTAGAAATGGGTTAAGGTGGGTGGAGCACAGAAGCACGTCAGGCCAGAACTGAGTTCTCACAAATTATTTTATTTTAGCTTTTCAGCTTTGACTTTACACTCTCCCAGTCACACACGCACACACACAAGCATTCTGGTTGGGGAGAGAGCTCCCTTCCTCTGCTGTCCCTCTCCTCTCATAGGGTGTGGTCACTGGGGAAGACACACAAACACAGGTTAATTCCCATCAGGTGCAGTGATTCTGCCACTTACCTTCCCTGACTCTGCCCTCCATTCACAGACTGACTCTTGACCACGCCCCTGCTGCCACAAGTACCTTTGGAGTAAACTGTGTCCTGTCTATTGCTACAACATTCACTGAGTGCCAACCTCTGCCAACAAGTATTCTAATTGCCTTCGCCCATTTGGTTGTTCTATGAATGTTATAGATCTAGAGTAAACGTATTACATTAGAGCTACAATACTCACTAAAACTATAGCAGCATCACCACTAAGTTATTCCATTGATTTTAATAGTTTAGCTATAAACTATTAGACACTTGAATTAATGATTAATGAATTTATGAGACTGATCCCTTTTTACTTGAGACTGATTTGATAAGCCTTTTGTACCTACACATAAACAATATAAACTTCATAGAATATAATGAATAATGAGCATAAATAATCATAATTAATCATAATTCAGGGAACTGAATTCAATCCTGAACTCACGTTACTCTCTGTGTGGTATTTTGCATGTTCTTCTTCATATTTGCATGAATACGACTAGATACTCATATAAATCTACATTAAAGTAGAATATATTCTAATATGCCATGAAATATGTGAGATATATTATAAATTACAGGCAAAGTTTACACTCTTTAACAAAAAGGCTTCTTCAGATACATTACAGACATGCTTATCCAGAGCAAAGTACAACATACCCAGAGCAGCCCAGGGAGCAGTTGGGGGTTAGGTGCCTTGCTCAAGGGCACTTCAGCTATTCCTGCTGGTCCAGGGAATCAAACCAGTGAACGTTTGATCCCAAAGCTGTTTCTCTGACCATTAGGCCATGGCTTGGAAGCACTAAGTGGAGTAATACTGGCTGGAGTTCTCATCAGTTCTCTCCTGTGGAGGATGGCCCCATATGGACAGCCTAAAGATACACTTAGAAGACTGCTTTGGACACTTAATACAAACAGTTTTGCTACAATGACTTAGGACTACAATTGACATGATAACTTTAAGACTGCAGTTGTCATGAACAGTTTTGCACTCAAGTTTCCATCAATGAACAGTTGATAACTTCAACAAAATAGACATCACATCAAAACTATAATGAATTTGGTGGTTACATAATTGTATTTTTTGATCATATTGGACACAGTTAAAGAAGTGAGTTAGCTCATCTGGCCAACAGGTGATAAGTTTAAGCCATTATGTGTTGTCCATCATCCATCCGGCATCATCAACATTTCGTGAAAATCACTTCTTTCTCAATTCTTCACCGATTTTTATTCTTTTTGGCAGGAAGGTAGGTCTGCCTGGGGTGCATATAGCCTCTATCCAGATTTGCATAACTGCAATTAACAATTAAGATATGGAGTAATCAGAGGTGGAAAAACTGGATTGACAAAGTAAAAGTCCTGCTTAGGTTTTCCTTCTGCCTGTGCTCTCAACACAGGTGATTTCACCAATTAGCTCATCAACCTGGCTTAGGGGATGTGGTAATTAGGATCAGCTGGTTCATTGAATTGGCTGGAGCAAAAATGTGGAAGGGTTTTTACTTTCTGCACCTGGGTTTTTCCACCTCTGGGAGTAATTAAGCCCTAATGAGCAGTTTCCACACCAATCACTTCTCCCTCAATTCTTCACTGATTTTGATTCTTTCTGGCAAATAGGTAGGTATTCCTAGGGTGTATATATATATATATATATATATATATATATATATATATATATATATATACAGTGGTGCTTGAAAGTTTGTGAACCCTTTAGAATTTTCTATATTTCTGCATGAATATGACCTAAAACATAATCAGATTTTCACACAAGTCCAAAAAGTAGATAAAGAGAACCCAGTTAAAAAAATGAGACAAAAACTTTATACTTGGTCATTTATTTTTTAAGGAAAATGATCCAGTATTACATATCTGTGAGTGGCAAAAATATGTGAACCTCTAGGATTAGCAGTTAATTTGAAGGTGAAATTAGAGTCAGGTGTTTTCAATCAGTGGGATGACAATCAGGTGTGATTGGGCACCCTGTGTTATTTAAAGAACAGGGATCTATCAAAGTCTGATCTTCACAACACATGTTTGTGGAAGTGTATCATGGCACAAACAAAGGAGATTTCTGAGGACCTCAGAAAAAGTGTTGTTGATGCTCATCAGGCTGGAAAAGGTTACTGTGGCAGCGGGGGAGTGGTCAAGCGCTGGTCTGTGACAGGGGGGCAGAGTCAGGGAAGGTAAGTGGCAGAATCACTACACCTGAGAGCAATTAACCTGTTTTTGTGTGTCTTCCCAGTGACCGCGCCCTACTTAAGGAGGGAGAGCGAGAGCAGAGAGAGCTCTTCCCCGAACCAGACGCCGAGTGTGTGTATGTCTGTAAATTCCCTAATTGTTAGACTGAAAAGTGTAGCAATAAAACACTATATATCAACCTGTACTCTGTCCTGCCATCTTCTGTGCTCCACCCTTGTACTAGAACTGCCACAGTGGTGCCGAAACCCGGGATCTGGAGCGCAGATGCCGAACCGCCCCATGGAGTCTTCCCCGTTCGCCGACCTGGTCTACGCCCTTGCCACGGCCCAGCCAAGCCAGCACCAGGCGCTAGTCACGCTCCATAAGGAGCAGGAGCAGCGTTTCGAGGCCCTGGTGTTGGTCCAGCAAGAGGACCGACAGGCGTTCCGGCACCTCCTCGCGTCGGCGGGGTCTACCGGCGCTCCCACCGCGGGCCTGTCCCCCCTCACCCTGACAAAGATGGGCCCGCAGGATGACCCCGAGGCTTTCATCACGCTCTTTGAGCAAGTCGCGGAGACCTCGGGGTGGCCGATGCCTCCTCCCCCTGCTAATGGGAGAGGTGCAGCTGGCCGCGCTACAGCTCCCCGCTGACCGCCGGCTGGCCTACGCGGACCTTCACCGGGCCGTCCTCCAGCGTGTGGGGCGCACCCCCGAACAGCAGTGCCAGCGCTTCCGCGCTTTGCGCTTGGAGGAAGTCGGCCGGCCATTCACGTTTGGCCAGCAACTCCGGGACGCCTGCTGGTTGTGGCTGAGGGCCGACAACTGCAATGCCGAGGGGATCATCGACCAGGTGGCGCTGGAGCAGTTCATCGTGTGCTTGCCAACAGGAACTGCGGAGTGGGTCCAGTGCCACTGCCCGGCGTCGCTGGATCAGGCCATCGAGCTGGCGGAGGACCATTTGGTGGCTGTTCCGGCGTCAGGACAGCAGACAGCCTCTTCTCTTCTCTCCTCTTCTCTCCTCTTCTCTCTCTCTCTCCCCCTCCTCCTGTGTCCCGTCCTCGCCCCATTCCCCCACCACGGAGGCGGGGGCCGGCACCACCCCAGCTGGCCCGCCGCACCCGCGGTGCCCTCCTGTTTCTCCTTTCTGTCTGTCTCTCCCCCCCCTCAGGTGAGTGAGCCCCAGAACACCGGTGCAGAGAGGAAGCCCGGGCCGGTTTGCTGGCGCTGCGGGGAGCCGGGCCACCTCCAACAGCTGTGCATGGCAATGGAGGTGGGCGCGGTGGTTCGGATCCCCGACGCGCCAGAAGCCGCCCTCGATCGGGCCAGAGTGTATCGCATACCGGTGAGTATTCAAGGAGATACATATCAGGCGTTGGTGGATTCCGGGTGTAATCAAACCTCAATTCACCAAAGCCTGGTGCAAAACGAGGCATTGGGGGGAGCACAAGGGGTGAAGGTGTTCTGTGTGCATGGGGATGTTCACAGCTACCCTTTGGTGTCGGTCCACATTTTTTTCCGAGGGGAAAAATTCATAGTAAAGGCGGCGGTTAATCCTCGCCTCACCCACTCGATAATTTTGGGGACTGATTGGCTGGGATTCGGGGAGTTGATGAGCTGTTTAGTGGCGAGTGGGTCCTGCCATACTTCAGCAGGGGGAGGTCCTGGTGTTGCCTTGGTGGGAGCAGCTGTCACAGAGCCGTCTACGTCACCTCCGTGTCAGAGTGAGGAGCCACAGGCTCCTCCTCTCTCTCTCGGGGAATCCCTCGCGGATTTCCCGTTAGAACAGTCACGAGACGAGACTCTGCGGCATGCGTTTGACCAAGTGAGAGTAATCGATGGTCAAACGCTCCTGCCGAACACCACCCCGTCCTTCCCCTATTTTTCTATTATGAAGGATAGATTATACCGAGTGATGCAGGACACTCAGACGAAAGAGCAAGTCATGCAGCTTTTAATTCCAAAGAGCTGCCGGGAATTGGTATTCCAGGCGGCTCACTTTAATCCCATGGCTGGACACTTAGGGCAGGATAAGACACTAGCCCGAATAATGGCCCGATTCTATTGGCCGGGGATTCGCGGCGACGTTCGTAGGTGGTGTACGGCGTGCCGCGAATGCCAGTTAGTAAATCCAGCGGCCATTCCAAAAGCGCCTTTGCGCCCCCACCATTAATCGAGACCCCGTTTGAAAGAGTTGGGATGGATCTCGTCAGGCCATTAGATCGGTCGACACGAGGGTACAGCTTTATATTAGTTCTGGTGGACTATGCAATGCGATACCCGAAAGCAGTGCCTCTGTGCAATATCTCAGCACGCAGTATTGCGGAGGAGTTCTTCCACGTTATCTCCCGAGTTGAAATCCCGAAAGAGATTCTGACTGATCAAGGCACCACGTTTATGTCATGGACACTGCGTGAACTGTATGGGTTATTGGGGATTAAGCCGATCTGCACCAGCGTGTATCACCCACAAACGGACGGTTTAGTTGAATGGTTCAACCGCACCCTCAAGAATATAATTAAAAAGTTCGTAAGTGAGGACGCACGTAATTGGGATAAGTGGCTCGAGCCCTTGCTGTTTTCAGTGCGAGAGGTCCCCCAAGCCTCCACGGGGCTCTCCCCATTCGAATAATTATATGGGCATAAGCCGCGAGGCATTCTAGATGTGCTGCAGGAAAATTGGGAGGAAGGACCTTCCCAAAGCAAAAACGAAATTCAATACGTTATGGACCTGCATGCAAAACTCCACACCCTCACCCACCTAACCCAGGAGAATTTGCGGCAGGCCCAAGAACAGCAAACCTGCCTGTACAACAAGGATACGCGCCTTAGAGAGTTCGCACTGGGAGATAAAGTACTCGTACTGTTGCCCACGTCGAGCTCCAAATTGGTCGCCAAGTGGCAAGGACCCTTTGAGGTCACACGGCTAGTCGGGGACGTCGACTACGAGGTGAGGCGAATGGACAGGGGTGGGGTGCTACAGATTTACCACCTCAACCTGCTTAAACTCTGGAATGAGGAGGTCCCCGTGGTGTTGGTGTCGGTGGTTCCGGAGAAGGCGGAGCTGGGGCCGGAGGTTCAAAAAGGGGCATTAGCGTCAAGTATCCCTCCGGTCCCCTGTGGAGACCACCTCTCCCCGACCCAACTCGCGGAGGTCGCCCAGTTGCAGACTGAGTTTTCGGATGTGTTCTCACCCCTGCCTGGTCGCACTGACCTCATAGAGCACCACATAGAGACGCCCCCGGGGGTGGTAGTGCGTAGCCGCCCTTACAGGCTACTTGAACACAAAAAAAAGGTGTTTCAGGAAGAACTCTAGGCCATGCTTGAAATGGGCATCATCGAGGAGTCCCACAGTGACTGGAGCAGCCCGGTGGTCTTGGTACCCAAGGCCGACGGGTCGGTCCGGTTCTGTATGGACTATAGAAAAGTCAACGCGGTGTCTAAATTTGACGCATACCCAATGCCTCGGATTGATGAGTTGCTCGATCGACTAGGCACGGCTCGCTTTTATTTGACACTGGATTTGACAAAGGGATACTGGCAGATCCCCTTGACTCCACTATCCCGAGAAAAAACGGCCTTTTCCACACCATTCAGATTACACCAATTTGTCACACTTCCTTTTGGGCTGTTTGGGGCGCCCACTACATTTCAGCAGCTGATGGACAGGGTCCTCCGCCCCCACGCCACTTATGCGGCCGCTTACCTTGATGACATCATCGTCTATAGTAATGACTGGTCGAGGCACCTCGAACATCTGAGGGCCATCCTTAGGTTGCTGAGGCGAATGGGGCTCACAGCCAACCCAAAGAAGTGTGCGATTGGGCGAGTGGAAGTACGGTATCTGGGCTTTCACTTGGGCAACGGGCAGGTGCGTCCCCAAATTAATAAGACGGCAGCAATTGCGGCCTGCCTGAGGCCCAAGACCAAAAAGGGGGTGAGACAGTTCCTGGGGCTGGCTGGCTATTACCGTAGGTTTATACCTAATTATTCGGACATCACCAGCCTGCTGACTGATCTGACTAAAAAGGGGGCACCAGATCCGGTCCAGTGGATGGAGCAATGCCAGCGGGCCTTCTCTGAGGTAAAGGCTGCACTGTGTGGGGGGCCACTTTTACACTCCCCTGACTTCTCTCCCATTTATGTTGCAGACAGATGCGTCGGACAGAGGGCTGGGGGCTGTTTTGTCCCAGGAGGTGGAGGGGGAGGACCGCCCAGTCTTGTACATCAGCAGGAAGCTGTTGGTGCATGAGGGGTGCTACAGCACCATAGAGAAAGAGTGCTTGGTGATCAAGTGGGCGGTCCTCGCCCTCCGTTACTACCTGCTGGGACGCCCTTTCACCCTCTGTTCGGACCACGCGCCCCTCCAGTGGCTCCACCGCATGAAGGATGCCAACGCACAGATTACCTGTTGGTATCTGGCACTCCAACCCTTTAATTTCAAGGTGGTCCACAGGCCGGGGGCGCAGATGGTCGTGGCGGACTTCCTCTCCCGTCAAGGGGGGGGGGGAGTCGGCTGCAGGCCGGACAGCCACCCGGCCTGAGTCGGGCGGTGGGGGTATGTGGCAGTGGGGGCGTGGTCAAGCGCTGGTCTGTGACAGGGGGGCGGAGTCAGGGAAGGTAAGTGGCAGAATCACTACACCTGAGAGCAATTAACCTGTATTTGTGTGTCTTCCCAGTGACCGCGCCCTACTTAAGGAGGGAGAGCGAGAGCAGAGAGAGCTCTTCCCCGAACCAGACACCGAGTCTGTGTGTCTGTAAATTCCCTCATTGTTAGACTGAAAAGTGTAGCAATAAAATGCTATATATATCAACCTGTACTCTGTCCTGCCGTCTTCTGTGCTCCACCCTTGTACTAGAACCACCACAGTTACAAAACCATCTCTAAAGAGTTTGGACTCCACCAATCCACAGTCAGACAGATTGTGTACAAATGGAGGAAATTCAAGACCATTGTAACCCTCCCCAGGAGTGGTCGACCAACAAAGATCACTCCAAGAGCAAGGCGTGTAATAGTCAGCAAGGTCACAAAGGACCCCAGTGTAACTTCTAAGCAACTGAAGGCCTCTCTCACATTGGCTAATATTAATGTTCATGAGTCCACCATCAGGAGAACACTGAACAACAATAGTGTGCATGGCAGGGTAGCAAGGAGAAAGCCACTGTTCTCCAAAAAGAACATTGCTGCTCATCTGCAGTTTGCTAAAGATCACATGGACAAGCCAAAAGTCTCGTCTTGTCTTCATCCGCTTATCCGGGGCCGGGTCGTGGAGGCAGCAGTCTGAGCATGGAAGCCCAAACTTCCCTTTCCCCAGACACCTCGGCCAGCTCCTCGGGAAGAACACTGAGGAGTTCCCAGGCCAGCTGAGAGACATAGTCCCTCCAGCGTGAACAAGCCAGAAGGCTATTGGAAAAATGTTTTGTGGATGGATGAGACCAAAATAGAACTTTCTGGTTTAAATGAGAAGCGTTATGTTTGGAGAAAGGACGTTATGTTTGGAGAAAGGAAAACACTGCATTCCAGCATAAGAACCTTATCCCATCTGTGAAACAAGCTGGTGGTAGTATCATGGTTTGGGCCTGTTATTCTGCATCTGGGCCAGGATGGCTTGCCATCATTGATGGAACAATGAATTCTGAATTATATCAGTGAATTCTAAAGGAGAATGTCAGGACATCTGTCCATGAACTGGATCTCAAGAGAAGGTGGGTCATGCAGCAAGACAACGACCCTAAGCACACAAGTTGTTCTACCAAAGAATGGTTAAAGAAAAATAAAGTTAATGTTTTGGAATGGGCAAGTCAAAGTCCTGACCTTAATCCAATCGAAATATTATGGAAGGACCTAAAGCGAGCAGTTCATGTGAGGAAACCCAGCAACATTCCAGAATTGAAGCTGTTCTGTACGGAGGAATGGGCTAAAATTCCTCCAACCCGGTGTGCAGGACTGATCAACAGTTACCGGAAATGTTTAGCTGCAGTTATTGCTGCACAAGGGGGTCACACCAGATACTGAAAGCAAAGGTTCACATACTTTTGCCCCTCACAGATATGTAATACTGGATAATTTTCCTCAATAAATAAATGACCAAGTGTAGCATTTTCATCTCATTTGTTTAACTGGGTTCTCTTTATCTACTTTTAGTACTTGTGTGAAAATCTGATGATGTTTTAGATCATATTTATGCAGAAATCTAGAAAATTCTAAAGGGTTCACAAACTTTCAAGCACTTTTTATTGCGCAAGGTGGCCCATGTTAGATAGTTCCTTCTGGACTAGACAGGGCTGGAGTGAGCTACGCCGTCATTGACGGGCTCATTTATAATCACACTGTTATCATCCAATTGAGGATGGGTTCCCTTTTGAGTCTGGGTCCTCTCAAGGTTTCTTCCTAATGTTGTCTCAAGGAGTTTTTCCTTCCCACTGTCGCCTCAGGCTTGCTCATTAGGGCTAAATTTACAAATTCAAATGTTTAAAATTTATATACGGATTTATAGATTTCTGCAAAGCTGCTTTGTGATAATGTCTGCTGTTAAAAGCGCTATACAACTAAAATTTAATTGAAGTGAATTGAACTAGAGTCCTTCCAAAGGGACAACCTTCAAACCCTTAAGTATTCTAGATTTAGCATTTGTCTTATCAGCATGTGCACCTGATAAAAGGGTATTTTCCAGCAATTAATTTCAGTAAAATGGCAGCAGATGTTTGATATTTGAATATATCGCACAGGGATTTATAATTCAGAGAATTGTGAGTTAATTATTTTTTGCTGTAGTTTCTTCCTGTTCTGTTTAATATATGAATAAATGTATTTGTGTAAAGCTCAAGTTCCTGAGAACATGCTATGTTGACTTTTTCTAAAGCTCTTTAGTAAAAGTTCAGTATTTACTTTAGATGGGGGAAGCCATGACCTAATGATTAGAGACGCAACTTTGGGACTAAAAGGTCGCCAGGTCAATTCCCTAGCCCAGCAGGAATGGCTGAACTGCCATTTTACATTTGTTGTACATTGCTCTGAATAAGAGTGTCTGCTAAATCCCATTAATGTAATGTAAAGATGCTGTCCTGCTGCACAAACTTTCCCAACATTTTAAGAACGATGCAAAAGAAAAGCACAGAATCAAAGTTTATTTAGGATTATATGAATTATGCTCTTCGTTTCATGCACAATGAGTCACTGAGTACTTTATCTTGTTCACTATTTGAAAAAAATTACGGTAATCTGTATGAACAGGAATAATTCTATAAAAGATAGTTGTCTTTAAAAAAATGTCTCATAAAATCTCATAAAATCAAATCGTCTGCCGGGCTCTTTACGATTGCTGTCAGAGATACTTATCTGTACATTTTTCAGCCATGAGAATACTCCTACAAAGGACCTTTGAACATGCAGTGGTATAGAGCTAGTCATTTTCACCACAGGAAGTATGCCTTGTCTTTTCCAAGCTATTACACTGCTTTCTACTCAAGTGTAGACTCATTCTACTCGAACTACACTTGTTACATGGACTTCATCTCAACAAAAGATTCAAATTGTTTCTCTAGAATTGGAACTATCCCATTTCCCATCTTCTAGAATGTTGTTGTCATTGATGGCGATGACAAGGATGAGCTGTGGTCTGTAAGTTCAGAATGGGTGGCCACTAATGTCTCCTTTAATTATCTGTGCATCACTGATAACCAGTCTGATACTCCCCCCCCTCCCCGTTTAAGAAGCTCATGTAGGTTGTGAGACAATTCTGCCAAGGCTATCTCTGTAATTACTTCCTTGCGAGATTACATTCTCGCCAATGGATCTGTCAATTAGGCAAACCAGTCGGAAAAAAGGACAGTAAGGCCCTACTTAGCAAAAACGAAGAGTTCAAACACATTATGTCAACAAAGATGACCTTTTAGTATGTTGAACCCTCTCACGCACAGGTGCCCACACTGTAAATTAAAACACTACATCAAGTTTTATACACTTTACTGAGAGCTCATTAATAAAACAGGATTTTACCAATACACTTCCCTCCATTGTATTCAGCAAAGTTGTTACTAATGAATTGTTGGGGTTTTTTAATACTGCAAGTAAATATTCAAAGTAACAATTTATCACAAAGAACCTTCTGAAAGAATGATCTGCATGGTTATGAATATTCACACTGCAGTGATGTCATTTGATTGTGTTGGGTTCTGACGTAGTTATTTCCTGTGGCTTTATTTTCCACTGATAAAGTCCTGTCAAGTTCTGATGCACTTCCTCACTTGATTCATCAAAGGTAAACAATCAGAGGTCAAATTCGGACCTAACAATTACTCCCACAATGACTTGGAATAAACAAGATCATTATTAAATACCATGGCATCAAGAGATCAAACTGTCTGCTGTCTATTTTAGTTTTAAAAAAAAATCAAGGATTCTGTGGATAGTTAAAGCTAGGGAAGGTAATTTTGCATAAATCAGTGAGACTAAACTGTATTTTGAATGTTCCCAACCAAAAAATCCCACCCTCTCCCTTCAGGCCAAACACATGAAAGAACACCACCTGATTAGTGCTGGAGGACGAGTCCACAAGAGAGTGTGTTTGGGGGGGTGTGGTGGGGTGGGGATGGGGGAGGGAGAGGAGCGAAGCGTGTCATTGTCATATCCAATTACCGCATATCTCATTCACACGTAAGAAAACACCTAACATTATCATAATGAATGTAAACAATCTGCAATGGATTGGCAACCCGTCTAGGGTGTGTCCCGCCTCTCGCCCGATGTCAGCTGGGACTGGATCCAGCTACCCTGCTACCCGCAATAGATAAATGGTATAGAAAATGAAATGAAATGAAATGAAAAATGAATGTAAACAATGAACTATTGTTAGTAATCACAGCTTGCTAGCTTTAGCCATATGTCTGCAGTATGTCTGCTTAGCCTTGTGGAAGACTCCGGTCATGCACAATGAGTGCATGGGCAGAGTGTGTACAGGTAGGTAGGTAGACAGGCAAGTAGGGCATCCAATCATTTCACTCAGACCAAAAGAAATGATTGGACGGGCTTTTACAGCTACAGAGAATTTCAATAAATATAACATAAAATGCTCCTCCACATCGAGAGGAATCAGCTGAGGTGGCTTGGGCATCTTTTTCGGATGCCTCCTGGACGCCTCCCTGGGGAGGTGTTCCAGGCATGTCCCCCCAGGAGGAGGCCCCGGGGAAGACCCAGGACACACTGGAGGGACTATGTCTCTCGGCTGGCCTGGGAACGCCTCGGTGTTCTTCCCGAGGAGCTGGCCGAGGTGTCTAGGGAAAGGGAAGTTTGGGCTTCCATGCTTAGACTGCTGCCTCCGCGACCCGGCCCCGGATAAAGCGGAAGAAGATGAGACGAGACGAGACGATAACATAAAATGCATCAAAAAATGACCTACCTTCGCTTTAAGATTTCTTAACTTCCAAAAAAAGGCTTCTGCTTGGAATTATATCTTATAGGGAAACACTATCTGTTTAGTCAAGCCTTTTGTTAATTTTATTAGGTAAAGGAGGAGATCTGGAGGGTCCTCCGGCATAGAGTGTTTTGGTAAACCGGGATGTATGGATGCTGTCAGTCCACTCACTCGCTCATTCGAGTTTGTTGACGGTGTAGTGTCTGCTGCTTTATGTCCCGGAGCTCCCTCATGCCTGTGTTACCTTCCGTCTCTCTCCTTTTAGTTATGCTGTCATAGATAGTTTTGCCGGAGTCCCTGCTTGTACTCAGTGCAAAATGTATACTGTTTTTACTCATCAGGTGACACTGGGCATACCTAACAACCTGTGTTTTCTCTCTCTCACCCCCACGCTGTCTGTCCCTCTGAGTTACATGTCAATCCTGAGATCGAGATGCTGACCTCTTCTGCCTGATCCATTCTGATGCCCTATGGAGGCTGGAGTCTCATCGCATCGCTCCTGTGGAGGACGGCCCCATATGGACAGTCGAAAGTTGCACTTGGAAGACGCTCTGGCCACTTACAGTAATACTTGTATGGCCGAGGACTACAGTTGACTTGCTAACTTTAGGACTGCAGTTTCCATGCAGTTTTGCACTCAAGTCTCCATCAATGAACAGGTCATAACTTCAACAAAACAGAGTTCATGTTAAAATTGTTAAAAATGTTCTAATCACGCGATCTGTTATCACCCAGATGAGGAGGGGTTCCCTTTTGAGTCTGGTTCCTCTCTTCCTCATGTTGTCTGAGGGAGTTTTTCCTTGCCACTGTTGCCACAAGCTTGCTCATTGGGGATAAATTAGGGATAAAATTAGCTCATGTTTTCAGTCTTTAAATTTCTGTAAAGCTGCTTTGCGATAATGTCTGTTGTTAAAAGCGCTATACGAATAAACTTGACTTGACTTGACTTGACTTGGCTTGAACATGAACTGAAGCACTTGATTTGTATCTGCATGATTTGATGCCTTGTGCTGCTGTCAAGGGATTATGCATTGATGCATAATGCATTGTGATGCATTGTGCTGCTGATTAGAGAACTGCATCAAGCAGCAGGTGGATGGATGGGTGTTCCTAATAAAGTGGCCAGTGAGTGTATATTTTTCCAGACATATTTTGCAGTCTGGAGTTCTGATCCAATGGTCGCTAGCCTGCAGGTCATGTTTCTATAGAAGCGAATGAAAATGAATGATGTGTTTAGAGAAACGGAACCCTGATATCTAAAGTCTCGACATGACGTCAGTGGGTGACCAAGAGTTTTCTTTTTATGGAACGCCCTCGCAACCTGTGATGTCAGGATCTTCATCTGCGTGATACAGAGACTATATAACCTCAAAGCCCATCTAGACAGATACACGGCTGATTGGACTGAGCTGATGCAGCTATCATCTATGCGGATATCTGCTCTGACTGGATACCGAGGTACAGCTTTAACCTTCAGCTCCTCTCTTCACGCATCCAAGCGACTCCGCCGTGCGCCTCACCTGTGCCTCAGCCGCTTTAGCAGCTCAGGTAAGTGCACTGCTTGTCTAGAATACTCAAATGCATTATAATCATGTGGATTTCAATGTAGAATGATTTATTTATTCCACAACCTGCGCTTTATTCACTTATAAACCTGATCAGGAGATCCAGAAGTGAAAACACGCATCAAAAAAATTAAATAAAATAAATAAAAAATTTTTTGTTCCATCCCCAAAATAACATGTTTAAATTACAAATCGACGTCAACACTTAAGTGACAAATTATTTTTTTTAAAAAGGTGTATTTACCAATACCAATCTAATTTGCATCTAAATGAATGGAAACCAAATCAACCTTCAGCCCTGTATCCCCAAACCTTTCCATTACGCACAAACTCACCAACTCACATTTCCCCGTTTTCTTTCTTTCTTGTTTAAAATATAGTTTCCCATCTTTTTTATGATCATATGTAACATCATTTAAACTGATCCTATGTTTGCATTCCTGCTATGCATTTCCCCCCAATCACTATTGTATTTTCAGGAGGAAAAGGCGCTCCAGGATCTCACAGCCTATTTTTACGCATTCGTTTGCGTGGGTGTTTTTATTTTTATTCATGACTTGTTCATGTTTATTTGACTTTAGCTGATCTGCCACTTTGCTTTAAAGCTAACTTTCAACTCGCTAACTGGTTCGGCTTTGAGTGCCAAATGTGCAAAGTGCTTAATTGTTTAATGCGCAAAATGTGGCTCAGAGATGGAAGAGAAATAACAGAAATAATATTTCTATCCAGGTAATGCATCTGTTCACGGAAAAGCATTTAGTCGGCTATATATGCAATAAATTACGTTTCCTTGATTAAAAGAGAGAGAGAGAGAGAGAGAGAGAGAGAGAGAGAGAGAGAGAGAGAATGCAGGGTTGCCAGATTAGAATTCTACCATCCTAGGTTTAGTCTTACTTAGAGGGTCCATTTAAGGGTTCTTTAGTGGATTCTTTGGATAGTCAAGGGTTATTAGCTTCTGTGGAATTAAGGTTCTAGTGTGGAAGCTTTCAGATGGGGAAACACTTTATTGTTGGGTTGTGAACAGAACATTTAACGGTCCCCAGAGGAACAACCAAAGAACCTGGATTTCAAGCTTTGTTTGGCACCTATGCTTACATAAGATAGTGTTTATTATATTGCATTTATTTACTATACAGTAACAGACAATTTGGAGGTAGATTCACCAGAGAGAGAGAGAGAGAGAGAGATGATATTTACTCATTATGCACCGCATAAACAGAGGGTTGGCTGTAATAAGAGAGGCTTTGCTTTATTTACTTCAGCTCAGATCTCAGATATACAGTGTTTATTAACAACAGAATATTTTCTGGTGTTTTCTGTCCTCAGCCTGTGTGTGAAAATGTACCGAGGTTTGCTGTTGGTGTTCCTCATCCTTCTGGTTGAGACTCAGCTCAGTGAGTCGAGCTGCACGGAACAAGATGCGCAGAGATCCACCTCAGGTGTAAGTGGTTAACCTTTACCTTAATCATTATTCTATCTATCTATCTATCTATCTATCTATCTATCTATCTATCTATCTATCTATCTATCTATCTATCTATCTATTTGTCTATTTGTCTATTTATTATTATTATTATTGTTGTTGTTGTTGTAGCATCATGTTCTCCAACTGTTTTTTTTCTCTCCATTTTTTTGTGCACAGGAGAGTCCAAGTTTTCGACTTGCGGCTCGTAACTTGCTCAAGCGGTATCACGACATAGATTACGACAGTTTTGTGGGACTGATGGGCCGCAGGAGTGCCGGTGAGAAAACCTTTTCATATTCCTCATGATTGTTGTGATTATGCCACTGCATGAGACGTTTCTATGGTTGCCAGATTGGCTTGGCTGTTGGGAGGTTAATATAAATAACAACAACAACAGAGGAAGGAAGACCTAGAATATTCTTGGATCATAGCTTCCAAACAGACAGAGTTATTGAACGTTGTCAGCCTGACATTTTTGTTTGTTATCAGAATAGAGAAGAATGTCATGGAATTATCGATGTAACCATCCCAGCTGATTGCAATATTGCCACAAAAGAGGTTCAGAAGATAGAGGCCTACTCTGAGCTGAAAGTTGAGATCACAAGATTATGGAAACTCACTGAAAGTAAAGTCGTCCCAGTGGTGATTGGAGTCCTTGACTCCATCCTGCTTAAGTTACGTCGGTATCTAGATCAAATGGATGTCAAATACGATCTTCGTACACTCCAAAAATCAGCTTTTTTGGGAACAGTAAGCATACTTAGGCAAGTACTGTCTGTCTGAGGTCCTTGTTGTGACTTGAAAGAAAGAAAGCGATTCTTCTGCTGCGATTGTACCATGGGATAATAATAATAATAATAATAATAATAATAATTCACTGTAAACCACCCCAAGCTTGAAACATCCATCCATCCATTTTCTCTACCACAATCCATTGGGGGTTGTGTCTGAGCTGGAGTTAATCCCAGCTGACTTTGGACGAGAAGCGGAGTACACCCTGTACAGGTCACCAGTCTGTTGCGGATGCCAACGCAGAGACTGTCAGCCATTCACGCTCACATTCACACCTATGGGCAATTTAGAGTCCCCAGTTGACCTAACCTGCATGTCCTTGACCTGTGGGAGGAAACCAGAGCGCCTGGATGAAACCCACACAGGAACAGGGAGAACATCCAATCTCAACACAGAAAGTCCCCAATCAACTATCAGGTTTGAACCCAGAACCTACTTGCTGTGAGGTGACAGTGAGACCATCCTAACCACTGAACCACCATACTGCCCAAATGTGAAACAAAAAGATGCAAAGCCACTACACAAAAGCAACCCTAATTTTATTTACTAGCCAAGACCATTTCCAATCCTTTTCCTAATCTGATTAAGAAAAGTTTAATTAAGTGGGAAAATCTGACAGTGTTATTTGTTTTCAGATACTGCTGCTGCTGATGAGCAGTCTCAGCGTAAACGTAAGACCTTGTTTTTTCAGATCTCCATTCATTATAATTCTCCTTTCCACAGAAATGCTCTCATTTTATGCTTTATGGTTTGATTTCAGGAGAAATGCATGACATCTTTGTGGGACTTATGGGACGGCGAAACAGTGACGATGGTAAGAATAGATTTAAATGCAGATACCTGTGTCTGTTTCAGGAATTTGGAAATAGTGTATATATAGAAAAGTGCACAACCTACCTAATCCCCAGAGCTTAATTAAATCCATCTGGGTTTCTGTATTGTTTTAATTAAATTATTTTAATTCAACCTTAGGGATTAGCAAATGTAAACCCCCTTAAGCTTAGATGTGTTGCATTGATACTGACAGACGCTGAACGTCCGTGGAGGAAAGACAACCCGGAGACACGTGGCCTGTTCTTTAACAAGTGCAGACTGAGGTGAGTCTTGTATCTGGCCTTGAAAACTGCAGCGCAGATATACATTATTGTTAACTAAAGCCAATGTTTTTCATTGCAGGTTTCGTCGTGGGTTATAGGCAAAAATCTTCTGGATCACAGCTGTGCCATTTTTACAGGATGAACTCCTTTTCATGACACACTTTGCAAAACAAAACAAAAAAAAAAAATCAAACAATGACACAACAGCAATTATTCTGAATTACATTTATCAAAGGATGATGATTTATGTTGAACTGGAAATAGAACTTACACAGATTTATATACCAATAGAAGTATATAAATCTCCCGAAACATCTTTATCTGACTATATTTATTTACGGTAACTTTCTAATGTAAAAAAGAAACCCATGATTTTTGTAAATAAATGTATTATTTAATTGAGCTTGTCGTGATATGCAGATACACAAAGAACATTGTATTTACTGATATATCAATATATTTGAAGCTCTAGTAGCCTCAGCAGTGCAAAACACAGCATCTGAAACCCAGTTATTCTGTAAACTCCACATGATATGTGACATATTAAGATTTCATATGCAGCATATATAACACACCTTTAGAAATGGACAAAAATACACACTGTACAATGAATATGATTTGAATGATATCAGGTAGGAATGAAACGTTTAGGCTCAAGGCCGTCTGGAATATGTTTGTGTGTGAATGTATGTGTGTGTGTCTCTCTCTCTCTCTCTCTCTGTGTTATCCAGCTATGTGTAACCAGCAGCAACTTTCATATGCAACTTATGGCACAGGAGCCATAAAAATGACTCTCAGTATAGAGAAGAATGACACTGATGTGTAGTATTAATGCTTTTAACGTGGTGTGATGTTGAAAAATAAATACAAACTGACATTTTAATTTTCTCACCTGCCCCATCCAGTCCTCATCAACTTAAACATGTCTCATAAAAAGTGGATTTTATATGGATTAAAGGTAGACTGCCTTTCAGATTTTTCAAGTGTAGGTCATAAAAAGAATTTTCCCAGACAGCCAGTTATTTTTGTTAGTGGAAGAAAAGCTACTGAATTCGAATCACAGACTTCCAATTTTATTAGTTTTTTTTAAATAGAACAATTAATGAATTCAAGACCACGTGGCCCTAAATTCTCCGCTATTTTTTCCTGCTTCACCATGACCCAATTCAAGATACTACGTCATGCATCACGTGGTGGGCTTTCCCTGTTCACAAGGCATTGTGGGATACAAATTTGAAACAGGAGACAAAAATGGACGAAGTGAGTGCGCGAATGAAATGTGAAAGACCGACTACGGTAACAGAAAACAAGAAGACATTACGTTGTGAAGGAAAGGAAACGCAGGACCAAACTAATAAATATCGATAGTCAGCAAGCACCTCGGTGAATATTCTACATTGTTTGCCCCTGATGATGAAATGAGGCTTTATGGAAAAACACCTGTGTTACATCATTATTACTCCAGTGGCTCAATTATTTGTGATGGTGTGCAGTGCCTGTACATTAGTTGTGTGTTTTCATGGGGGATTAGTACTTGAGCTTAAGGAATATTGTACAACCCCAATTCCAAAAAAGTTGGGATGCTGTGTTAGCTGTAAAGAAAAACAGAATACGATAATTTGCAAATCATGGAAACCCTATATTTCATTGAAAATAGTACAAAGACAACATATCAAATGTTGAAACCGAGAAATTTTGTTTTTTGAAAAATATATGCTCATTTTTTATTTGATGTCAGCAAAAAATGTTGGGACGGGGCGTGTTTACCACTGTGTTGCTTCACCTCTACTTTTAACAACACTGTAAATGTTTGGGAACTGAGGAGACCAGTTGCTGTAGTTTTGAAAGAGAAATGTTGTCCCGTTGTTGCCCGATATACAATTTCAGTTGCTCAACAGTTAGGGTTCTCCTTTGTTATATTTTGCATTTCATAATATGCCAAATATTTTAAATGGGAGACAGGTCTGGACTGCAGGCAGGCCAGTTTAGTACTTGGACTCTTTTACTATAGAGCCATGCAGTTTTAATATGTGCAGAAAGTGGTTTGGCAGTCTTGCTGAAAGAAAGAAGGCCTTCCCTGAAAAAGATTTTGTCTGGATGGCAGCATATTGCTCGGAAATGTGTTTATATCATTCAGCATTAATGATGCCTTCCCAGATATACAAGCTACCCATGTCATGTGCACTAATGCCCCATCACAGATGCTGGCTTTTGAACTGTGCGCTGATAACAAGCCAGATGGTCCCTCTCCTCTTTAGCCTGGAGGACGTGGTGTCCATGATTTCTAAAAAGAATTTCTACTCTTGATTTGTCAGGCCTCGGGACAATTTTCCACTTCGCCTCAGTCTATCGTAAAAGAGCTCAGGCTCAGAGAAGGTGGCGGTGTTTCTGGATATTGTTTATATCTGGTTTAACTTGCATTTGTGGATGCAGTAATGAAGTGTTTTCACAGACGATGGTTTTCTGAAGTGTTCCTGAGCCCATACAGTGATTTCCACTACAGACACGTGTCTGCTTTTAATGCAGTGTCTCCTGACGGCCTGAAGATCACAGGCATCCAATGTCAGTTTTCAGCCTTGTCTCTTGCATGCAGAGATTTCTTCAGATTCTCTGAATCTTTTAATGATATTATGGACCATAGATGATGTGATCCCCAAACTCTTTGCAATTTTACATTGAGAATCTTACATTATTCTTAAACTGTTGCACTGTTTGCCCACGCAGTCTTTCACAGAGTGGTGAACTCCTCCCCATCTTTACTTCTGAGAGACTCCGCCTCTCTGGGATGCTCTTTTTATACCCAATCATGTTACTGACCTGTTGCCAATTAACCAAATTAGTTTTGGAGTTTTTTAGCGTTACACAACTTTTTCAGTCTTTTGTTGCCCCTGTCCCAACTTTTTTGAAACGTGTTGCTGACATCAAATTCACAATGAGCATATATTTATCAAAAAACAAAATTTCTCAGTTTCAACATTTGATATGTTGTCTTTGTACCATTTTCAATGAAATATAGGGTTTCCATGATCTGCAAATTATCGTATTCCGTTTTTATTTATATTTTACAGTGTCCCAACTTTTTTGGAATTGGGGTTGTAGAAATAAGGTAAAAGCAGTTTCACACACAAACAAATGTACACATAGCCAGAACTCCACTACAGTCATTAAACCTCAGATGTTATAAAGCTCTACAGGCTTTATTAGTGGTAAAATAGTTTCTTTGCAATGAGACAGTCATCGAACTTCATAGACACTGGCAGAAATAAAGAGTAAAAATAAATCATCCCATCATCATCCAGTGTAAATATACCTCAAATTTAGCTCAAGGCGATTTAAGAAGGAAATAAATCCTGTACATTGATGTGTCACTTGCTGCACAATATGTGGTTAGTGATCATCGTCAGGCTCAGTACAAAACTTTTTTCATTCATTGCTGTAAATAATAATTACAGTGGATGGTGAGGCAACATGTGCAGGTACATCGTGTGCACTGATCTGCTTCTCCCATCAAATAATAAACTTGAAATGGGGGCGGGAAAAAAAAAAAAACGCACTACGGGTACCAAATGAATTTCTGATCATCTTACTAACATTGATTCATTTCCTACAACAGTACACCACAAAATAATTTACTCCTCTTCCACCATAGCACTTTGTCATCAATTACTTTCAAAAAAAAAATTAAAGAACAGAATAACTTTTATCTGTTTATAGTTACATTTTAAAATGTACATGAAACACATCAGTTATAACTTATGTTAGAGCAGCTATAAAAACATTAAGTGCTCTCTCCTGAAGCCTCCTGTGGTGAAAAACATACTGACTGTAACAAAGTGCTGACGCTGGAGACTCCTTCCATAAATGTTGCAGAAACAAACATCTCTTTACAGAAAATTTCACCATATCAAGGTCTTCGTGAATTAGCTGTAACTGTACAAACAATAATGTAGTAGAATGAAGGCATTCATATACATTAACCTGTCATTTACCTTACAGCTGGAAATACTTGCCAGTGAAAATGAAACGAATACCTGACCCGTCAGATCTGACAGTTCAACAGTGCTGGGGTACAAGTCTCAATAAACTAGTAGCACAATGCCATTACGTTCAATTGCCATTACATGTCCATGGACACGTTCCCTTTCTCTACATAAAACACTTTCAGCTTTCCTGATGATCATCGCTGGCTCTCCTGAACAGTTCCAATACTCTTGTTTGGTAAATTATTCTCTTGGCCTGTCTTTTGCCCCAAGTCCCCCTCTGTACTGGCCTGAATGGGCCGCGTCAGCTTGGATGCCTTTGGTTGTTCTGCTACATGCTGCGTTTCTTTCACAGTGACCTTTGCCAGTCTCTCAGCATTAGCTTTTACATTAAGGAGAGATGGATCTGAAGGCTGGTAGCGGTACTGGTAGCCATAAGGTCGCAGATGGTATGTGTAGTATTCTAGAATGTACATCAGCTCAGCGTCCACGTAATGGAAGGACACAGCGAGATCAGAGCAGCACAGTGGACCCTGTGAACAAACATCACACAACATGATCATGAATAACAATTAAAAAAAAAAAAAAAACAGCTTTTGAATAACAGAATATCAACAATTGCAACAACGAGACTATGATATATAACTCCAATTTCAGAAAAGTTGGGACGCTGTGTAAACTGTAAATAAAAACAGAATGTGAAGATTTGCAAATCATGGAAACCCTATATTTAATTGAAAATGGTACAAAGACAACATATCAAATGTTGAAACTGAGAATTTTTTTTTTTTTTTAAACATGCTCATTTTGAATTTGATGCCAGCAACACGTTTTAGAAAAGTTGGGACAGGGGCAACAAAAGACTGAAAAAGTTGTGTAACACTAAACAAGAACTAATTTGCTTAACTTGCAACAGGTCAGTAAGATGATTGGGTATATAAAGAATATCCCAGAGAGGCGGAGTCTCTCAGAAGTAAAGATGGGGAGGGGTTCATCGTGCTATGAAAGACTGCGAGGACAAACAGTGCAACAATTTAAGAATAACGTTCCTCAATGGAAAATTGCAAAGAATTTGGGGATGACAGCATCTATGGTACATAATATCATTAAAAGATTCAGAGAATCTGGAGAAATCTCTGCGGGCAAGAGACAAGGCTGAAAACTGACATTGGATGCCTGTGATCTTCAGGCCCTCAGGAGACACTGCATTAAAAGCAGACATATGTCTGTAATGGAAATCACTGTATGGGCTCAGGAACACTTCAGAAAACCATCGTCTGTGAAAACAGTTCATTACTGCATCCACAAATGCAAGTTAAAACCAGATATAAACAACATCCAGAAACACCTCCACCTTCTCTGAGCCCGAGCTCTTTTACGATGGACTGAGGCGAAGTGGAAAACTGTCCCGAGGTCCGACAAATCAAGAGTAGAAATTCTTTTTAGAAATCATGGACACCACGTCCTCCAGGCTAAAGAGTAGAGGGACCACCCAGCTTATTAGGGCACAGTTCAAAAGCCAGCATATGTGATGGTATGAGGGGGCATTAGTGCACATGACATGGGTAGCTTGCACATCTGGGAAGGCATCATTAATGCTGAATGATGTATACACAGATTTCAGAGCAATATGCTGCCACCCAGACAAAATCTTTTTCAGGGAAGGCCTTCCTTCTTTCAGCAAGACAATGCCAAACCGCTTTCTGCACATATTAAAACTGCATGGCTCCATAGTAAAAGAGTCCGGGTGCTAAACTGGCCTGCCTGCAGTCCAGACATGTGTACCATTTAAAACATTTGGTGCATTATGAAGCACAAAATACGACTAAGGAGACCTTGAACTGTTGAGCAACTGAAATTATATATCAGGCAAGAACGGGACAACATTTCTCTTTCAAAACTACAGCAACTGGTCTCCTCAGTTCCCAAACATTTACAGAGCGTTGTTAAAAGTACTGGTGATGCAACACAGTGGTAAACACACCCCTGTCCCAACTTTTTGAAACGTGTTGCTGACATCAAATTCAAAATGAGCATCTATTTTTCAAAAAACAAGAAGTTTCAACATTTGATATGTTGTCTTTGTACTATTTTCAATGAAATACAGGGTTTCCATGATTTGCAAATTATCGCATTTTGTTTTTCTTTACAGCTTACACAGCCTCCCAACTTTTTTTGGAAATGGGGTTGTACAATTTTCCTAAAGCTCAAGTACTAATTCCTCATGAAAGCACACAATGTACAGGCACTGCACACCATCACAAATAATTTAGCCACTGGCGTAATAATAATGATGTAACATGGGTGGTCTTCCATAAAACCCTCATTTGATAGTCAGGAACAATTTAGAATATTCATCGAGGCCACTGATGAGGGGATACAGAGGGCAAACCCATTTTGAGCTTATTTCCCTTGAGCATAAAGGAATGCCTTAAATTGAAAGTGTATTGAGTTTTCCTGAGCATCTGATGCTCGACTGACGTGTTCCTTAAAGCATATACGCAGAACCAGAGGTGGAAAAACTGGATTGACAAAGTAGAAGTCCTGCTTAGGTTTTCCTTCTGCCTGTACTCTCAACACAGGTGATTTCACCAATTAGCTCATCAACCTGGCTTAGGGGATGTGGTAATTAGGATCAGCTGGTTCACTGAATTGGCTGGAGCAAAAATGTGGCAGGGTTTTTACTTTCTGCACCCGGGTTTTTCCACCTCTGCGCAGAACCATGGCCTCACTTTCGTTTACAAATGCTTTGAGACCTCAAGAATGGCACAGGAATAGTTTTAAGCATTAACAATAAATCTAATACAGTCATTTTTACGATTAAAGTGATTTATATAGGTAGCGGGCCGAGCGAATGACCTTGACGTTTGTAATGTCACAGCAAGAAGTCTATTGGTCTCATCGCCGTTTCCGCTATACTAAAACACAGCTGACTGCAACTCCTATCCGCCATTTTGAGCCAATTTATCGCCATGCCACGTAGATGTGTTGCTGGCGGGTGCAGCAACACGACAGAAGGTGGATTTATGTTGCATTCATGGCCCATGAATGTTCAAACTGCAAAGTTCTGAACGTGTTTTGCGAGAAGTTCATGGGCACATTGGGCGCCTATGAAGTGGTCTCTCCTCTGCTCTGCACATTTTACTGAAGACTCGTACGAAACCACTGATCTGTTGAGGAGCGTTGGCTATAAGCCCATATTGAAAGAGGATGCAGTACCAACAATTAAAAGAAAAGAAAACTACAAGAAAAGTTTTTTTTTTAAAAAAGGAACGCAAGTTCAGTTGCATCAGTTTTCCCGGAGAGTGAGCCGAGGGTTGTTGATAAAGCCCGGGATGAAACGGGACATATTATAGCTTGGGCAGTGACCTCCCCACGGTTGTTGCTAAAACTGGTGACGTCCCATCCCGGGTTTTAGCAATTGCCTGAGCCAAGCAGTAATGGCGGAGTACTCAGTATGGAGAAAATGGAGAATGAGTGGAGCAGCTGTCTGATTTCTCCACTGGATATTGCTGCCATCTCGCCCTTATGTGGAAGACGTGAATGAACGGAGAACTGAACAAACAACTGAAAGTCAGATTGTTTCAAAACAATCAGCCACAAGGTCGGCCTTCAAGAAGCGAGAACACAGACGGATAAGCTCCGACTCTCATTTGGATACAAAACACCACTCGTTTACCTGCATTTAGATTAATACATGTAACTTGTATTGTGTATTTAAGTTACTGGTATAAGATTACTTAATTTGCTTCAGAATGTGATTGTCTCAGTTCATCTGATTATTGAATTAGCCTTTTACGTTTTATCAGTGAAAATGCATGCATGTACATGTATTTTGCATTAGTTATAACACCTATCCTGTTTTAATGAGTCTCAACTCACAGTCAGTGAAGTCAAATCAGTCTTAGTTGAGCAAGTCGGTAACGGTATTTCTTACTTTCACCATAAATTTTTATTTATATGACTTTGGTCTATAGCTGTAAAAGGCCTCGGCCTTAAACCAGTTCCCGCTGTGACATCACGCACTCAGGGCTGGCTGGCTCAGCGGGGCGGCTCGAATGCCAACTTTGCGGTCGATTTTAACTCTCAAAAATATATTTTTTTAAATTCCCATTTATGCAGCATACAAGAGTCAAGGATGGAGATCCTATCCACTCAGAAATGTATTTAAAAATAAAGGCTCTGCATATCTCCTTTAATGGAAATTTCAAACACATGGTCAGAGACTTACCAACACGATGGGATAGTAGCAGTAATTCCAGTACCAGAAGGTTTTGGGGAAAACCTGAGTGAGGTGGTGCTCAGGGACGAATGGGTGGAAGGTCTCGCGCTGTATACTGTCTCTCGAGTCTCCTGCCAACACGCCCATCTTCTCCAAACACTGACCCATGGCCAGGTCCTCCACTGAGGACGTATGAGTGCACACTTGAGTGCTGAATCCCTGCACAAATCGTCTCAGCGCCTCCTTGCTGAGCACGTATCCAGCGCCGCCGCTCATGTAGCCCTGCTTGACGTAGGGTTTGAAGCGCTTACCGAAGTAGACTGGCTCCTCGGAGGAGTAGTTGGACAGGATCCAGCGCAGGTTGTCCACCACCACAAAAGTGTCATCATCAGCCTTGAGGAACCAGTCTGCTTCCTCGCCATGGTTCTTCAGGGCATAATGGAAGGCTCGGATGGTCTTCCAGTAGAGCTGATCGCGCCCTTCTCCTGTTCCAAGGCCCACTGTTGGAAAGTCACGATCCTCCTCCGAGCTCATGAACAACACTGTGTTGCAATGACGACTCCATGTTGCTTTCACATGCCGCGCCTTTGACTGCAAGTTGCTAGGGCCTGTCATGACCCAGCACAGGATGCGTACTTTTTGGTAAAGCTCATCTGCAACACGGCTGTCCTCTTCTAGAGAGGAAAACAGGAGAAATCCAGTTAGAAAAAGACAACGGTGGGGAATCTAACATTTGCTCGAATGACACACCAAGGAAAAGGCATAAAAAGGGCAAACATTATTAAAAACAGCAAAGGGTGACTAAGAAGGAAAAATGGTTGGTTGCAGATGCCATTACTCCCAATAATATTACTATTAATCCCAGTAAGACACTTTAAATCAGTGTTTCTCAACCACTGGGCCGAAGCACCATCTAGTGGGCCGCAATTTTTTTTTTTACCACCCAAGTTGAAG
This sequence comes from Neoarius graeffei, assembly GCF_027579695.1. Taxonomy (NCBI): domain Eukaryota; kingdom Metazoa; phylum Chordata; class Actinopteri; order Siluriformes; family Ariidae; genus Neoarius; species Neoarius graeffei. The sequence goes on along the minus strand of NC_083581.1, from coordinate 72,059,634 downwards.
CCAATTTTTTAGTCGGGTACAAATTGCTGGATTGCGTCCGACATCACAGCCGCCTCATTAGATATGCAAGACATGAAGTGGTGGTCAGCTAAGCTCACTGTTCACAAAGCATTACTATGACTGGGGCACCTTGCTAGTCGTTAAAATGCCATGCACTTGCTTTGTTTTGGGCTGCTTGAATTAAACAAACCGTCAAATGGATAAGTTTCTTCCGTGCTCCCCAAGAAGTAATAAAGTATGAAAGTGCAAAGGATTTTACCAAAAGACAACAAGAAAGGTGGCTCATTTTCACCTTCTACTGTGATGGAAGGGAGCCGAGTCGAAGAACACTCGAGTTTGCAGTGATCGCTTTGTGAAAGGTTTGTAAATTCCTTTGGATTTGCAAATCACTTTTCTCACCATTTTCCATCATTTCGTGATGTTTTGAAGCTCAGAAGACGCTTAAAGGGGAACTGAAGGCAAATTTATTATCAAAATTCTATTTCTCTCATTTTATTAAATATAGGAATGCATTTTTGATTGCCATTTTGTCACTGCTATAGCAAGTTATGAGTGTTTGAAATATGCTATGTAATACATCAGTCCATATGTCAAAGCAATGGCCGTAAACGAGCCACCTGTGCGAGACATCGTAGGACGGAAGTAAAATCTCATCTCATCTCATTATCTCTAGCCGCTTTATCCTTCTACAGGGTCGCAGGCAAGCTGGAGCCTATCCCAGCTGACTACGGGCGAAAAGCGGGGTACACCCTGGACAAGTCGCCAGGTCATCACAGGGCTGACACAGACACAGACAACCATTCACACTCACATTCACACCTACGCTCAATTTAGAGTCACCAGTTAACCTAACCTGCATGTCTTTGGACTGTGGGGGAAACCAGAGCACCCGGAGGAAACCCACGCGGACACGGGGAGAACATGCAAACTCCGCACAGAAAGGCCCTCGCTGGCCACGGGGCTCGAACCCGGACCTTCTTGCTGTGAGGCGACAGCGCTAACCACTACACCACCATGAAGTAAAATGTACAGCGGAAATCAGTGACCAACATCTGCCAACGTTGTCAGAAGATGCACGCGCCTTCTTTTTGAATACTGACGTAATCAAGCCGGAAGTTTTCCCTGTGTCCGAAATCGCTCCCTACTCACTATATACGGCACTATATAATGGGGACACCATTTTGCAGTGCTGTCCGAAGGCTTAGTGAGGATTATGTGGGAAATGCGCTCAGTATAATATGCATTTATCACAGAAATACATGCATGTATTTATTTATTATTTTGAAAACCCACCAGCCGTCTGATCTGGCACGTTTTAATTGTGCGACAGTAATGATGTAAATACCAGCGCGACGGACTCGTCCTTATCCTGTCGTCTTTCCAACTCTTCTCAGTTGGTTCGAAGTCGTATGGAATAATCTCCATGTCACATACGTGAGGGAGGCGGATGTGTGTGCAGAAGTATACAGTTTAATAAAATGCAGAATATTTTACACACACAACACACACACACACACACACACACACACACAATATGTACACATGCAAACAATCCAAAATGGCAGGCTAGATCAAAAACGAGAACGCAGGCAAAAGGGTCGGTCGAGGCGCAAACAGTACATCAAAGGCTAAGCGAAGACAAGAATGAGAAACAGGCGCAAGGATCGTGAAACAGGAAATCAAGACAATGGGTAGAAAGGCTCGGTAATGCGTATCGTGATACTTTGCGATGCAAATGCATCAGCACGGTCCTTAAATAGGCAAACACACAGTTCCTTAATTGAGCTCAGGTGCGCCTTGTTCACGGTGCATGTGCAGCCCAAGGTGCGCCTTCAGGTGCACGCGCCACAGTGTGCAGGACTGACACTCCAACATGGATGCAAACGGCGCGCCTTTTGGCGGATGCCGCCTTTTTCACGGCTGTCTGGGGGACTTGTGTGAATCGTGCAGCTCCGATGAGTTTTTTTTTTTTTTTAGGGGGGCGTTGGAGTGTCTGATTATAATTTCATCAAAGTAAATTCTGTATTAAAATTACTAAATAAGCAAATGCCGTTACAGTCCAAGAAACATAGGAAGTATAAGTATGAGAAGAAAACAGTAAATCAGAAAGCTGCGCACGTAAAGCCAATTACGTAACTTGCGTTGGACTGATGGAAATCCTTGCGCGTGCAGTGAAGTGCAGCCAGCAGCAGATAACGGCGCGCAGCCAATTGGCTTTACGTGCGCAGCTTTCTGATTTACTGTTTTCTTCTCACACTTATACTTCCTGTGTTTCGTGGACTGTAACGGTATTTGCTTATTTAGTAATTTTAATACAGAATTTACTTTGATGAAATTATAAATCAGACACTCCAACGCCCCCCTAAAAAAAAAAAACCCTCATCGGAGCTGCACGATTCACACAAGTCCCCCAGACAGCTGTGAAAAAGGCGGCATCCGCCCAAAAGGTGCGCCGTTTGCATCTGATAAAGCTGGCAAATCTCGAAATTAATCTAAATTGGAATGATATGGCGATCTGGCCGCTGTGTAAACAGTTTTCAAAATGGCAGCGCTGACACTTCACATTTGAAGTCTCGCACAAGTCTCGTGAAGATCGCGCGGATAAGTGACGCCTGCCGTGGACCAAACGAACTACATTCAACATGGCTAAAAACCGAAAAGGCTGATAAGTGTAATACAACATGCCAATACGAGTCACGATATAAGGTTACTAAAACCGAAAACGTAATTGAATAACACGTTAATTAAGAAATAAAGCAAGTTTAAAAATGGCTTCAGTTCCCCTTTAAGTACTCAGATGCGTTTTTGTTTGCTGTTTGATTGTGGTTGCAATATTGTAAACTAACGCATCTATAACACACGTAAAACCCAGGTGTTTAAAGGTTTCTGTGGATCTTTGTGAATGATTTGCCCAGAAGAGAAAAGCAGGGAGGACTGGGAATCGAGCAACTGTGGCTTATTTACACCTGATACTAAAACTTGAAGTGTCGCCCAAAAATACCTACCTACTTGGGCATAAACAACACAGGATTTATCTTGTAGTGTCCTGATCCCCAGACCTTTAACCAGCCACATATACAAAGTTGTTCTCCTCCATGCTCTTCCAGGTTTTCATCTGTGTGTCCGATTAGAACGATGTCTGCAGCACCAAATAGTTTGAGATGTCGGGGAACTCAACGGATGGATCGTTTTCCAACTCATCGGAAAAATCCGTCTTTGTTAGCGTGTAAGGATCTAATCCCACTGAATGGTTTCTATGTCCACTTCTTTTGAGTGTACTTCTTGGTTTTAATAACTTGCTTGTTTGCTGAACACAAACATGGCAATAAGTTCTTGTGTTAATTGACCAGACTCCACTTTTGGATCATTAATCTCCTTTGACTGAGAACACTGTGTGTGCATGTTTTGGCTTCTGGTACATCCATATAGTTTTAAATACATTACCTACAATTAAAGAGAGTTTGTTTTTATTGCATTTATTTAATTCCTGGGCTCCCATCTGTAACGGGGAGTGATGTCGCATCCCATTAATACACTTTACAATAGATTATTAGATTCTAATAGAATAGATGAGCCAAAATAATTGGGGATCTTTTTTAACGGGCCCCGACGCGTTACAAGTATGAATAGGTGGACCTCAAAGTAGGAAAGGTTGAGAACCCCTGCTTTAAAATCATCTTACCTTGGAGCTATGCTAACTTCCTTTCTCATTCTATACCTCCTGTTAAAGTCACATGTACAGTCCAAGAGAGCGAAGCACTGATGCACCTGTATGATGAGGGTGATTCAGGTTGATGAGAGCAGAATATTGCACCTTCCAGCTGGCATTGATGACGGTCTGCTCATCCTGCAGTGCACTGAACCACACGCTGAAGCTTTGCTCAAACCACACCTCCTTCAGGAAGAAGTAAAGACTGCAGCAGCCTACCAGAAAGCCCAGAGCGAATGCAGATCTGGAGCTCACCCCTTTCATGGCAACCTCTTCACAGCCTGCTATAATCTCAAACTCAAGGGCTGGGCGGGGAGGGAGGGAAAAAAAAAAAAAAAAAAAACACTGGTGATTTGAGGAACTGATATTTATGTTTTGTTGACAGACAACATTATAGCACAGCAGGTTATTGGTATCTCATGGCTCTGAGGTTCAATCCTGAGTGTTGCATGGGTCTCCTCTGGGAGGAGTCTAAAGAACCCAATCAAATAGGCATGGAAGACGAAGACAAAAAAAAAAAAATCCTAGGGCGGCCTATGTCCCATAGTGAACAAATAAGACCCGGACATCCTCAGTGGGAGTTCCTCCACGTTTTCGAATATCTCAAAGTCACAACAAGCGCAGCATGCCTGAAAACATCCTGTATTCTGTTTGCATGCACTATCTGTGTCGAGTCATTCAATGGGTGTTCTTCAAGGTCATGGAAAAAATCCTTAACAGCTGCATTTCAAGGATGCAATGTCATTGAATCCCGCCACAGGACTGTTCTGATGGTGAGGATCTTTCTAGTCCTACCAAGAACCGAGTCCTTCATAGGGATGTTAACCGATGACCGTTTGACCGAATCAACGTCAACCGGTTAATTTTTTTTTTTGGTTGTCGGTTAAAAAAAAAAAATCAATCTTTTTGAAGCTGCCGATTTTGGAGCGGAGAACCTGGAATTCTGTGTTGTAAACGCTTGGGGCATGCCATGCGGTGTAAGGACGACAGCTGACAAATCAGAAACACCCATTTAGTCATAAATAAATATATTACGTTCATTATGTCTTCTTCTTAAATCAAAATAATTAGTTTTCTTTACACCGTCGAAACATGTCAGGTAAAGGTAAAAAGCTTTTACATGTCTGAAACAAAAGAAAACTAATTATTTTGACCCATTCAGTCATGTCCCGCCCTCCCGCTCCAGTTGAAGACAGCTGCCACTCGGCGAAAGAAAAGTCTCAGTGTTGGATTACACGTTTGACCCCAGAGCATGTAGACGCATGCTTGTGTTTATGAATAAAAATTAGTGATTTTCGGAGTGGGGTATTTTGTAGACCACAGTGTTTTCTATTTCAACTTGTTTAAACCTGTTAACTTGTTAGCCTAATGCCGCTTTTCCACTACAAACGCGGCTGAGTTGGGCTGAGCCGTGCCGTGCTGAGTCGGGCTGAGCGGGGCTGTTGGAGTTACATTTCGACTACAACCGCGCTGAACCGTGCTGGCTGGAAGTGGGTGGACACATTGGGTGGAGTTAGCAAAAGTGGGTGGACGTCAGGTGATGTCGTTAAGCAGCGCAAACAGTGACATCAGTGAGCTTTTAAGCGGTAGTCTCACAACCCGGAGAGTAAACAATAAACATGGAGGACATGGAGTCGTTAGTGTTGCTGGTCTTGGTGCTGTGGCTTGTTGTCACCGACAACGCGGACAGATACTGGCAAGAGCGTATAGATGAGGCGAGGCGCATAAGGCTTCAGAAATTCTCGTAATTCTTCTCCTTCCGGGTTTGCGGTGTTTACAGATCCCAGCGTGCTCGCGGGGCGTGTGTGGGCATGTGAGGACACTCCTCCTCACCAATCAGTGCACAGGGGAGTGTCTGCTCACGCCCCCAGCCTCACTCGGCTCGCTTCAGCCCCACTCCAAAACGGTGCGAGTTTTAGGGGCTAAGCAGGGCTGAAGCGAGCTGAGTCGTGCTGGTTTTTGGTAGTCGAAACGCGAGCCATGTCGGGCTGAAGTGAGCTGAAGCGAGCTGAAAAAGGGTAGTGGAAAAGGGCCATATGTATTTCCAAGAGCAACTGTTTTTTGTGTGACCCTTGACAGAAGTTGACTGTATTTGTGAAAAATAAAAAAGTATCAGGCTAGGCTTTTTAGCTTGCAAATTACTATTGTTTTTTTTTTTTTTTATTATTAGAAGGCACATCGAGTTTAGTCCTGCCTTGGCCAGTGCATTCTGAAAGTATGTTTCGGTCTGTCGCCAACAATGCATGTTACTGCAGATCATATCTCTCCACATAAACTAAAGGCGCAGATGCCGACTTTTGGAGGGAAGGGGAGAGAATGAAATGACGGCGGTGTCTGGAGGGGGAGTGACAAACGCAGCTTTTATGTCTGTGAGCCAAGTCGGTGACGGCTTCAGAGCAACTTCAATACCATGCAGTAATGGCGTGTTGATATTGGTAACGGCGTTATAACGATTGTAGCTAATTAATTAGATTACCCGGCGTTATAACAGCCTTTATTTTAACGCCGTTATTCCCATCACTGAATGTTATGTACTTCTTCTATCACTTGACTTTATTTTCAACGCCATCATGGCCAACTGAAACTGTCTCTAAGCTGGAGCCATTTGTCCTCCGCTCCAATACAAACCCCTCGACATCAGTGCCGCGTTTGACTAAATGTTTCGCGCTGTAGAAAAGGGAATGTGAGTGGAGGGCAGCGACTGGGACTGAATGTGCGGATGCTCGCGGTTAGATTAAGAATAGATTCTAATAATTCCAATTCTAGAATTTTAAACTCATAGGTTAACCGACTTTAACCGGCTAATGAGGCTCGGTGGTCGGTCAAGTTTTTTTTTTAGTTTTCGCCATCCCTAGTCCTTCATTCAGAAAATTTTTCAAGGATACAATCCTATGCACACGTACAAGGCAGGACCTTTTGAATGACACACACCTACCTCACCTCTGAAGGACCCACCCTACCAAAGAAGCATCCCTGACTTTGAGAAACACTCAATACTACAAGTCTTTATGGCTTCCATACTGTCCAGGTCTGGGAGAAGTTTAAGTTATACATCCATCACATGTACAGTACTGTGCAAAAGTCTTAGGCAGCTTATTTTTTTAATTTTTTAGTACAAACTTCTGTTATAGATTTTTATTTTATGACTTCTATCTTATGGAACCAGAACAAAACCCCTTTAGATTTCCAAACACTAGTTTTCCAGCACAAAATTTGTACGTCAGTAAAGAAAGCAGATTATTACATAAGAGATCACTTTTCAGACAAAAGCATAATGAAGGCTGCTGGGTTTTGGTGCAAAATGAAGAAGCGAGTGTGACAAAGTATCCAGAAGAACCGGGGCTGGTTCTGCAAGATGCTCAGTAAAACCTACAGCTCATTTCTGCATAAAACCGCACTCACTGGACCCGAATCACTAAACCTCGAGTCTGAGTCCAGTCTCAAGTCCCCAGTGTTCAAATCATTAAAAAAAAATTCCAAGTCGAGTACACTATTGATCTGAGATGAGTCTGAGAACAAGACTCCAACTGCACCATTTGACGGTGGCTGTTTCAGCGCCATTAACGAGTTTGTTCCTGAACATGATGTATGAACAGGTGAATGTGCTTCTCTTTGTCAGGGAGTGTGAAGTAGGGATCGACCGATATGTTTTTTTCAGGGCCGATACCGATAATTATGGAATTGGGATGCCGATAACCGATATGTGCAACCGATAAATGTAAACATTATAATTCACATGAAATTAAACATAGCACACACTGACACAGACCTTCATATCCATGAAATGTATGTTTAATTGTAAAATTGAACATGAAATTTTGTGCAGGGAGATGCCAGCAGCATTTGTACAATAAAGTCAAACATTAGTTAGAATAAAATGAGAAATAAAATAATAATAAAATAAATATTCACCAATAAAAAAATAAAATCACTCCCTACTATATTACAGCTCACCATTTTCAGTGGAAAATAGATGAAAATACACTCTGGATTCTTTTACACTAAGAACTAAGTAACACTTACCAACTTCAAGTAGTTTTTAAATAACAAATCAAGTGTAGGGAGCTGCTTGCAGCATTTTTTAAAAAGTAAAATCAAACAAAGTCGGCTATCACTCCCTATTATGTAACAACTTAACAAGTAACCATCTACATTCTAATGCTTTTAATGCCCAAGCCTAATATTCCCAATTTAGGAGGATTATATTGTAGTGAAGGAAGCATTACATGTAGTTTCAGCGAGACTAGTTGGTTGTAGGCTAATTCAAATGCTTCCTTCCGTAAGCTAAGTTTGCCTGGCTACACAGATGCAAATGGACAATTTTAACGAGTAGGAGATGAAGAATGTAAACATATAATGATGTGCTTTTGCAACTTGTGTGTTTGTGACTTATTGCGGCAAAAGCAGCGTGTCCTTACCTTGAAGTGGGATCTGCTTCTGCCCAAGTGCCCGTACGGCCGCCTTGAAACAGTTCACAGCGTTTAGCTACACGTCTCGATTGGCTATATCTCTTGTGCCAAACAAATCAGATGTTGTGGTGGGTGGGACCGTGTTCTTGAACTCAGAGAGGCGAGTGCAGGAAAGGACGTGCAGTGACAGTCGCGTTAGGAATGAAATGGCTGCAAAAAGGCATGTTATCGGCATATCGGTGGAAATTATGGCTGATACTGATAACCCTAAAAATGCAGAATATCGGCCCGATATATCGGCCAGGCCGATTATTGGTTCACCCCTAGTGTGAAGTATTCTGTCAGAGATGGTTGGGAGATGGATGTAAGTGCAGAAGGTGTGTTTATTAATACAAGTGAAGACGGTAAACAATCCAGAACGGCAGGCAAAATCATAAAACGGTGAAACAGGCGATAGCCTGTTTGTCTCGCTCAGCCTATCGTAGACTCGGCAGACTCAAAGACGAGAAACGGGAAATCAGGGATCAGGAAACCAAACAACGAAATAAGGCTCGGTAATGTATCAGCAACGCAACTCAATACTTCGTAAAGTAAGTGTTTTCTCACGGTTTTTATATCGGCGTGCTGATCGCGCCTTAATCCTGTGCAGGTGCGAGTCATTTACGGTGCATGAGCAAGAGTCCACTTGGCATGCACGCTGTCCGGAGCGCGCCCGAGAGTCTATCTGATGCACGTGCCAAGGCGCACAGGTGTGATACTCTTGCACGAAATTAGTACAAAAATTAATGTAGATATAAATATCTTATTCCAAATTATTATGGCACGTTACCAAAAAAATAAAGAAAAAATCCGAGTCCTCGTGTCCAATTTCCAAGTCCAAATGCAGTTAACGCACGAGTCTGAGTCCAAGTCATCAGTGCTCAAGTCCAAGTCGAGTCACGAGTCCTTAAAATTAGGGCACGAGTCGAACTCGAATCCGAGTCCTGGACTTGAGTGCTACAAGCCTGACCTGAGATGACTATTTATTTATTTATTTTTAAGCAAAGGGTCGTCTCACACCAAATACTGACTTTTTTCATGCGTTACTGCTTACTGATCTTTGCGTTTTGTTTTTTTTTTAAGGTAGAAACATTTTATTTAATTATTTTTGAAGGCATCTTTGCTCTACAACATTCCACTGCATGTGCCGAAGACTTTTACACGGGATTTTTGTACCAGATGCTCCGTTTACAGAATGTGTAGAAACGGCGTTGAAAAGCATGGGATATTTTGCACCATTTTTGCTGGCTGATCCAGTAACTATCAACAAATAATAACGTCAACAGCGCCCCTACAGGATACATTTACCACTTTTAACATCATCCACAACTGAGACAAGTATTGATCTTCCTTCTGCCATAAAAATCGGCCAATTTGTAGTGAAAATGCGTCAATCATGCAAGCGCAGTTTTCACACAACATTGACTTGGTGGTGCTAATAGTTCCCGACCTTCCGAGCAGCATTCTGTGGTCGACTGCTCAACAAATCTGGGAAATGTGCCAATAATCTACAATCGAGATTGTCTCCTGATGGATTCACAAGGTTCTGTATCATCTGGAGTCAGGGCCTGGGAAATGTACCGTTTTGGGCTGCCTGGACATGATTTCATGTCAGATTTACAGCAAGTTCCCTTAGTCCAATTTCATTTTGGTTTGGATTTCCTGCATATGGAGGCTTGGTAGTGTCCTGCAGCAGGCAGAACGCAAAATCCATAATCTGAGCATCTGGTATGAAAATCTGGTGGACTGACACCCACACATTTTATATATACACACACATCACCATGGCACAGCACATCCATGAACTCCTTCACGTCTTTCCCCCTGCCTGGTCCTAGCTCCTGGATAAAATCTCTTCAAATTGTATCCTTGTAAAGAAGTCTCTGATGCCACCAACCCTGAATTGATGTTCAGCACCACATCCAGTGACCAGAACAAACACAAACCCATGTTTAGCGGTCATACAGCACAAATCCAAGAACACTTAATCTTTATTATAAATACTTATTGATCATGTTTAAAGATGTTTGATGGATTTTATGAAAGCTGTCGAGGTTCCGACCAGATTTTCAGTCCACGTTTCAGGGATCAACAACTGATCCTTAAAGTGCCATTCCACCATTGGATGTATTCTTTGGCATAAAATACAATATATTTTATGACAACATGACTAGACAGATAAATCTTTTAGCTTCAAAATGATATATCAAACATAATTTTCTGACAACGACAAGTATATTAATTTTGCGACCATAGTCACCTACCCTTTTAATTTCCGCGCGGTAGTGAAACGTGATGTCATCGGCAGGTTCCCCTTCTTGTGTACCACGTGTCGGTCTATTTTTAGACCAGGAAACCCCCAAAGTGAGAGAGTCATTTCTCCTCGTATATGGGGGCCAAAAAAATTGCGAAAAATTTTGAGTTAATCTTTCAGTTAGCTAGATTTATTGGTATTAGCTAGATTTATTGGTATTATTTTTATCGCGTTCTATCCGCCATTGCTGATAATATGTGCCACGTCACACGTCACGTGGTACACAAGAAGGGGAACCTGCCGATGACATCACGCGCGGAAATTAAAAGGGTAGGTGACTTTGGTCGCAAAATTAATATACTTGTCAAAAAATTATGTTTGATATATCATTTTGAAACTAAAAGATTTCTCTATCTAGTGATACAATTTATATATGTTGTCAAAATATATTGTATTTTATGCCAAAGAATACATCCAATGGTGGAATGGCACTTTAACATGTACAGCAGTAAAAATTCCAGCTTCCAGTCCCTAAGCGATCATAATAAACCCCTTCCTAGATCAAGATGAGTATTTTTTTTTACGATTATTGTAACAATAATCCAGAGTTGTGCTCAGAGACTTTAGAACTTGTGCTAAAAGACTTTTGTGCTAAACAACCAGATACCCAAATCCACATGTTCTCAGGGTGGAGCTGCACTCGCATCCATTAAGTACCTTGAGCTTATGTTTATATAAAGCTCACCCGCAAGAAAATTCACAGCTGGCCACTGAGCACAAGTGTTCAAGATTTCTCAAAACAAAGACTTGTACTCCAGATCAGGTCTGAGACACCAACCAACCATCCATCCATCCACCATACTTCACATCAACTGCTGATGCACAGGAATTTCACTAATCCACATCACACCACACTCCAGATCTTTCTCTTAGCAATATGAAGTCAATTAGCTGTTTCCCAAAATGTACGCGCGTGTGTGTGTGTGGCGTTAATGCTTCCACTTTGGGCGCTTTCTCTATAAGAAGAACTAAAATGACAGCCTGCCTTTAACAAACCACTCTTTTACAGTCCAATTATTATGGGCGTGCAGTTAATAAGACTTCAACCTGATGGATTCAGGGTTTTGGCAGAACACTTATTTACAATTTCATTTAAAAATTCCTTATTTAACTGGCGCACGGCAAATAAATAAGGAATTTTTAAATTATTCTTCTTTTGGCTGGAGCAGCCAAAAGAAGAAGAGGATTTAATTGGCGGACGGCAAACTTTTGCTTTATTCTTTATTTAATTGGTGCACGACAGCACATGTGGAGAGCTTGGGAATTAAACTGCATATCACAGGTAAATTCAGGAGCAAGGTCAATGTAATTCTCCTATTTTATATTAAACTTTGGTCAAATATCTGTCACATTTTGCATTTTGTACAATTTTTTTTTTTACCTTGTGCAATACCAGAAAAATTCAGTTGAAATCAAGCCATTTGAGGTGAATTGGTCCGCCTCTGAAAAAACTTGCCATTTGGATTTCCCGGCAAACATTAGAGATGAAAGTGGAGCAAAGAAAAAAAAAATCCTGAACTTTTGAAAGTCAAACTAAACTATGGGGGGGGGGGGGGAGCAACGTCCCCCGAAAAAATTTTAATAACATAACACGCAAACCCCTGCATTCTAGTGCATTTTAGTACTTATTTTCACTAAAACAAGTTATAACTTTCAAGCCTTTTTCTTTCATGTACATTAATGATTAACATGGCAAAAATATCAAATTTAATTCCCCTAGTTAATGAGTAATTTTCAGGAGTGCATTTAGAAAACGCGGTGATTTTCCTGCCTACACAGTTCATTACTTTGAAAAATATCAGACAGTTGAAGGTAAACTCAGCAAAATCCCAAAACAGTACTGTTAAAAAGTAAAGGTCTGTTAGAGTTTCTAAAGCTTTCAGGTTTCAATGTTGGCGACATTGAGCCTCGTTTATCAATCTTTGAGTAGAGTTGTGCGTTTGCGTAAGCTAAAGTGAACTAAACATTTCCAATTCATATTTATGCGAGTTGAAGCCAATTGTTTACATTAGTTCGTATTGTCTGTAAATTTAAACACACCAATGAATACCAAATTTCTCATGTAAATCAGGGGCGTAGCTAGGATTTTTCAGGGTACGTGTGTGTCACACACTGACTGGCAGCCTGAGTGCATTATGTAACAAAAAATAAAATTACCATTGCTAGTTTTAGGTCGCTTAAGGCCTCTGCATGCTCTTGCGACAAGGCTTTCGCAGATAGCTTTTCGCAGACAGTTGTAATTTATCGTTGAGCGGGGAGTAATAGGCGTGCGCGATGTTATTCACCGCCACAACGCAAGGGGGCGCGAAGTCGCTAGGAGTAGTTGGTGGGTGTGGTTAGTGGAGTGTTTATCCTCCGGTTACTTATAATGACTAGAACTGGAGTCGTATAGATGTACGTACTTCTCTAATCAACCGCTCTTCGTGCTGCTCCATCTTCACTCGTGTTTTTAAAAATGCCGGTCGTGAAAACAAAACAAACCGGGAAAGCAGGGAAGCGGAAGTGCGTGTACAGCGGGTAGAGTGGACCAATCAGAGCCCTCTTGTCTGCGGCGCTGTCTGCGAGGCTTCTGCGGTGGTCACAATTTTTGGGAGGTGCGCGCAGAGCGTCTGCGAAGGTGGGGGGGCTACGCAGACACTGTCTGCGACACCGTCTGCGAGGACTGGGTTGTCAGCATAAATTGGCCTTTAGAAACCGGCTCTTCCATTATTGTTGTTTCTTGATGCTGTGTTCTAGAAACGGCACTAAAACTTAGTTTCAAAGCCACAAAATGCAACTTTGATGGAAAAAAAATATAGAATAAATTGCTTACCTCTCTTCACATCAAAAGAAGGAGGAAAGTTTTGCTTGTCGTGACATGGCGAATTATTAACTCTCTACCCCTTTAAAGCAGTTGCTACAACCACCCTCGTATATGTATATACTGTTCACCCTGAGAACATATTTACAAGAAAAAAAGTCTAAAGACAAGGTTGTGACAAGGTTTTAGACAAGGCATCATATGTCGTCATTATGGGACATACACGGGGTCGTCATATGTCGTCATTAAGGGACATACACGGGGTCGTCATATGTCGTCATTAAGGGATATACACGGGGTCGTCATATGTCGTCATTAAGGGATATACACGGGGTCGTCATATGTCGTCATTAAGGGATATACACGGGGTCGTCATATGTCGTCATTAAGGGATATACACGGGGTCGTCATATGTCGTCATTAAGGGGTAAAGAGTTAACACAAGAGGAAATACTTGTAATTCGCAACTAAAAAGACTGCAGCTACACTGGCAGCTTGAACATGCGATTGTGTTGCGCAGAACGGTGTCAGTCCTGCGCGCCTTAGCACGTGCACCTAAAGGCACTCGCCTAACGAGTTCCGGCACGCACGCCGTTAACAAAGAACACCTGTCTTTAATCAGTGAACTATGTTTGGGCTATTTAAGGACTGCGCCCATGCAAGGACGATGCGAAGTATTACGCCGTGTCTAGGAACACGAAAAATCCGAAAAATAAATTTCTCCATTCGGAAAACCGGAGATTTTCAAAAGTTTTGTCAAATATCCGGATTTCCGGGTAAATCTGGAAGACTTTCATCTATAAAACATTGATTTTCATGACGTCGCGTGCAGGACGCCTCCCTCTGAATCCTACGTCAGTGCTGGTTTGTTTATGAGAAAACGACCCGGTGGTTTTCTGCAAATTTCTTCAACGTTATCGCGTAATTATTAAAATGGTTAACAGATGTATCGTAGAAGGATGTAGCAACACCAATCTTGATGGGATTAGTACTCATCATTTCCCAAAAGACCGGACAATGAGAGAGAAATGGGAGCGCTTGGTCTACACAGGCTGTGCACTGAAACCGTGCAAAGCTCGCGCAGCCTGCTGGCGCTTCCGCAGGTAACGTCACGAATCTGGCTCCAGACTCCCTTGGGATTTTTCCAGACGCGTTTTGTTATTTTCTGCTGTCGACAGATGGCCTTGTGCAAAATTACCCTTCTGGATGAGTGTGTAAAGGGACATTCTTTCATATAAAAAACAAAAAAACAAAAACTAAATTGGTCCAGGATATGCACTTTAAGCTAAGAGAGATGAGACTGAGATGGTATGGGCACATCCTGAGAAGAGATGCAGAGCAAGTTGAGGATGGAGCTGCCAGGCACATGAAAACAAGGAAGGCCAAAGAGGAGATACATGGATGTGGTGAGAGAAGGCATAAAAGTGGCAGGTGTGGTAGAGAAGGATGCAGAAAACAGCGAGCAATGGAGACGAAAGATCTGCTTTGGTGACCCCTAGTAGGGAGCAGCCAAAAGAAGAAGAAAGAGATTTAATTGGTGCACGGCAAACTTTTGCTTTGGGTGCATCACTACAAGAGATTGAAACGAAAACTAATCCCTTTGAATGGGGGGGTAGACCAACATTTTTTTCTACCCCCTGCAAAATATGGAGATGATCTATCCAAGTATGGAAATACCAATATTTGGCCAACTGAAAAATGCTAATCCCCCTGTACATACCCTCTGAAGTTAATAACCCCTCCAAATGTTGGAAGCATCCCAGAAGGGATCTCAGCCTGCTCTATGTACTCTACTACACCTAGTATCTTCTTAGCTTTTGACCGTGTTGCAACAGAAGCCATTATTTACCTGCAAGAATACAAATAATGACTATTTAATACATTGGGAGATATAATTCAGATATGAATCATTTGTGCATACTGGTTCTTAATACTACATTAGTAACCTTAAGTAATGATCCTCTGTGCTTAAAAATAGTTCATATTTGAGGTATTACTGAAGAGTGTGACATTCATCAATAACTTTAAAACTTGCTGAAAAAGAGTAGAATTACCATACGTTTAATTTACTTGAATGTAAGGTTACTTACCACTAAGCTTATTACCTTAAAATAATGATCATCTGCACTGAAAATGTTGTAGTCGTACCTAGTGGCATACCTGAAGAGGTTCGCATTCATCGATAACTTTAAAACACATTAAAAAAAAGCAGCATTCTAATATCAAACAGCACTGTAATGTATTTTGTCATATTGTAAGAATGGAAACTTTCAGAGGGTATGTACAGGGGGGTTAGCAAGGTTCAATTTAATAAAATTTGACATTTTCCCACATAGATGGACCATCTCCATATTTCTAGGGGGGTAAAACATGGAAAAGTCAAAATTCTTAAAATAACACCCCCCCCCCCACTTTTAATTGCTCTGATTATGTTTAAGAAACGGCGGCATGGTGGTGTAGTGGTTAGCGTTGTCGCCTCACAGCAAGAAGGTCTGGGTTCGAGCCCCGTGGCCGGCGAGGGCCTTTCTGTGCGGAGTTTGCATGTTCTCCCCGTGTCCGCGTGGGTTTCCTCCGGGTGCTCCGGTTTCCCCCACAGTCCAAAGACATGCAGGTTAGGTTAACTGGTGACTCTAAATTGACCGTAGGCGTGAATGTGAGTGTGAATGGTTGTCTGTGTCTATTGCCGCTTTTCCACTACCAACGCGGCTAAGTTGGGCTGAGCCGTGCCGTGCCGAGTTGGGCTGTTGGAGTTGCATTTCGACTACAACCGTGCTGGCTGGAAGTGGGTGGACACATTGGGTGGAGTTAGCGAAAGTGGGTGGACGTCACGTGATGTCGTTAGTCGGCGCAAACAGTGACATCAGTGACCTTTTAAACGGTAGTCTCACGACCCGGATAGTAAACAATAAACATGGAGGACATGGAGTCGTTAGTGTTGCTGGTCTTGGTGCTGTGGCTTGTTGTCACCAACAACGCCAACAGATACTGGCAAGAGCGTATAGATGAGGCGAGGCGCATAAGGCTTCAGAAATTCTCGTAATTCTTCTTCTTCCGGGTTTACGGTGTTTACAGATCCCAGCGTGCTCGCGGGGCGTGTGTGGGCATGTGAGGACACTCCTCCTCACCAATCAGTGCACAGGGGAGTGTCTGCTCACGCCCCTAGCCTCACTTGGCTCGATTTGGCTCGCTTCAGCCCCACTCCAAAACCGTGCGAGTTTTAGGGGCTAAGCAGGGCTGAAGCGAGCTGAGTCGTGCTGCTCTAAGGTAGTCGAAACGTGAGCCATGTCGGGCTGAAGTGAGCTGAAAAAGGGTAGTGGAAAAGGGCCATATGTGTCAACCCTGTGATGACCTGGCGACTTGTCCAGGGTGTACCCCGCCTTTCGCCCGTAGTCAGCTGGGATAGGCTCCAGCTTGCCTGCGACCCTGTAGAACAGGATAAAGCGGCTAGAGATAATGAGATGAGATGTTTAAGAAACATGTAAATCCAGTCACTCAGGATGAAATGAAATGAAACTACACAGACGCATACGAAAAGAAGTACGAACCTTGACAGACGATGAGCGCAATCATAAACGCCAAAACTTCAGCGATGGAATGTTTCTTTCAGGGTATTAACCTGGATTTTGCATGAGTGTGTGAGAGAGTGCGAGTTGTGCCAACATTCAGTCAGCCCAGATAAGAAACTCTTACTGACACACTGTTCTCTGTTCCTCCACCTTCAACCATTAGAACAGCTGCAGCACTGTCGGTTTGGCTCCTGGAAGACTCTCTCACAGTGACAGTACGTAAACTTAAATGGGGATGAAAAGCATTTTAACATGATTACCTTGAGTAACTGGAAAATCTTGATAGTTACCTTAATCCCAAGCACAGAGCAGCTACTTCCTTTAAGTTTAAGGCACATCATCAAATCATTATGAGTAATCTGGATTAAAAAAACACAAAACAGGCATAAACCCACACTGCACAAGTAGGAAAGGTATTCCTTATATTTGCTCACTAATGATTATTCTAAGCATGCTCAGAAACAATAGAGAACTCCACATGCATCAAATGTTAAACAGTAACTGGAGTTGGAATATTAATGCATTTGAAATGCTGAGACTATTAACGCTATTCATATTTATATATATATATATATATATATATATATATATATATATATATAAATAATCAGCTGATTTTCTGTTTAGTCAACACTTCCTACTCCAGCGAGTTACCTCGTCGTTGTCCTTCTGTTTTTTCTTTATCCGGCTGAAATATTACTCATGTCACAAACATATAAACAGTCCAGAAAGCAAAGAAATGGTGGATTTTATTTTACGGAAATAAACCCACCGCTCGTTGACCCTGTACACGTTTCCGTTTGTGGCCTCCTTTGTGTACTTTCATCCACGCGCTGCATTACCACCACCTTCACCGCTGAGCGATTTCATTGGAAGAACTGCGACTCTATGCTCTCAGAAGCCCCGCCCACACGCGGAAGTTTGTTGAGAATGTACAATGGTGTTTGGCGTCAAAACTAATAAAAAATCACTCACGAAAAGTGCTTTATCGGGATAACAACAACACAAATGTACATTTCATGTATGTGAACATACCCATGTAGTCACTGAGCTCTATAATCTGGAGAGCTCATAGCTTATTCCCTGCTGGAGAGAAGAGTGAAGCCAGCTGGCCGCCATCTTACCACTCCCATCGCGTGTCTTTCTCATCTCATCTCATTATCTCTAGCCGCTTTATCCTTCTACAGGGTCGCAGGCAAGCTGGAGCCTATCCCAGCTGACTACGGGTGAAAGGCGGGGTACACCCTGGACAAGTCGCCAGGTCATCACAGGGCTGACACATAGACAACCATTCACACTCACATTCACACCTACGGTCAATTTAGAGTCACCAGTTAACCTAACCTGCATGTCTTTGGACTGTGGGGGAAACCGGAGCACCCGGAGGAAACCCACGCGGACACGGGGAGAACATCCAAACTCTGCACAGAAAGGCCCTCGCCGGCCACAGGGCTCGAACCCGGACCTTCTTGCTGTGAGGCGACAGCGCTAACCACTACACCACCGTGTCGCCTTTTTGCAAATTCGATAATTAAAAACTTTACACAAAACGTCCGACAAAATAATTTCCGCTTAGAATGTAAACAAACCGGCGAAATGACAGGAGCAATTTGTGAAAAGTGCGATAATAATATCTCATCTCATCTCATTATCTCTAGCCGCTTTATCCTTCTACAGGGTCGCAGGCAAGCTGGAGCCTATCCCTGCTGACTACGGGCGAAAGGCGGGTTACACCCTGGACAAGTCGCCAGGTCATCACAGGGCTGACACATAGACACAGACAATTCACACTCACATTCACACCTACGGTCAATTTAGAGTCACCAGTTAACCTAACCTGCATGTCTTTGGACTGTGGGGGAAACCGGAGCACCCGGAGGAAACCCACGCGGACACGGGGAGAACATGCAAACTCTGCACAGAAAGGCCCTCGCCGGCCACAGGGCTCGAACCCGGACCTTCTTGCTGTGAGGCGACAGCGCTAACCACTACACCACCGTGCCGCCCCTGCAATAATAATAATTTTTGAAAAAAAAAAACCATATACGTTCTTACCATCAAATAGTCATTCCATATTTTGTTGCTTTTTTTATTTGTTTTCGAATCGAGTTTTTATTTCGTCCTCGGTTGGTTCAGCAACACGCTCCGCCATTCTGTTTTTCTCTACTCACGATCCTAACATTGTTATTAATTATTTACAGGCCTCCGAGACATTCAGCCAAAGTTTTTCTGGAAGAGTTTGGTGAACTGTTGTCAGTCATTTGCTTAGAGTTTGACTGTCTTATTATATCTGGGGATTTTAACTTCCATGTAGATAATCCTGAAAACACTTATGCCAGAGAACTACTTGCACTTACTGACAACTTCAACCTAGTTCAACATGTACAGGGGCCGACCCGCTCTCGTGGTCATACCCTTGACCTCGTTATCGCAAAGGGTCTTACTGTTTCTACTACTGTTGTTGACCTGGCCTTATCTGATCATTTCTGTGTTTTCTCTGATGTTTCTATGTCCCCTCACATTCAGAACAGCTCAATGACTATGGGTAGGAGAGTCATAAACGACAACACGTGTTCTCTTTGAGCAAGCTCTCTCACGGATCTCAACTAAAATGTCAGACTCTGTAGACGACTTGCTGGAAATTTTTAATTTAAATATGACCTAAATTATGGATGATATTGCTCCATTCAAAATCAAGAGTCAATGACAAGCAGAAAGCACCATGGAAGCAATACCCAGCTGTTAAACTGCTAAAGAGAGAATGTAGGAAGACTGAAAGAAAATGGCGCAAATCTAAACTTCACATCCATTATCAAATCCATAAAGAGATGCTTTGTAAATATAATTATGAAATTGGTAAAGCAAGACAGTCTTTCTTCTCCAACATCAGCAGGAATATGAACAATGCCCGTGTGCTATTTTCAACAGTAGAGAAGCTAACTAATCCCCCACCACAATTAGCACCTGAACTTCTCTCAGTTAATAAATGCAATGAGTTTGCATCCTTCTTCGAAGGTAAAATTGATAAAATACGGCAGAATATTGCTCATAATATATCTCAGTTGCAAATAACTGAAAAGCTGCAATCACCAGTGACACAGATAGACAATTTCAACACAATGTCAGAATTTTGTTTGATTGATTACGAGACTCTTGAAAAAACTGTATAAAATCTCAGTTCCTCAACATCTGAATTGGACATTCTGCCCACCAACTTTTTTAAGTCTGATCTTCACCTCATAATTACAGATGTGCTTCAGATCATAAATACATCCCTAGAGACTGGCATTTTTCCTGTGTCTCTGAAAAAAGCCGTTGTAAAGCCCCTACTTAAAAAGAATAATCTGGATGCTTCAGTATTGAACAACTACAGGCCAATATCAAATCTACCATTCATCGGGAAAATCCTTGAAAAAATTGTCTTCAATCAATTAACTGCCTTCTTGATATCAAACAGCTGTTTTGATAACTTTCAGTCAGGATTTCGTGCCAATCACAGCACTGAAACAGTGCTGATTAAAGTTATAAATGACATACATCTTAATACTGATGCAGGCAACATCGGTCCTGGTGTTACTGGACATCAGTGCAGCTTTTGATACTGTTGATCACAACATACTGCTATATCGACTTGAACACTGGGTTGGGTTGACTGGTAAAGTTATCAATTGGTTAAAATCGTACTTAAAAGATAGAAGCTTCTTTGTTACCATGGGAAGTTGTACCTCAACATCAATGTCCTTGACCTGTGGTGTCCCCCAGGGGTTGATCCTTGGACCATTACTATTCAACCTTTATATGCTCCCACTTGGACAAATTATCAAGAACAACTCAATTTTGTATCACTGCTATGCAGATGACACCCAAATTTATTTTGCTCTATCACCTTATGATTATGCCCCCCTTGAATGTCTCTACCAGTGTATCGACCAAATCAACAACTGGATGTCAGAAAATTTTCTTCAGCTGAACACAGATAAAACAGAAGTAATTCTATTTGGGAAAAAAGATGAAAGACTCAGGATTACCACTATTCTTGACACAAAGGGGATTAAAACAAAAGATATGGTTAAAAATCTTGGTGTTTTCATTGACAGCGAGCTAAACTTTGACAGTCACATGAAAGCAATCACTAAATCGGCATTTTATCACCTAAAAAACATTTCCAAACTAAGAGGAAAAAAATGATCTGGAAAACCTTATACATGCCTTCATCTTTAGTAGGGTTGACTACTGCAATGGCCTTTTCACAGGCCTGCCAAAAAAGACCATCAAACGACTTCAGGTGATTCAAAATGCAGCGGCTAGGGTTCTCACACGAACAAAAAGAACAGAGCACATTACTCCAATTCTAAGGTCCCTTCACTGGCTTCCAGTAAGCTACAGAATTGGCTTTAAAGCATTGCTGCTGGTGTACAAATCTCTAAATGGTACAGGGCCCAATTACCTCTCTGATATGTTGCAGCGGCCTAACCCAATCAGATCTACCAGATCGCGGCAGCAAAATTTACTGGTAAAACCTGTTGTTAAAACAAAGTGTGATGAAGCAGCATTTAGCTACTATGCAGTACAGCTATGGAACCAACTGCCAGAGGACATTAAAAATGCTCCTGTTGTTGGCAGCTTCAAATCTAGACTAAAGACCAAGCTGTTTTCAGGTGCTTTCTGCTAACTGATAAATATCGTCATCTTTACATGTTTTAAACTTTACTTAACTTTTACAGTCCTTGCATGTTTTAAACTTTACTTAACTTTTATTCCATTTCATTCTGCTGTTTTTTACTGAACTTTTACTTCATTTTATTACTTTATTTCTACTATTGTTTAATTCTTATGTTATTTTTATTTTTCTCTCTTCTTCCCCCTTTATTTTATGTAATTTTATTTTCTATTGTTTACTGTTTTGCTTTTACCTCTGTAAAGCACATTGAACTGCCACTGTGTATGAAATGCGCTATAGAAATAAACTTGCCTTGCCTTGCAAGCTGCATGAATATTGTGACAGTGAATTGTGACCAATAGATAGATAGATAGATAGATAGATAGATAGATAAGGAAGAACTATATGAAAGAGAAAGATACACTGTATAAGAGAAAAACTGAAATAATCTCCATTGAAATAATTATAGGAGTAAAAGAGACGTTCAAAAAATGATCAGAGACTGGACTGGAAAAGGGGAAAAAACAACAATAACAGTGAAGGAGAGCGCTATAAAGATATGTAAGGAATGGGGGTAAAGTTGAGAAAATAAGACGAGGTAATGAAAGGGGGAAAAACTCAGGAGATACTTTTCTTGGGGCAAGTTTGATCGGATACGACGGTTTAACACATCAGCCAAATACACGTGATGGGAGTGGTAAGATGGCGGCCAGATGGCTTCACTCTGACGAGCCAATGAGCTCTCCAGATTTTATACAGCGCTCAGTCCATTTTCGAAAAGACATCATACATATCCGTTGCAACAACCCGGAAGTCATCTGGGCAAATCATAGACCGCTGTCTCATCCGGGTATTCTGGGCTGAATGTGTTTCAAAGCTCGTACTTGTGCTTGTGTTCCAGAATGAACGATGTAATATTTTGTTTTTTAATAATAATAATAATAATAATAATAATAATGAAAAACTACACTACACTACAGCCCCTAATACTACTCCAAAAAAGATTTGTTCGTATGGCCACCGGATCCAATTTTTATGCCCATTCTTTACCTCTGTTTACGAAGCTTAAGATTTTAAATATTATTGATATCAATAGACTTCAGCTAAATATCTTCACTTTCCAATTTCTTAGAAATTCTCTTCCAGACACATTTGATAGTTTTTTAAATCTTAATTCCCAATTTCATGCTTACCAAACTCGACAAAGCGACCAACTACATATCCCCCTAGTGCGAACATCCCTCGGTCAAAAGAGTGTTCAATACAAATGTGTAATTGAATGGAATAACCTCCCCCTCCACCTTAAAAGTTCTATTTCATGCCTCCTGACCGCCAGAGGCAGCGTAGCCTGTGAATGATATCCTTCGCGTAGCGTAGGTCGAGACTTATACCAACAAAGTAGTCGTGATGACGTACCTCATGCTCAAGAAGCCCTGTAGCACGTCATCCTTCCTCTTATTCTTCTCGCGTCTGGTACGAGCATCCCAGGACAATTAATAAGCAAGTGTTCATCTCTGATCTTTTTATTACTTCTTATTCCCTCACGTGAGTATTGAAGGACTATCTGAATCGGAATTACTTGCGGTGGTCTCCCCGTCAAAAAAAAAAAAAAAACCTGAAGAATTATAAAGGTAAGTGCACGGAGGCTCTCCCCGTGATCCCCCCCCCCCCCCCCCAAACTAAGGTCATAAGCACAGGAGAAGTGCGCGGTGGTTCACCCCATGTTTACCTCCACACACACACACACACGCCGTTTGGCCAATAAGTGTGTCGTGTATCCCCGCGTTAGCACGGTGGCTCTCCCCGTGACCAACTAGATAGCCCACGTTAGCACTGTGGCTCTCCCCATGGCTTACTAGATAGCCTACTTGTTAGCCCTGTTGCTTGTGTTGTTGTTACTGCGTCGTGTGTTAGTTTTCGGGTTTTTTGCATTAGTTTGCGTTACAATGAATGCCCTTTCCCTCGTTTGTAAAACGTGCTTTGCACTGCTGGAACCCGAGGATGGCCATTTGGAATGCCCATCTTGCCTGGGCATCGCTCACCTCCGCTCTGCTCTGACGGATCCTTGTCCAAGCTGTGCCGTCCTACCGCTCACGGTACGGGAAGCCAGGCTAACTAATTTTGTAATGAAAAACGATGCGCTGCTCTCGGCAACTGAGACTCCGGCTGCATGCGCCACTAAAGCTGTAAAACGCGGCAGCACAGGTCTGCAGGCTAAACAGCCTGCTAAGAAGAGGCAAAATCACACGCCACCTCCGTGCTCAACAAGCGGGTGGACGATCTTTCCACGGCTGTAAGCCAGATAGAGACGCTGCTGCTTCAGCTCCAACCCCTTCAGGCGAGCGTGCAGCCGGCCGCGCCACCAGCAGGTGGTGCCGTTGCTACTGTTCCCACCCTGCCTCCCCAGGAAGAGCAAGAGCCGGATGATGATGTGCTCTCCACTGCTGCCACTGAATCTCTCTTTACCTCTTTGGGAGATAATGATTCCCTTGTGCCGCCTGACTCTCCTTGCTCTGGCACGTCCTTGGATGATGCCCTCCCGAGTGTGCTTTCTGATGAGAGTGGGGACGGCATGGCAGGTGGGCCCCGATCCTTGCTGGCCAGAATTACCTCGGCTTTGGCACAGCATGGGCTGCAACCGCTGCAGCCTGGTTCTGGGGTGAGCACCTACTTTAGGCAGCCCTCGGTGGACACCTCCTCCCTAATCCCCAAATGTGACGCTTTTGTGGATGAATTTCAAACAGCATTTAAAATGGCGGCCGCACGTTTTCATCCCACTTCGGCAGCACGTGCCATGGGTAACATGGCTGATGTGGGCCTGTTTGGATTGGACAAGATGCCATCGGTGGACCCCTGCGTCGCATCTCTGGTGGTCTCCCCAGACGAAGCAGTGCGTCCTCAGGTACGCTGCCCGAGTAAGGCCTGTAGGCGCACTGATGACGATCTGGTCAGAGCCTATAACTACGCAGCACGCATTGGATGAATTGACAACACAATTTCCCACCTCCTGCTGGCCGCCCAGTCTTCTTTGCTCCAGACGGGCGCGGATCCAGCCGTACGTGAGGCCATTGAGGCTACTCTGCACGGTGTTGGCTTCATGACCCAGGAGTTGGGTCGTCTCATGGCAGTGTTGGTGCGCGCCCGCCATCAGGTCTGGCTTTCTCAAACACCGCTCCCGGATGCATGCAGAGCCACCTTACGTGAGCTCCCCCTCATACCTGGCCAACTTTTTGGGCCAGCGGCCAAGGACACCTTGGAACGCCGTGCTCTAGTGTCTGAGTCGTGGAGGCAGCAAGTGGGCATACCCCAGACAACTCGTTTCTGGGCACCACAGCACCCTGCACCACGGCGTGACTTTTCATCACCTCAGTGCACCGCACCTCCCCGGCGCAGAGAGAACAGGCATGCTCCCAGGGGCCCTGCACCATTTTGCCACCAACCCTACCCAATGCCTCGCCCTACCCCCACTAACGCTGGGGTGAAGCCCAACCGCACACCCCGCTGAAGGTCCCGGGCCGTCGGTTGGACTGTACACAGAAACTCAGCTGGCTGCATAGGCTAAAATCGTTCGCGACCCATGGGTTCTAAAAACAGTGTCAGAGGTTTACAGACTGCAGTTCAAACATCGGCCCCCTCCAAGGGCCCGCCTCAGGCCCACAATTGTAAAAAGTTCAACGCAATCTCTTGTTCTTCAGGCAGAGATAACCATTCTTCTACAGAAAGGAGCCATAGAGGAAGTAGAGTGTTCTCCTACGTTCGATGGCTTCTGTTCAGTTTACTTTGTCGTTCCAAAAAAAGACGGTGGTTTCCGTCCAATACTAGATCTGCGGGGCTTAAACAAATATCTAAAAAAACTACCATTCAAAATGCCACGCACAGCAGATGTGCTGAAGGTAATCTGTCCAGCCGAGTGGTTCATGACCCTGGACCTAAAGGATGCTTATTTTCACATCCCGGTAGCACAAGCACATCGCTGTTTCCTCCGTTTTGCCTTCCTGGACCATCCGTACCAATTCAGAGTACTCCCCTTCGGCCTCGCACTATCACCAAGAGTGTTCTCGAGATGCATGCAGGCAGTACTGTCACCTCTCATGGAGTCAGGTATGAAGATCCTGCCATACCTGTACGACTGGCTGGTATGCTCCCAGTCAAGGGAACACAGCCTGGCAGATATAGCAGCTCTTCAGAGACATGTCTCAGAACTGGGGTTGACAGTCAATCGAGAGAAGAGCTCACTCGTTCCAAGCCAATTGGCGCAATTCATTGGCATGATTCTCAATTCACAGACAATGACCGCGACCCTGACCAGGCGGCGTGTGACGGACATCACATCATTAGTGTCACGGGTGCATTTGAGACAAAGCCTACATTTCAGGCTGCTGCTGCACATCCAGGGTATGCTCACAGCAGCAGCCCAGATTCTCACCTTGGGCCTGCTGGAGCTGCGGCCTCTGCAAATGTGGCTAACTGGCCTTGGCCTCAATGTAGTCTTTCACAAGAATACACTCATCCTTATTACCGAACAGTGCATGTCTGCTCTCAGCCGATGGCAACAACAGACCTTTTTAACATCAGGTGTGCCACTGGGTGTGGCAACACAGTGTGTGGCACAGTGTGGCAACACAGAGCAGTCAGTGGTTTGTGAAGCAAACAGCAGATGACCGAACACATCAATCTTCTCGAGCTCAGAGCAGTACACCTGACTCTAAGGCACTTCATGCCATTCCTACAGGGACGCCATGTGCTCATCCAGTCAGACAACATGACGACGGTGTACAACATCAATCATCAGGGGGGAACACGATCTCCCCCCGCTTTCCGCTTGACCCAGTGTCTGTTAAAATGGGCGTCACTCAGGGCAGTCCACCTACCAGGGAAACTGAACTCGGTGGCGGACTCACTGTCACGACAACAGCTCGATCCAGGAGAGTGGTGCCTGAACCCACAGGTAGTGCAGCAGATATGGGATCGCTTTGGCACAGCAGCGGTGGACTTGTTTGCCAACAAGGGGTCCACACATTGCCAAATGTGGTTCTCTCGCATGCAGGAGAGCAAAGCGCTGAGCCTGGATGCCTTAGCGCACGACTGGCCGGACGAACTGCTTTATGCCTTTCCACTGATTCCACTCCTATTGGAGGTGCTACTTCGAATACGCCAGTGCAGGCACCGTGTTCTGTTAGTGGCACCACGGTGGCCAGCGAGACTGTGCAATACTCCATTCCCTGCTGATAGGAACTCCATGGCAATTACCACACAGAAGGGATCTATTGTCTCAGATGGAGGGCAAAGTTTGGCACCCCTGCCTGGAATGTCTCCAGTTGTGGGTGTGGCCTTTGGGTCTGACGACCCCCTATTAGAGTGTGATCCTGCGGTTGTCAACACATTAAAAAATGCAAGGGCCCCCTCAACTAGGTTATTGTATAAAAACCACTGGAAGCTATTCATTAACTGGTGTGAAGCTTTAGGGGTTTCTCCCACATGCTGTCCTGTACCCTTGTTGTTAAGATTCCTACAGAAACTTCTTGATGAGGGCAAATCCCCATCTACGGTGAACGTTTACGTAGCAGCTATCTCTGCAAAACATGTGTAGCGCGGACAATGCGTGGGTGGAGCACAGAGGACGGCAGGACAACGTTTGGAGGGAGTAACAGCGTGTTTTATTAATAAACTTTTCAGCTTAAACGAACTCGCAGCACACAGACACACTCTCAACCTCCACTCCCGGGTCGCGCTCCCTCTGCTCTCTCTCAGCCTCTTAAAATAGGGAGCGGTTTACTGGGAAAACACACACAAAACACAGGTTAATTACAGTCAGGTGTAGCGAATCTGCCACTCACCTTCCCCGGCTCCACCCTCCTGTCACAGACCGATGCTTGACCACGCCCCCGCTGCCACATACCCCCACCGCCCGACTCAGGCCGGGCGCCCGTCCGGCCTGCAGCCGACTCCCCCCCCCCCTTGACGGGAGAGGAAGTCCGCCACGACCATCTGCGCCCCCGGCCTGTGGACCACCTTGAAGTTGAAGGGTTGGAGTGCCAGATACCAACGGGTGATCCGCGCGTTGGCATCCTTCATGCGGTGGAGCCACTGGAGGGGCGCGTGGTCCGAACAGAGGGTGAAAGAGCGCCCCAGCAGGTAGTAACGGAGGGCGAGGACCGCCCACTTGATCGCCAGGCACTCCTTCTCAATGGTGCTGTAGCGCCCCTCACGCACTGACAGCTTGCGGCTGATGTATAGGACTGGGCGGTCCTCCCCCTCCACCTGCTGGGACAAAACGGCCCCCAGCCCTCTGTCCGACGCATCCGTCTGCAACAAAAAAGGGAGAGAGAAGTCAGGGGAGTGTAAGAGTGGCCCCCCACACAGTGCAGCCTTTACCTCAGAGAAAGCCCGCTGGCACTGCTCCGTCCACTGGACCGGATCTGGTGCCCCCTTTTTAGTGAGGTCAGTCAGCGGGCTGGTGACGTCCGAATAATTAGGTATAAACCTACGATAGTAGCCAGCCAGCCCCAGGAACTGTCTCACCCCCTTTTTGGTCTTGGGCCTCGGGCAGGCCGCAATCGCTGCAGTCTTATTAATTTGGGGACGCACCTGCCCGTTGCCCAAGTGGAAGCCCAGATACCGTACTTCCACCCGCCCAATCGCACACTTCTTCGGGTTGGCAGTGAGTCCCGCCCGCCTCAGCGACCTAAGGACGGCCCTCAGGTGTTGCAGGTGCCGCTGCCAGTCATTGCTATAAATGATGATGTCGTCTAGGTACGCGGCCGCATAGGTGGCGTGCGGCCGGAGGACTCGGTCCATCAGCCGCTGAAACGTAGCGGGCGCCCCAAACAGCCCAAACGGAAGTGTGACGAACTGGTGTAAGCCGAACGGTGTGGAAAAGGCCGTTTTCTCTCGGGATAATGGAGTCAAGGGGATCTGCCAATATCCCTTCGTCAAATCCAGTGTCGAGTAAAAGCGAGCCGTGCCTAGTCGATCGAGCAGCTCATCAATACGAGGCATTGGGTATGCGTCGAATTTAGACACCGCGTTGACTTTTCTATAGTCCACACAGAACCGGACCGACCCGTCGGCCTTGGGAACCAAGACCACTGGGCTGCTCCAGTCACTGTGGGACTCCTCGACGATGCCCATTTCGAGCATGGCCTGAAGTTCTTCCCGAACCACCTTTTTTTTGTGTTCGGGTAGTCTATAAGGGCGGCTACGCACTACCACCCCCGGGGGCGTCTCTATGTGGTGTTCTATGAGGTTCGTGCGACCGGGCAGGGGCGAGAACACATCCGAAAACTCGGCCTGCAACTGGGCGACCTCCGCGAGTTGGGTCGGGGAGAGGTGGTCTCCACAGGGGACCGGAGAGGTACGTGATGCCAATGACCCTTTGGGGACCTCCGGCCCCAGCTCCGCCTTCTCCGGAACTACCGACACCAACGCCACGGGGACCTCCTCATTCCAGAGTTTCAGCAGATTGAGGTGGTAGATCTGTAGCGCCCCCTCCCTGTCCGTTCGCCTAACCTCGTAGTCGACGTCCCCGACTCGCCGTGTGACCTCAAAGGGTCCTTGCCACTTGGCGATTAATTTGGAGCTCGATGTGGGCAACAGGACGAGTACCTTCTCTCCCGGAGTGAACTCTCTAAGGCGCGTGCCCTTGTTGTACAGGCGGACTTGCCGTTCCTGGGCCTGCCGCAAATTCTCCTGAGTTAGGTGGGTGAGCGTGTGGAGTTTTGCGCGCAGATCCATAACGTACTGAATTTCGTTTTTGCTCTGTGAAGGTCCCTCCTCCCAATTTTCCCGCAGTACATCTAAGATGCCACGCGGCTTACGCCCGTATAATAATTCAAACGGGGAAAACCCCGTGGAGGCTTGGGGAACCTCTCGCACTGCAAACAACAAGGGTTCGAGCCACTTATCCCAGTTACGTGCGTCCTCACTTACGAATTTTTTAATAATATTCTTGAGGGTGCAATTGAACCGTTCAACTAAACCGTCCGTCTGTGGGTGATAAACGCTGGTGCGGATCGGCTTAATACCTAGTAGCCCATACAGTTCGCTCAGTGTTCGTGACATAAACGAGGTGCCTTGGTCAGTCAGAATCTCTTTCGGGATTCCAACCCGGGAGATGACGTGGAAGAGGGCCTCTGCAATACTGCGTGCTGAGATATTGCGAAGAGGCACCGCTTCCGGGTATCGCGTTGCATAGTCCACCAGGACTAATATAAAGCGGTACCCTCGTGTTGACCGATCTAATGGCCCAACGAGATCCATCCCAATTCTTTCGAACGGGGTCTCGATTAATGGTAGGGGGCGCAAGGGCGCTTTTGGAATGGCCGCTGGATTTACTAACTGGCATTCGCGGCACGCCGTACACCACTTACGGACGTCGCCGCGAATCCCCGGCCAATAGAATCGGGCCATTATCCGGGCGAGTGTCTTATCCTGCCCGAGGTGTCCAGCCATGGGATTAAAGTGGGCCGCCTGGAATACCAATTCCCGGCGGCTCTTTGGAATTAATAACTGGGTGACTCGCTCTTTCGTCTGAGTGTCCTGCGTCACTCGATATAATCTATCCTTCAAAATGGAAAAATAGGGGAAGGACGGGGTGGCGTTCGGCTGGAGCGTTTGACCATCGATTACTCTCACTTGGTCAAACGCGTGTCGCAGAGTCTCGTCTCGCGATTGTTCCAGTGGGAAATCCACGAGGGATTCCCCAATAGAAAGAGGAGGGGCCGGCGGCTCCTCCCCCTGTCGCGGAGGTGACGTAGACGGCTCTGCGACCGCCGCTCCAGCCAAAGCGACACCGGGACCCTCCCCCGTCAACCGGCAGGACCCACTCTTTACTAGGCGTGCCATTAAACCCCGAAATCCCGGCCAATCGGTCCCCAAGATCAAAGAGTGGGTAAGGCGAGGATTAACCGCCGCCTTCACTATAGATTTTTCCCCTCTAAAATATATGTGGACTGACACCAACGGGTAGCTGTGAATATCCCCGTGCACACACAACACCTTCACCCCTTGTGCTCCCCCCAATGCCTCGTCTTGCACCAGGCTTTGGCGGATTGAGGTCTGATTGCAGCCTGAATCCACCAACGCCTGGTATGTAGCCCCTTGTACACTTACCGGTATGCGATACGCTCCGGCCCGATCGAGGGCAGCCTCTGGCGCGTCGGGGATCCGCACCACCGCCCCCACCTCCATCGCTGCACATTGTTGCTGCAGGTGGCCCGGTTCCCCGCAGCGCCAGCAAACCGGCCCGGGCCTCCCCTCTGCAACTGTGTTCTGGGGCTCACTCACCTGGGGGGGGGGAGAGACAGACACAGAAGGGAGAAACGGGAGGGCACCACGGGTGCGGCGGGCCGGCTGGGGTGGGGCCGGCCCCCGCCTCCGTGGTGGGGGAATGGGGCGAGGACGGGACACGGGAGGAGGGGGGGAAGACAGAGAGAGAGAAGAGGAGACAGAAGACGATGTCATCCGTTGTCCTGCCGCCGGTACAGCCGCCAGATGATCCTCCGCCAGTCCTACGGCCTGATCCAGCGACGCCGGGCGGTGGCACTGGACCCACTCCGCGGTTCCGGCTGGTAAGCGGGCAACGAACTGTTCCAGCGCCACCTGGTCGATGATTCCCTCGGCGTCGCGATCTTCGGCCCTCAGCCACCGCCAGCAGGCGTCCCGGAGCTGCTGGCCAAACGCGAACGGGCTGCCGGCTTCCTCCATCCGCAGCGCGCGGAAGCGCTGGCGCTGCTGCTCCGGCGTGCGCCCCACGCGCTGGAGGACGGCCCGGCGAAGGTCAGCGTAGGCCAGCCGGCGGTCGGCGGGGAGCTGTAATGCGGCCAGCTGCGCCTCTCCAGTCAGGAGGGGGAGGAGGCGCGCCGCGCGCTGCTCCATCGGCCACCCCGAGGCTTCGGCGACCTGCTCGAACAAGGTGATGAAAGCCTCGGGGTCGTCCTGCGGGCCCATCTTGGTCACAGTGAGGGGAGACGGGCCCGCGGCCGGGGCGCTGGTGGATCCCGCCGACGCGAGGAGCCGCCGGAACGCCTCTCGATCTTCCTGTTGAGCCAGCACCAGGGCTTCGAAGCGGCGCTCCTGCTCCGTTCGGAGCGTGACGAGTGCCTGGTGCTGGCTCTGCTGAGCCGTGGCGAGGGCGTGGACCAAGTCCGCGAACGGGGAGGATTCCATGGAGCTGTAGCACTGGTGCTCCACCTTTTCCCGGGTTTCAGCACCACTGTAGCGCGGACAATGCGTGGGTGGAGCACAGAGGACGGCAGGACAACGTTTGGAGGGAGTAACAGCGTGTTTTATTAATAAACTTTTCAGCTTAAACGAACTCGCAGCACACAGACACACTCTCAACCTCCACTCCCGGGTCGCGCTCCCTCTGCTCTCTCTCAGCCTCTTAAAATAGGGAGCGGTTTACTGGGAAAACACACACAAAACACAGGTTAATTACAGTCAGGTGTAGCGAATCTGCCACTCACCTTCCCCGGCTCCACCCTCCTGTCACAGACCGATGCTTGACCACGCCCCCGCTGCCACAACATGTTAAAGTGGATGGTTTGACTATTGGTTCGCATAGTCTTATTCGTAATTTTCTTAAGGGTGCTAGGCCCCTCCACCCCTACAGAGCCCCTCGCAGCCCACAGTGGGACTTACATTGGGTTCTGGACTCTCTGTGTCAGGCTCCCTTCAAGCCCCTGGTTGAAGCAGATATGAAATGGGTTTCCTTGAAGACTGTTTTTCTGTTGGCAATAGCCTCTGCAAAACGTGTGAGTGAGTTGCATGCACTGTCAGTCAGCCCAGATTGTATGAGATGGAGACCAGAGCTCTCCGGTGTCACACTATGGCCAAACCCAGCCTTTCTGCCAAAAGTCCTATCTCCATCCTTTGTTAACCAATCCATTGAGCTTGCTTATGAGGAACGCATATGCTTATGCCCTGTGCGAGCCTTGAGGCATTATGTGTCAAAGACCGAATCCACAAGACGGTCGGACCGACTGTTTGTTGCTTATGGAGGTTGTACAATTGGCTCACCTGTGTCTAAGCAGCGACTTTCACACTGGGTTTGTGAGGTGATTTCTCTTGCACACAAATCAGCTGGTAACCTGTCATTAGGCAGTGTCATTTGCCACAACACCAGAAGCCTGGCTACCTCATGGGCAGCCCTGAGGGGAACTCCACTATCAGAAATTTGTGCAGCAGCAACATGGTCCAGCCCATCTACATTTACTAGATTTTATAGTGTTAATGTAGCATCGCCTAAAGGCCTCGGCCCTGCCATTCTTTCAACCACACAGCAAAATTGATTGGCACACTCGTCCTCATGACAGTGCTGGTATATGTCATCCACAGGCTACGCCACCTCTGGCGGTCAGGAGGCATGAAATAGAACACTAGTTACGAATGTAACTGTGGTTCTATGAATGCCGGATGACCGCCAGAGTGCCCAGTCACTTGGACATCGCATCCACGAGAAGTTTTCCGAGGAAGGATGACATGCTACAGGGCTTCTTGAGCATGAGGTACGTCATCACGACTACTTTGTTGGTATAAGTCTCGACCTATGCTACGCGAAGGATATCATTCACAGGCTACGCCGCCTCTGGCGGTCATCCGGCATTCATAGAACCACAGTTACATTCGTAACTAGCGTTTTACATCCATGATTAGTTTTAAACGTAATCTCAAAACCCACCTATTTTCATTCCCCAGCCACACTTGACCTTTATCTTTAAATATAGTTCAGTCTTGGATCAAATTGTAAAATATTACACTACACCATGCACCAGGCTTCTGTTATTAGTACAATATTTATTCACCATTCGAAATCAGTCAATTATACTTTTTTTTAACTTTATGTATAGATCCTAGGTTACATTTTATTTGTTTCTTATTTTCACTCGTTAACTTATATTTTATCTGCAATTGACATTGTTTATATTTATTTCAGTTATGATACCAGTTACAGTTTAATGTATAATTTTGTTACCAATTATTATATTATTATTATCTTTGTTATTATTTACTATTGTTAATATAGTTATTCTCTAATTTGTTAAATTTGTATTAATTACTTGTTAATTTAAATGGGGGAAGACTTAGAACAAGCCATTGTGCTTTTTTTCTTCCCCAGCACGTTTTCTGTTTTTGTTCCATTTATGTTTTCTTGTAAATCTCTTTTATCATGTGCAAATAAATAAATGATTTATGGATTATGGAGTTTTTTCCCTCTTCTTACGTTACAAGAAAAAAGTCCTCCATGTGGCCTTTGATTTCAAAAAAACAGCAACAAAAACGTACACAAATAAAATAATGACATAAAATAAGTCCACCATTGATTTAGCAATGTATCTCGTGACGTCAAAAATTAATAAAACGGATATGGTGTGAGTTATCATGGTATATCCTGGATATACCATTTTATGGCAAAATTCTACCAACACAAAATAAAATTCTTCCATGATATTATCGAGAAAGCTTTTGAATCTCACCTGAGATAAAAATGATCACTGCAAACACGAGCTGTTTTGGTTTTAGCCTCTGTTAGATCAGCCCTGCCGATGTTGTTCAGCCGTGCTCGTCTCCTCTTCGTACTAAGCCTCAGAGTTTCCTCGCCCTCTTTCCGAATCACGGACAGAATTCGAAAAAATCGGAACATGCCACGGTCACGAGTACTACTGTGACCACAACCATATACCATTTTCATGTTGTGCAATACTTTCACTACATCTGTAGTTTGTGTCATTGCTGTTTTTGACCAACTGTAAATGCTGAATGTGGAAAAGTACATTTAATTGGCATTGAAAATGTTTTGAGATCTTTTTTTTTTTTTTAGTATAGATGACTTGCAATCACGTGATCAAAATGTGCTCCGTCATAAGCGTCCACCATGATGGTGGATATACAAAGCAACTAGGATGGCAGCTACTGAAAGCGTGTCTGTAAACAATGCTGAATTTTCTCAGTATTACCATGATTTGAACAACCAAGCGAAGATTTGATACAAAGAGAAGATAGATATGTGTGGTCTTGACCCATATTATTTAAAAAAAAGTCAGACTTTTCTGAAGATAAGACACTTCTACTGACCATTGAGTACCCAGATATCACGTTCTATCTGGTTTGGCTGCTGAAGAATCAAGTCCTACCTTGGACGAAATATAGCCCATTTTCTGAGTGGGTGCCCAGTCTGGATTGTTTCTCATCTCATCTCATTATCTCTAGCCGCTTTATCCTGTTCTACAGGGTCGCAGGCAAGCTGGAGCCTATCCCAGCTGACTACGGGCGAAAGGCGGGGTACACCCTGGACAAGTCGCCAGGTCATCACAGGGCTGACACATAGACACAGACAACCATTCACACTCACATTCACACCTACGGTCAATTTAGAGTCACCAGTTAACCTAACCTGCATGCCTTTGGACTGTGGGGGAAACCGGAGCACCTGGAGGAAACCCACGCGGACACGGGGAGAACATGCAAACTCTGCGCAGAAAGCCCCTCGCCAGCCATAAGGCTCGAACCCGGACCTTCTTGCTGTGAGGCGACAGCACTAACCACTACACCACCATGCCGCCCTGGATTGTTTCTATCGTGTAATTTTGCAGGTGCTCTTAGAAGTGAAATGGTAATACACGTATTAAAATTATAACAATGACCGAGTGAACCATGACAAGAGAACGCTCATTTTATAGCAAAATTCTAGTAACACGAAATAAAATTCTCCATTGATATTATCGAGATCTTTTGAATCTCACCTGAGATAAAATGATCATTGCAAACATGAGCTGTTTTGGTTTTAGCCTCTGTTAGATCAGCCCTGCCAATGTTGTTCAGCCGTGCTCGTCTCCTCTCCGTACTAAGCCTCAGAGTTTCCTCGCCCTCTTTCCGAATCACGGACAGAATTCTAAAAAATCAGAACGTGCTACGGTCACGAGTACTGTTGTGACCATAACCATATACAGCACAAAGATATGACAGAGCTAAAAGAACGCTTAAAGCAGTGGAAAAATAAAGAGAGTTGTGCACGCGTGACTATGTTTTGTATGGAATGTCGCTTGACCCCGTATTTGTATATCCACCAACATGGCCAACATCCGGGTTTCTATTTTGCTTTGAGGTCACTTGCAAGACAACGATAAGGACTGTTTCACAATTATGGTTGTCTTTTTGAATAGTAGTCAAATATACCATGCTCTGAGAGGCTCCATTTGAAATTATGGATTCTCTTCGGTGACTGGATATAGGACTATTTTCTGAAAATAGTACTACGCCAGTCACCAAAGAGAATCCATAATTACCGGTCCCTCTCAGTGCATGTTATATTTGATTTATATCCCTCATCAAGCAATTCAAAACTAAAAGTGTTAATGACAAAGAATGAGAAATAAATATGAAACAAAAAAAAAATAGTTAGGCATGATCATGTGGCTGTGTGTGTAGATCTACACACACACAAAAAATGCTCGCGGAGCCACAGCTGTGACTCGAGTCGGCCGTATAGCTTGAAATTGTGGCGTCAGTTTATGGTATATCCAGGATATACCATGACTAATTCACACCATATCCGCTTTAATAATTTTTTACGTCACAAGATACATTGCTAAATCAGTGGTGGACCGATTTTATGTCATGTGAGCCGTCCTTGGCCAATCCCTGCACTGGAATTTTTTGATGAGGGATATAATGTCAACTAACTCCTGGAACTAGGTCCAGCACGGGCGATTGCTCTAAGACAACGAGGGAGGCTCAGCCTCCTCTAAAAATGACGAACATCGTGTAGGATGAATTGCGCTAGGCTTATGTTATAGCCGACCTTATAACATTGCTATTTCAGATCCAGAATCATAGAAATATATGTGCTCAACCCACTACAGTGCGAAATCATTCCCTTATAACTTTAATGTGTGCGTGAGTTTTTCCCCCTCGTGACAGCGCGATGCAGGCCAGCCTCAGTGCACTTCAATGGCATTTGGGAGCTATGCACTTTTCAATCTCAAAATACAAGACGATTATTGGACAAATACTGCGAAAATGCCCGCCCACGAAGTCTCACGGACTCCCAGCCTCAGTGGACTTCAATGGCATTTGGGAGCTATGCGCTTTTCAATCTCAAAATGCAAGACGGTTATTGGACAAATACTGCAAAAATGCCCACCCACCGGACTCCCAGCCTCACATGGGAGGGACGTGGCAGTTTCCGCGAGGAGACTGGTGATTGGTGAAAGCGGACGGATATTTTCTTTGATTGACAGCTCGTTTCAACTATAGACAGGCAGCAGTGAATTTCAGTTCAGTCCCATGCAAATTCGCAAGTGCTGTGGTGTATTGTAAGAGATCAGCTTACATTTCGATTTCATTCATTACATATGGTTTCTACCAGCTTTTTTAGTTTGTATATATTTTCATTGTAAATAAAGTGTAAATATAGTGTTGTCAAGTTTGCTATCTTAGTTCCAGAAATTTCGTTTATTTGAGTGACTGAACTTGAACTTGAGGGGGCTAGTCAGCTAGCAAGAAAGCTGCGCACGGATGCCAAGCATTGCTGATTTAATTTTGGCGAAGCCATTTGCCAGTCTTCCTTTCGAGGAAAAAATTAAAATTAAAGAGCAAGGTAGACCAACGCCTCAAATTGACTTGGTGAAAAAGGTAGGGAATAATACTCGTTCCTTTCAGCTCTCCTGGTACGAGAAAGTGAATTGGCTAACAGCAAGTGACCCACATCAACAACAGTAAATAGGCTACTTTAGTAATATGTCATGGATGGACCAAAAATATAGAATCTATTTAAAATGTTTATGCTGAGTATATTATATTGGGATATATATTTCTCTGGATATGAATTAAACACAGCTACAATTTGGAAAACATTTTTAAACAAAAACACAGCCGAGAACATTTCACACTACAGACCTGGATTAAAAGTGAAGGGTTATCAAAATTGTCAATAAAACATTTCTCAGTCAAAATAAATAAAATACAGGGAAAGTGTCATTGAATGAAATGTGTGGCACCCAGCTCTACTGCTGAGGTTCCTGACAAAGAGCTGCTTTCAATAATGATCAATTTTTAAACAACATGTCACAATTTTAAAATATAAAATGTTAAAATATACCCCCCCCAACACCACCATCATGTATATTGGACAGTAGGCTAATGGGCCAAAAGAACCTGTTATTTCACAGTTTGTGACTCTGCCAACAATCAGCCAGATCAGAGGCAAGAGTATGGGCAAAACTGATGTTTTTTCTTTTAAAATCTGGAAATATCGCAACCAACCAGCCTCCCCTGTTTGATAGACTACCAGCCGCCACTGAGGTCCAGTATATATATGCTGGAGTTTCTTATACCTTATTTTACAGGGACACACCAGCCCTACCTACAGCACTAATGTCTCTTATAAATTCTTATAAATATGTCTGCAAGAGTCAAATCCGGACTCAGTTTTGACCTCGTGGTCATTTCATTTAATTCTACTTTAATTATTACACTTAGACACTTTTACTGGTTAAATTCAGAATTGCATTTTCTTAGCACTAACTAGGTTTTACTTTGGGATGTATACAGTACTTTCATTCATAATAGAAAGATATTTAAGTGGAAGTTACAGGTTTTTTTTTTAAACTAAGTGCCTCTGACAGAATCCTTTGTCCGTCAAAAATGTCCTCTCCAGAAAACACTCACCATATGAAGTTGTAAATGTTTAAGAAAATATTCGTCTCTTTCGAAGCAGAATACTCTGTTTTTGCACAGTAAAAAAAAAAGGGGGGACTTGAAACAGATGCGAGACACATTTGATTTGCAGTGGCGCTTCACATGTAGTTGAAATGTGAGTCCGTCAAAAAGTGTCCTCTCTGGAAAATCACAAGGATTGTAACCACTTCAGTTGTTATTTACAGTTGTGGTCAGAAGTTTACATACAGTGACCTGAATGTCATCTTGGATATGAATGTCATGGCAATATTTGGGTTTTCAGTCATTTCTTTGAACTGTTCTTTTTCTGTGGCAGAATGATTGTACAGCATACATCTCATCTCATCTCATTATCTCTAGCCGCTTTATCCTTCTACAGGGTCGCAGGCAAGCTGGAGCCTATCCCAGCTGACTACGGGCGAAAGGCGGGGTACACCCTGGACAAGTCGCCAGGTCATCACAGGGCTGACACATAGACACAGACAACCATTCACACTCACATTCACACCTACTGTCAATTTAGAGTCACCAGTTAACCTAACCTGCATGTCTTTGGACTGTGGGGGAAACCGGAGCACCCGGAGGAAACCCACGCGGACACGGGGAGAACATGCAAACTCCACACAGAAAGGCCCTCGCCGGCCCCGGGGCTCGAACCCAGGACCTTCTTGCTGTGAGGCGACAGCGCTAACCACTACACCACCGTGCCGCCCCAGCATACATCTGTAATAAAAAAAAAAAAACACTAGAATTTGGTGTACAAGTTTTAATTTTCTTTGGGTTTTCTGAAATCAACACATGGTCAAAATTATACATACAGGGTCAAAAATATACATACAGCACACCTAATATTTGGGTAAAATATCTCTTTGCAAGATTCACCTTGACCAAACATTTTAGTTTACCATGAACAAGCTTCTGGCAGAATTCTGGTTGGATATTTCATGACTCTTCATGGTAGAATTGGTAGAGTTCAATTTAATTTTTTTTCTTGGCATGGACTCGACTTATAAGCACGGTCCATATATTTTCAATAGGGTTGAAGTCAGGACTTGTTTTAAGCTTAATGTTAGCCTGCTTTATCCTCCACAACCAGCTCTGATGTGTGTTTGGGTTTATTGTCCTGTTGTAACTCCCAAGTCCCAAGTCGTATTCAAGTTTCTGATGGTTTATGCTGAAGAATTCTGAGGTAGTCCTCCTTCTTCATTATTCCATTCACTTTGTGCAATGAACCAGTTCCACTGGCAGCAAAACAGCCCCAGAGAATAATGATCCTACCACCACCACCAGCTGGTACAGTGTCCCTCTGTACATTGTGGCCAAACAACTCAATCTTTGTCTCATCTGACTATACTGCTATCCTCCAGAAGGCTTTTTCTTTGTCTGTGTGGTCAGCTTCAAACTTTAGTTAAGTTTGAAGGTGTCAGTTTTGGAGCAGGGGGTTATTTCTTGGATAGCAACCTCTTAGTCCATGGTGATCTGAACTGTAGACAGTGATCCATCAGCTTCCAGTTCATGGCAGGGCTGTGCCATGGTGGTTCCCAGGTTGTTCCTGACCATCCAAACCAATTTCCTTTCAGCCGAGGGTGACAGTTTTGGTTTTCTTGAGGCAAAGTGACTACACATCACAATAACTTGGATACAATTGTTTGAACTGATCGTGGAATTTGCAGTTATTTAGAAATGGCTCCAAGAGACATTCCGGAGTTGTGTATATCTGTGATCCTCTTTCTCAGATCTGCATTGAGCTCCTTGGACTTTCCCACTGTATTGTGTGTTGATCAATCCAATGAGTGCTGTAAACAAACCCTTTTTATGAAGGCACAGAGAAGCTACCAGCTGTAGTCAATCATGATCACTAACAGGAAGTGAAGAGACATTTTGGAAGTTTCAGCACCTCTGAATTAATCATCTAAGTGAGTGTATGTAAATATTTGACCCTGTATGTATAATTTTAACCCTGTGTTGATTTCAGAAAACCCACAGATAATTAAAACTTGTGCACCAAATTCTAGTGTGTTTTTTTTTTATTAAAGCTGTATGCTGTACAATCATTCTCTCGTCTCGTCTCGTCTTCTTCCGCTTTATCCGGGACCGGGTCGCGGAGGCAGCAGTCTAAGCAGGGAAGCCCAAACTTCCCTTTCCCCAGACACCTCGGCCAGCTCCTCGGGAAGAACACCGAGGCGTTCCCAGGCCAGCCGAGAGACATAGTCCCTCCAGCGTGTCCTGGGTCTTCCCCGGGGCCTCCTCCTGGGGGGACATGCCTGGAACACCTCCCCAGGGAGGCGTCCAGGAGGCATCCGAAAAAGATGCCCGAGCCACCTCAGCTGATTCCTCTCGATGTGGAGCAGCAGCGGCTCTACTCCGAGCTCCTCCCGAGTGACTGTGCTTCTCACCCTATCTCTAAGGGAGCGCCCAGCCACCCTGCGAAGGAAACTCATTTCGGCCGCTTGTATCCGCGATCTTGTCCTTTCGGTCATTACCCAAAGCTCATGACCATAGGTCATTCTGCCACAGAAAAAGAACAGTTCAAATAAATGACTGAAAGCCCAAATATTGCCATGACATTCATATCCAAGATGACATTCATGTCACTGTATGTAAACTTCTGACCACAACTGTAAGTTACCACCATGTACAGTACAAATATTACTGCACAGTACTTGAAAATTTGTACTTAAAATCACATCCATTTCAACAGTTTTTCACTTTGTATCCCTTACTCTTGTGGACTATAAGAAAGGTGGTCAATTTTAGAAATACACTACTGTATATGCCGTCTTCTTACCACAAGTAATATGCCCAGTATCTGACCTGTAGCTCTGAAATTCTGCACAGTTCATTTCCATGTCAAAAGGTCCTTTTTGGCAGCAGAGAAACACAAAACTCTGAGGTTTGGACTAATTTTTGGACTAATGTTGACCCAAAAAGTATACCCCGATTGTGAAACAGCCATTAAGATGCAACATTTTCAACATTAGGTTTTGAACTAATCCAAAAGTATTCAGATTAGATTCAATTTCTTTTGTAAGTCAATTTGTTACATTGCTAATTACAAAAATTGCAGTGTACCGTAATCTGTGTGGTCGAGTCCTATACAGAACCCTTTCCGGGTTCTAGATGTGACCTTTATTTTCTTGTATAGAAAACAGAAGATGCTACATCATTTAATAATTGGTCCCATAAGAAAATTCCTCTCAATTTGAAGCAACCTCAGGTCTTCATATGTCGGTATATTTATATTTATTCTCAGAAATCACTTTTATAAGTGTTGAAAAAAAAAACGACAGCTGACAATGCACAGGTTACGCTACATCCAACAAGCATTGGACACATTCAGAGGGCATATAAGAACCGAGACATTCAAAATTTCCTTCAGGTGGAGGGTGTAGGGCTTTACCTTTTAGACTAACCAACCACAGACACACTATGCGTCCAACATGCCAATAAGAATACCGTGGACACATCATACCCATGACATCACTTTCTCTTCTGTCTTCTCCATGCAGCTTGCACACATACAGTTACTCAAAAACCTCACAAAAAGGACAGTCTCTTCCTCATACTTGTTTGGTTACTCAATAATTAATGACACACTGCTTCTTCACACACTTGCTTATGTGCTTTGACTGATCATGCACATGTGACCTTTGTATATTGTATGTCTGTATTTATTCTGTATAAAATACCATGTACTAACATCCTGTGTCGGTATTTTGTATGTTTTTGTGAATTACAGTAGCAAAGTTGTACGAACAACGTCCACTTGCCTTAGTCACACAATAGTAAAGATTGTATTCTAGTTATTGTACTGGTTAATTTTTCCCAACACATTTCACATTCACTTACCAGAGAAGCAAGGATAATGAAAATTCATGTGCGGTTGAATTTTCTGGAGAAGTACAGTATATCCAGAGCATATTATATACAAAAACTGACTACCTGCAAAATATTCCAAGGTAGAGAACACAGTAACTCAAAGTCCAAGTGACTGCAAATCACAAAAAAAAGTCAAAAGGTCATGTTCACTGAAGAGTGTGTATATAGAAAAACAAGGCTCAGACTTTACTAATAAACTCTACAATGGTTATATGATACAGTTGAGAAGAAAGCTGTGTGAATTTAGATAAGCTTTTCATGAGACTATTGTCTGTCAATGGCAGGAGTGGTGTAGTGGTTAGCACTGTTGCCTCACCACAAAAAGATTCCGGGTTTGAACCTCACAGCTGATGGGGGCTTTTCTGTGTGGAGTTTGCATGTTCTCCCCGTGTCTGTGTTGGTTTCCTCCAACAGTTCAAAGATAGATTAGGTAAAAATTCCCAGCCAGTGGGATTGTACAAGCCAGTGCATACTTAGTGCAGGTTCCAAGCCCGGACAGACTGGGGAGGGTTGCGTCAGGAAGGGCACCTGGTGTAAAACCTATGCCAAATCAAATATGCGGATCATGGTGATCTGCTATGGTGACCCAGCTGAAAGAAAGAAGATTGTCTCTCAATGGCAAGAGATAGTGCTATTGTGACCTCTGGTGGACAAGTGGGATATGGCCGTGTATTGATTCGAGCATGGAAAGCTGTACAATATAAAATCTTCCTTGGTTCTCAACCCCATTTTTTTTTATAGCCAGGAACCCCTTAAACTGTAAAATAAATTGCATGGACCTCCATGGTACACTACCATTCAAAAGTTTGGGGTCACTTTGAAATTTCCTTATTTTTGAAAGAAAAGCACTGTTCTTTTCAATGAAGATCACTTTAAACTAATCAGAAATACACTCTATACATTGCTAATGTGGTAAATGACTATTCTAGCTGCAAATGTCTGGTTTTCGGTGCAATATCTCCATAGGTGTATAGAGGCCCATTTCCAGCAACTATCACTCCAGTGTTCTAATGGTACAATGTGTTTGCTCATTGCCTCAGAAGGCTAATGGATGATTAGAAAACCCTTGTACAATCATGTTAGCACAGCTGAAAACAGTTTAGCTCTTTAGAGAAGCTATAAAACTGACCTTCATTTGAGCAGATTGAGTTTCTGGAGCATCACATTTGTGGGGTCAATTAAATGCTCAAAATGGCCA
This sequence comes from Neoarius graeffei, assembly GCF_027579695.1. Classification (NCBI taxonomy): domain Eukaryota; kingdom Metazoa; phylum Chordata; class Actinopteri; order Siluriformes; family Ariidae; genus Neoarius; species Neoarius graeffei. The sequence goes on along the minus strand of NC_083581.1, from coordinate 72,016,383 downwards.
GAAAAATGTCTTGACTATATTTTCTATTCATTTTACAACTTATGGTGGTAAATAAAAGTGTGACTTTTCATGGAAAACACAAAATTGTCTGGGTGACCCCAAACTTTTGAACGGTAGTGTATATATTTATTTCATGAAAATGATTTAAACAATTTTCATGATTTTTTTAAGAGCAAACTGCACACAGAAAGGCCTCCATTGGCCACTAGGCTCAAACCCAGAACCTTCTTGCTGTGAGGTGACAGTGCTAACCACTACACCACTGTACCATGCACATCCACCAAGTAAGTCCAATTTATCTAGATTTAAGGGTAGATTTAATGCTATATCGTGTTTTGAACTGGATGGTTCACAGCTTTCACTGTGTAACGTTGTAAGAAGTCTGTAGAGCTTTGAGCGGGTGGGTGGAGCACAGAAGTACGGCAGGCCAGAACTGAGTTTCCAAAAACTCTATTTTTCACTTTTCAGTGTTTTTTACACTCTCCCAGCCACACATACACGCACACACACAAGTCGTCTGGTTGGGGAGAGAGCTCCCTTCCTCTGCTCTCTCTCTCCTTTTATAGGGCGCGGTCACTGGGGAAGACACACAAACACAGATTAACTAACATCAGGTGTAGTGATTCTGCCACTTACTTTCCCTGACTCCGCCCTCCGTTCACAGACCGACGCTTGACCACTCGTCCGCTGCCACATACCCCCACCACCCGACTCAGGCCGGGGAGCCGTCCGGCCTGCAGCCGACTCCCCCCCCCCGATGGGAGAGGAAGTCCGCCATGACCATCTGTGCCCCCGGCCTGTGGATCACCTTGAACTTAAACGGCTGGAGTGCCAGATACCAATGGGTGATCTGTGCATTGGCATCCTTCATGCAGTGGAGCCACTGGAGGGGCGCGTGGTCCCAACAGAGGGTGAAAGGGCATCCCAGTAGGTAGTACTGGAGGGCAAGGACCGCCCACTTGATGGCAAGGCACTCTTTCTCGATGGTGCTGTAGCGGCCCTCACGCACCGACAGCTTTCTGCTGATGCACAGCACGGGACGATCCTCCCCCTCCACCTCCTGGGACAGAACAGCCCCCAGCCCCCTGTCTGACACATCAGTCTGCAAAATAAAGGGGAGAGTGAAGTCAGGGGAGTGTAACAGTGGCCCCCCGCACAGTGCAGCCTTTACCTCAGAGAAAGCCCGCTGGCATTGCTCCATCCACTGGACCGGATCTGGTGCCCCCTTTTTAGTGAGATCAGTCAGCGGACTGGTGACGTCCGAATAATTAGGTATAAACCTATGATAGTAGCCAGCCAGCCCCAGGAACTGTCTCACCCCCTTTTTGGTCTTGGGCCTCAGGCAGGCTGCAATCGCTGCTGTCTTATTAATTTGGGGACGCACCTGCCCATTGCCCAAGTGGAAGCCCAAATATCGTACTTCCACCCACCCAATTGCACACTTCTTCAGGTTGGCTGTGAGACCCGCTCGCCTCAGCGACCTAAGGACGGCCCTTAGATGTTGCAAATGCCATGGCCTGTCATTACTATAGATTATAATGTCATCCAGGTATGCGGCCGCGTAGGTGGCGTGGGGGCAGAGGACCCTATCCATAAGCTGCTGGAACATAGCGGGCACCCCAAATGGCCCAAAAGGAAGTGTGACAAACTGGTGTAAGCCAAACAGTGTGGAAAAGGCCATTTTCTCTCGGGATAATGGAGTCAAGGGGATCTGCCAATATCCCTTTGTCAAATCCAGTGTCAAATAAAAATGAGCCATGCCTAGTCGATCAAGCAACTCGTCAATACGAGGCATTGGGTACGCATCTAATTTAGACACCACGTTAACTTTTCTATAGTCCACACAGAACCGGACCGACCCGTCGGCCTTGGGAACCAAGACCACCGGGCTGCTCCAGTCACTGTGGGACTCCTCGATGATGCCCATGTCGAGCATGGCCTCAAGTTCTTCCCGAACCACCTTTTTCTTGTGTTTGGGCAGCCTGTAAGGGTGGCTGCGCACTACCACCCCCGGGGGCGTCTCAATGTGGTGTTCTATGAGGCAGGTGCAGCCGGGCAGGGGGTGAGAACATGTCTGAAAATTCGGCTTGCAACTGGGCAACCTCTGTGAGTTGGGTCGAGGAGAGGTGGTCTCCACAGGGGACCGGAGTGGTAGTTAATGTTCCCTTTTGAACCTCCGGCCCCAGCTCTGCCTTCTCTGGAACCAACGACACCAACGCCACAGGGATCTCCTCGTTCCAAAGTTTTAGCAGATTGAGGTGGTAAATCTGTAATGCCCCACCCCTGTCCGTTCACCTCACCTCATAGTCAACGTCCCTGACTCACCGTGTGACCTCAAAGGGTCCTTGCCACTTGGTGATCGATTTGGAGCTCGACGTGGGCAGCAGCACGAGTACTTTATCTCCCGGTGTGAACTCCCTAAGGCACGTGCCCCTGTCATACAGGCGGACTTGCCGTTCTTGGGCCTGCCACAAATTCTCCTGGGTTAGGTGTGTGAGTGTGTGGAGTTTTGCGCGCAGGTCAATAACGTATTGAATTTCGTTTTTGCTCGTTGAAGGTCTTTCCTCCCAATTTTCCTGCAGTACATCTAGAATGCCCCGTGGTTTATGCCCATATAATAATTTGAATGGGGAGAACCCCATGGAGGCTTGTGGCGATACCCTCGTTTTGACCGATCTAATGGCCTGACAAGATCCATCCCAATTCTTTCGAACAGGGTCTCGATTAATGGCAGAGGGCGCAAAGGTGCTTTTGGAATGGCCACTGGATTTACTAACTGGCATTCACGGCATGCCGTACACCACCTACGGACATCGCCGCGAATCCCTGGCCAATAGAACCGGGCCATTATTCGGGCTAGTGTCTTATCCTGCCCCAACTGTCCAGCCATGGGATTAAAGTGAGCCACCTGGAATACCAATTCCCGGCGGCTCTTTGGGATCAAAAGTTGTGTAATCGGTTCCTTAGTCTGAGTGTCCTGCGTCACTCGGTATAATCTATCCTTCATAATAGAAAAATAGGGGAAGGATGGGGTGGCATTTGGCTGGAGCGTTTGACCATCGATTACTCTCACTTGGTCAAATGCATGCCGCAGATTCTCGTCTCGCGACTGCTCTAACGGGAAATCTGCGAGGGATTCCCCAAGAGAAGGAGAAGGAGCTTGCTGCTCCTCACTCTGACGCAGTGATGACATAGACGGCTCTGTGACAGCTGCTCCCGCCAATGCTGTTCTTGGGCAAAAATGAACCTCATGGTGCCACCATTAGACTTTTGAATATGGTCAAAAAATTTTACAGGATGTCTTTATTGGTGAAAAGGAACACCCAAACAAAAATGCATCAGATTTTATGAAAGTGAGGGCAACTGATGCACCCTAATATCTAGCCACTGGGATTTTTGCCCATTCCTCAAGGCAAAACTGCTCCAACTCCTTCAAGTTAGATGGGTTGCGTTGGTGTACAGCAATCTTCAAGTTATGCCACAGATTCTCAATTCGATTGAGGCTTTGACTAGGCCAGCGGTTCCCAAACTTTTTTGGCCGCGCACCCCCTTCTATACTCCAACCAGGTTGATGCACCCTCAGTTCCCCAGTTTCAAAAAATACACGCTTTCTTATAAAGGCAGCATCTTTAATCGTGCTAAAATGATAACAAACATCGTTTGCCACACCTGCAGGAAACCACAAAAGTGAAAAAAAAAAACCACCAAAGCTTTCTTACAAAGGCAGCATGTCGTGCTCGAATGAGAACATCGAATCACATTAACATATTATGCGCTCTCATATTTGAATTAGATAGAATTTGATTGAAATGTAACAGTTTTAAAACATTGCAACACAGTAAATGCGCAAATTCATTACAAAGGGAGATCACATCGAGGCATGTAGTCTACCAGCCAGATATGGGGAAAATATATGATTTTCATCCATGTTTAAAACACTAGCAACACAACCCTGTCATTACAAGGTTACGAAAATGAATTGAGAATGAATTTAATTTGCAAAAAAGTTAACATATAATAACAGTAAAAATAGCAATGATAATTATGTACATATGCATTTTAAAGAGATACAACAATTAAGGAGCATATCAGGAACAGATAAAGAAGAGGATCCATCTGATTGTGAAGTGCAGCGCTGGTGGCTCAGTCTGCAGCGAGAGAGAGAGAGAGAGAGAGACAGACAGATAGACAGACAGACGGTGGGTGGGTCAGTAGGCTATATAGGTCCTATTTTCAGTAGCAGTATATATTTTTAGCAAGATCAATGCCATTTGGCCAAATACATACCAATATTAATGTGACGGATGGGCCTACATCTTGGCACAGAGCTCTCCAATGTTTGGAGTAATTGAAGACAGTCTCAGCCTCAAATCTTTCTCAACATCTCCCAGTCTTTGCCAATGTTTAGTTTTAATTGCTGCCAAAGCGGAGAACCCAGATTCGCACAGATAAGTTGTTGCAAAGGGCATCAAAACTCTCAAGGCCTGTTTTGCCAGGACTGTGTATGACGGCATCGACGCAGTCCAGAAATCCACAAGTGTCTTTCGCTTGAACTGCAACTGTAGCGCTCCATCTGTTGACAGTTCGATCAGCTGTTCCTGCTGGTGAAACGTCAGCTGCGGGACAGAGAGGGAAACTTCAAAGGGGTTGCGAATCCAAGCTTGAGATGCATCCATAGGTGGGAAGTATTTCCGTAGCTGCTCGGCGAGATGGTTGAGGTGTTCAATTATCAGGTTTTTCATGTGTTCACCCAGGCCCACGTCATTTTCCCCCAAGAACTCATGAAGCGTAGGGAAACACAGGAGAGTGTTCCCACTCACACAGCTCGCCCAGAACCGTAGCTTCTTAATCATAGCATCGACCTTGTCTTGTGTGTTGAAGACGGTAACATTGACTCCCTGAAGACTAAGATTCAGTTCATTCAGAGCAGAAAAGATGTCCGCCAGGTAGGCGAGCATCTTCAGAAAGTCTTCATCATGCAGTCTTGAAGCCAAAGGAAAGGGGTTGTCCTCGAAATGAATGAATGAATGAAGCCACAAACTACTGCAGAACCATTACGGCATAGAAGAAGAGTTAAAAATCGCCATTACAGTTTTTATTTTGCGCACCCCCTAGTGGCAGCTCGCGCACCCCCGGGGGTGCGCGCGCCACACTTTGGGAAACCCTGGACTAGGCCATTCCAAGACATTTAAATGTTTCCCTTTAAACCACTCCAGTCTAGCTTTAGCAGTATGTTTAAGGTCATTGTTCTGCTGGAACATGAACCTTCATCCCAATCTCAAATCTCTGATCTCTGACCGACTCAAACAGGTTTTCCTTCAGAATTGCCCTGTATTTAGTGCCATCTGTGAAGAAACTCAGTCGTCCAGGTACATAGTTGTAAAACTCCCTACGTGTGGGTGGAGCACTGAGGACGGCAGGACAGAGATCAGGTTTGGGAAAAGGCTTTATTGCCACACTTTTCAGTCTAACAATCGTTACGGTGACTAGACAGACACACACACACAGCCAGCGTCTAGTCCGGAGCTACCCCTCTGCTCTCACTCTCCCTCCTTAAATAGGGCGCGGTCACTGGGAAGACACACACAAACACAGGTTAATTGTTCTCAGGTGTCGTGATTCTGCCACTTACCTTCCCTGACTCCGCCCTCCTGTCACCGACCGGCGCTTGACCACGCCCCCGCTGCCACATACCCCCACCGCCCGACTCAGGCCGGGCGGCCGTCCGGCCTGCAGCCGACTCCCCCCCCCTTGACGGGAGAGGAAGTCCGCCACGACCATCTGCGCCCCCGGCCTGTGGACCACCTTGAAATTAAAGGGTTGGAGCGCCAGATACCAACGGGTGATCCGCGCGTTGGCATCTTTCATGCGGTGGAGCCACTGGAGGGGCGCGTGGTCCGAACAGAGGGTGAAAGAGCGCCCCAGCAGGTAGTACCGGAGGGCGAGGACCGCCCATTTGATCGCCAGGCACTCCTTTTCAATCGTGCTGTAGCGCCCCTCACGCACTGACAGCTTCCGGCTGATGTATAAGACCGGGCGATCCTCCCCCTCCACCTGCTGGGACAAAACGGCCCCCAGCCCTCTGTCCGACGCATCCGTCTGTAACATAAAAGGGAGAGAGAAGTCAGGGGAGTGTAAAAGTGGCCCCCCACACAGTGCAGCCTTTACCTCCGAGAAAGCCTGCTGGCACTGCTCCGTCCACTGGACCGGATCTGGCGCCCCCTTTTTAGTGAGGTCAGTCAGCGGGCTGGTGACGTCCGAATAATTAGGTATAAACCTACGATAGTAGCCAGCCAGCCCCAGGAACTGTCTCACCCCCTTTTTGGTCTTGGGCCTCGGGCAGGCCGCAATCGCTGCTGTCTTATTAATTTGGGGACGCACCTGCCCGTTGCCCAAGTGGAAGCCCAGATACCGTACTTCCACCCGCCCAATCGCACACTTCTTTGGGTTGGCAGTGAGCCCCGCCCGTCTCAGCGACCTAAGGACGGCCCTCAGGTGTTGCAGGTGCCGCTGCCAGTCGTTACTATAAACGATAATGTCGTCCAGGTAGGCGGCCGCGTAGGTGGCGTGGGGCCGGAGGACCCGGTCCATCAGCCGCTGAAACGTAGCGGGCGCCCCAAACAGCCCAAACGGAAGTGTGACGAACTGGTGTAAGCCAAACGGTGTGGAAAAGGCCGTTTTCTCCCGGGATAATGGAGTCAAGGGGATCTGCCAATATCCCTTCGTTAAATCCAGTGTCGAGTAGAAGCGAGCCGTGCCTAGTCGATCGAGCAGCTCATCAATACGAGGCATTGGGTACGCGTCAAATTTAGACACCGCGTTGACTTTTCTATAGTCCACACAGAACCGGACCGAGCCGTCGGCCTTGGGAACCAAGACCACCGGGCTGCTCCAGTCGCTGTGGGACTCCTCGACGATGCCCATTTCGAGCATGGCCTGAAGTTCTTCCCGAACCACCTTTTTTTTGTGTTCGGGTAGTCTATAAGGGCGGCTACGCACTACCACCCCCGGGGGTGTCTCTATGTGGTGTTCTATGAGGTTAGTGCGACCGGGCAGGGGCGAGAACACATCCGAAAACTCGGCCTGCAACTGGGCGACCTCCGTGAGCTGGGTCGGGGAGAGGTGGTCTCCACAGGGGACCGGAGAGGTACGTGATGCCAAACTCCCTTTTTGAACCTCCGGCCCCAGCTCCGCCTTCTCCGGAACTACCGACACCAACGCCACGGGGACCTCCTCGTTCCAGAGTTTGAGCAGATTGAGGTGGTAAATCTGTAGCGCCCCACCCCTGTCTGTTCGCCTCACCTCATAGTCGACGTCCCCGACTCGCCGTGTGACCTCAAAGGGTCCTTGCCACTTGGCGATTAATTTGGAGCTCGACGTGGGCAAGAGTACGAGTACTTTATCTCCCGGTGTGAACTCTCTAAGGCGCGTACCCTTGTTGTACAGGCGGGCTTGCCGTTCCTGGGCCTGCCGCAAGTTCTCCTGAGTTAGGTGGGTGAGCGTGTGGAGTTTTGCACGCAGGTCCATAACGTACTGAATTTCATTCTTACTTTGTGAAGGTCCCTCCTCCCAATTTTCCCGCAGCACGTCCAGGATGCCGCGCGGCTTACGCCCATATAATAATTCGAACGGGGAGAACCCCGTGGAGGCTTGAGGGACCTCTCGCACTGAGAACAGCAAGGGTTCGAGCCACTTATCCCAATTACGTGCGTCCTCACTTACGAATTTCTTAATGATATTTTTGAGGGTGCGGTTGAACCGTTCTACTAAACCGTCCGTTTGTGGGTGATATACACTGGTGCGGATCGGCTTAATCCCCAATAACCCATACAGTTCGCGCAGTGTTCGTGACATAAACGTAGTGCCTTGATCAGTCAGAATCTCTTTCGGGATTCCAACTCGGGAGATGACGCGGAAGAGTGCCTCTGCAATACTGCGTGCTGAGATATTGCGCAGAGGCACTGCTTCCGGGTATCGCGTTGCGTAGTCCACTAGAACTAATATAAAGCGGTACCCTCGTGCTGACCGATCTAATGGCCCGACGAGATCCATCCCAATTCTTTCAAACGGGGTCTCGATTAACGGTAGAGGGCGCAATGGCGCTTTTGGAATGGCCGCTGGATTTACTAACTGGCATTCGCGGCATGCCGTACACCACCTACGGACATCGCCGCGAATCCCCGGCCAATAGAATCGGGCCATTATTCGGGCTAGTGTTTTATCCTGCCCTAAGTGTCCAGCCATGGGATTAAAGTGAGCCGCCTGGAATACCAATTCCCGGCGGCTTTTTGGAATCAAAAGCTGCGTGACTTGCTCCTTAGTTTGAGTGTCCTGCGTCACTCGGTATAATCTATCCTTCATAATCGCGAAGTAGGGGAAGGACGGGGTGGCGTTCGGCTGGAGCGTTTGACCATCGATTACTCTCACTTGGTCAAACGCATGCCGCAGAGTCTCGTCTCGCGACTGCTCTAATGGGAAATCCATGAGGGAATCCCCAATAGAGAGAGGAGGGGCCGGCGGCTCCTCACTCTGACGCGGAGATGACGTAGACGGCTCTGTGACAGCTGCTCCCGCCAAAGCGACACCGGGACCTCCCCCTGTCAAATGGCAGGACCCACTCTCGACTAGGCGTGTCATTAAACCCCGAAATCCCGGCCAATCCGTCCCCAAAATTAACGAGTGGGTAAGGCGAGGATTAACCGCCGCCTTCACTATAAATTTTTCCCCTCTGAAAATAATGTGGACCGACACCAAAGGGTAGCTGTGAACATCCCCGTGCACACACAACACCTTCACCCCCTGTGCTCCCCCCAATGCCTCGTTTTGAACCAGGCTTTGGCGAATTGAGGTCTGATTACAACCAGAATCCACCAACGCCTGATATGTAGCCCCTTGGATACTCACCGGTATGCGATACGCTCCGGCCCGATCGAGGGCGGCCTCTGGCGCGTCGGGGATCCGAACCACCGCGCCCACTTCCATTGCTGTGCACTGCTCATGAAGGTGGCCCGGCTCCCCGCAGCGCCAGCAAACCGGCCCGGGCTTTCCCTCTGCACCGGTGATCTGGGGCTCACTCACCTGAGATGGGGGAGAGACAGACACAGAAGGGAGACACGGGAGGGCACCGCGGGTGCGGCGGGCCGGCTGGGGTGGAGCCGGCCCCCGCCTCCGCGGTGGGGGAATGGGGCAGGGACGGGACACAGGAGGAGAGGGAGAGAGAGAGAGAGAAGAGGAGAGAAGAGACGATGTCATCTGCTGTCCTGCCGCCGGGACAGCCGCCAGATGATCCTCCGCCAGCTCGACTGCCTGATCCAGCGACGCCGGGCGGTGGCACTGGACCCACTCCGTGGTTCCGGCTGGTAAGCGGGCGACGAACTGTTCCAGTACCACCTGGTCGACGATTCCCTCGGCGTCGCGATTGTTGGCCCTCAGCCACCGCCAGCAGGCGTCCCGGAGCTGCTGGCCGAACGCGAACGGCCGGCCGACTTCCTCCAGTCGCAGCGCGCGGAAGCGCTGGCGCTGTTGCTCCGGTGTGCGCCCCACGCGCTGGAGGACGGCCCGGCGGAGGTCCGCGTAGGCCAGCCGGCGGTCGGCGGGGAGCTGTAGCGCGGCCAGCTGCGCCTCTCCCGTGAGCAGGGGGAGGAGGCGCGCCGCGCGCTGCTCAATCGGCCACCCCGAGGCTTCGGCGACCTGTTCGAACAACGTGATGAACGCCTCGGGGTCGTCCTGCGGGCCCATCTTGGTGACAATGAGGGGAGACGGGCCCGCGGCCGGAGCGCTGGTGGACCCCGCCGACGCGAGAAGATGCCGGAACGCCTCGCGATCTTCCTGCTGGGCCAGCACCAGGGCTTCGAAGCGCTGCTCCTGCTCCTTTCGGAGAGTGACGAGTGCCTGGTGCTGGCTTTGCTGAGCTGTGGCGAGGGCGTGGACCAGATCGGTGAACGGGGAGGATTCCATGGGGCTGCTGGTTTGGTGCTCCACGTCCCGGGTTTCGGCACCACTGTAAAACTCCCTACGTGTGGGTGGAGCACTGAGGACGGCAGGACAGAGATCAGGTTTGGGAAAAGGCTTTATTGCCACACTTTTCAGTCTAACAATCGTTACGGTGACTAGACAGACACACACACAGCCAGCGTCTAGTCCGGAGCTACCCCTCTGCTCTCACTCTCCCTCCTTAAATAGGGCGCGGTCACTGGGAAGACACACACAAACACAGGTTAATTGTTCTCAGGTGTCGTGATTCTGCCACTTACCTTCCCTGACTCCGCCCTCCTGTCACCGACCGGCGCTTGACCACGCCCCCGCTGCCACAATAGTAATCTGTGGTTGGTTGAAGAGAGCAACTGGACTTGCTTGACGATTCTTGAAAACGTTTCACCTCTCCTCCAAAAGGCATCCTCAGTTCTGTCTGACTACTAGGGAATAATACTGGATACTCCCTAGTAGTCAGACAGAACTGAGGATGCCTTTCGGAGGAGAGGCAAAACGTTTTCAAGAATCGTTAAGCAAGTCCAGTTGCTCTCTTCAACCAACCACAGATTTAGTGCCATCCATCTTTCCTTTAGTCCTGACCAGCTTTCCTGTCCCTGCAGATGAAAAAACATCCCCACGGCATGATGCTGCCACCATCATGCTTCACTGTAGGAATGTTGTTCTCAGGGTGATGGGTTTGTGCCACACATGGCGTTTCCCCTGATGGCCAAAAAGATCAATTTTTGTCTCATTTGAACAGAGAATCTTCTTCCATGTGTTTGGAGAGTCTGCCACATGATGTTGGGCAAACTCCAAACATGTTTTCTTTAAGCAATAGCTTTTTTCTGGCCACTCTTCCATAAGAGTGTGTGTACAGCTTAAAGTGGTCCTATGGACAGATACTCATCCTATGGACCCATCTCCGCTGTGGATCTTTGCATCTTTCTGTGTTATCTTTGATGTCTTTGTTGCATCTCTGATTAATGCCCTCCTTGCCCGGTCTGTGAGTTTTGGTGGGTGGCCTTCTCTTGTCATGTTTGTAGTGGTGCCATATTCTTTCCATTCTGTGATAATGGATTTAATGGTGCTCCATGGGATATTCAAAGTTTGGGATGTTTTTTATAACCCAACCCTGATCTATACTTCTCCACAACTTTGTCTCTGACCTGTTTGGAGGCTCCTTGGTTTTCATGTTGCTTGCTTAATAGTATTGCAGTGTCAGGGTCCTTCCAGAACAGGTTGATTTATACAGACACCATGTGACAGATCTTGACACTTTGATTGTACACAGGTGGTGCTTAATCAACTAATTATGTGCCTTATGAAGTGAATTGGTTGGACCAGCTCTTATTTAGGGGTTTCATATGAAAGGGTGTGAATACATATGCACACTCCAGATTTCTGTTTTTTCATCTTAATTATTCTTTGTGTTACAATAAAACAACAATTTGCACCTTTAAAGTGGTAGGTATGTTGTGTAAATCGAATGGTGCTAACCCTCCAAAAATCCATTTTAATTCCATCTTGTAATGCAACAAAACAGGACAAACACAAAGGGGGGATGAATACTTTTGCAAGACACTGTATGAGATGAAGAAATAATAAACTGAAAATAATCATGAAATCTGATTTCATCTCAAGAAATATTTTTGTTTTTTTTGCACACAATCACACAGTTCCCTATGCACGTCATCCCTACGATGACGTTCCCAGGACAATCAGGATGGGCCAAATGGAAGTCCCGACAAAGTTCTTTGTCTAGTATGTCCCGAGCTGGGACCCAGCAGCGCTCCTCAGGGCCATAGCCCTCCCAGTCCACAAGATATTGGAGACCCCCGCGAACCCGGCGGGAGTCCAGCAGGCAGCGCACGGTGAAAACAGTCTGACCCTGGAAGATGCGGGGGGGCGGGGGGTTCCTAGGGGCAGGGGCATACATGGATGTCAGTACGGGCCGCAACAGGGAAACATGGAATGTGGGGTTAATCCTTAGCGTACGTGGTAACTGGAGCCGGTAGGAGACAGGGTTAACTCTGTGTACAACCTTGAAGGGGCCAATGTAGCGAGGAGCAAGTTTGCGGTTCTCCACCCACAGCGGAAGGTCCTTGGTGGACAGCCAAACCCGCTGCCCAGGGCGGAAAGTGTGGGCAGGTCTCCTATGGCGGTTGGCCTGAGTCTGGTTGGTACTGGAGGTCTGGATGAGTGTCCTCCTGACCTTGCTCCAGGTCTTGCGACACCGTCTCACATATTGGTTGACCGAGGGCACCCCAGCGTCCTCCTCCTGGTCCGGGAACAGAGGTGGCTGGAACCCGAATTGGCACTGGAATGGCGACAGCTTGGTGGCCGATGACTGCAGGGTGTTGTGGGCGTACTCAGCCCATGGCAGCCAGGTGCTCCATGATGTCGGGTTATCCATAGCCAGGCCTTGCAGGGTGGTTTCCAGGTCTTGGTTGAGCCTCTCCGTCTGGCCATTGGACTGGGGGTGGAACCCAGAGGAGAGGCTGGCAGTGGCCCCGATAAGCTTGCAGAAGCCGTGCCACACTCGGGAGGAGAACTGGGGCCCCCGGTCAGAGACAATGTCCTGTGGAAGACCAAAGACTCGGAAGACGTGATTAAATAGCAATTTAGCAGTGTCAAGGGCAGAAGGGAGTTTGCACAGTGGTATAAAGCGGCAGGCCTTGGAGAATCTGTCCACAATGACCAAAATGACAGTGTTACCTTGAGACTCAGGGAGACCCGTGATGAAGTCGACTGCCACGTGGGACCAGGGATGCCGGGGAATAGGCAGAGGATGCAGGAGACCCTGGGGACGCTGTCGCGGGTTCTTGGTTCTGGTGCAGACCTCACAGGACAGGACGAATGACCTTACTTCCTTCTCCATGTTAGGCCACCAGAAGCGTCTTTTCAGGAAGTCCAGGGTCCTCCGAGCTCCCGGGTGGGCGGTGAGAGGGGAAGAGTGACCCCACTGGAGAACCTTGGCCCGGGCTTGATGAGGGACATACAGGAGGCCCGGTGGCCCCGTCCCAGGATCAGGGTCCCGGCGTTGAGCTTGTCGAACGGTCTCCTCAATACCCCAGCGGACAGGAGCCACAATCCGGGATACAGGGATGATAGGCCCAACTTCACTCTCCCTGTTGTTGGGTGAGAACAGCCTGGGTAGCGTGTCCGGTTTGGTGTTCTTAGAGCCCGGGTGGTATGATAGGGTGAAATTGAAACGGCTGAAAAACAAAGCACACCTAGCCTGTTGTGGGTTCAGCCTCTTGGCTTGCTGGAGGTACTCCAGGTTCTTATGGTCCGTCCACACCAGGAATGGATGTTGCGCTCCCTCCAGCCAGTGCCTCCACTCCTCAAGGGCTCATTTAACCGCTAGCAGTTCCCGATCCCCCACATCATAGCGGGACTCCGCAGGGCTCAGGCAGTGGGAGAAGTAAGCACAGGGGTGCAGCTTCCCTTCCGAGCGTTGAGAGAGCACCGCGCCAACACCACTGTCCGAGGCGTCCACCTCCACGATGAATGGTTGGGAGGTGTCCGGGAGAACCAGAATAGGTGCCATGCAAAAGCGGTGTTTGAGGTCATTAAATGCCTTTTCCACCTGAGGGGACCAGACATAGGAACCACCAGTCCTTTTGGTGAGGTCCGACATAGGTGCTGCTACGGAGCTGAAGTTCCTGATGAACTTGCGGTAGAAGTTAGCGAATCCTAAGAACCGCTGAACCTCCTTAACGGACTTGAGAGTAGGCCAGTCCCGGATGGCCAGGGTCTTGGCTGGGTCCATTTGGAGTTGCCCCGTTCGTACGATAAATCCCAGGAAGGAGACCTCGGGGACATGAAACTCGCATTTCTGGGCTTTAGCAAACAGATTATTCTGTAAAAGTCTCTGGAGGACTTGGCGGACATGCTGGTGGTGCTCCTGTAAGGTCTTGGAGAATATCAGGATGTCGTCGAGGTAGACGAAAACGTATTGATTAATCATATCCCTCAAGACGTCGTTGATAAGGGCCTGAAAAACAGCTGGTGCCTTGGTGAGTCCGAAGGGCATGACCTGGTACTCGTAGTGCCCTGACGGGGTGTTAAAGGCGGTCTTCCACTCATATCCCTGTCGGATAAGGGCGAGATGGTATGCGTTCCGTAAGTCCAACTTGGTGAAGATGGTGGCACTTTGGAGCAGGTCGAATGCTGTGGACATCAGTGGAAGAGGATGGCGGTTGCGCACGGTGATCTTGTTCAGGCCCCTATAATCAATACATGGCCGGAGCCCCCCATCCTTCTTGCCGACAAAGAAGAAGCCGGCACCAGCGGGTGAGGTGGAGAGTCAAATGAACCCAGAAGGCCTCCTTGATGTACTCCTCCATGGCCTTGCATTCTGGCTGAGAGAGGGAAAACAGTCTGCCATGAGGAGGGGTAGTCCCAGGGAGCAAGTCGATGGCACAGTCGTAGGCATGGTGCGGAGGGAGAACGGCGGCCCTGCTCTTACTGAAAACTTCCTTGAGATCCCAGTACTCTGTGGGAACTTGAGATAACTCGGTGAGATCAGGAGGCTCGGCAGGAGACACAGGAGAGCTAGAGAGCAGACAAGAGGCATAGCAAGCAGGACCCCACTCCACAACCTGGCTAGTGACCCAGTCTATACGAGGGTTGTGGCGGGTAAGCCAAGGAAGACCTAGAATAACTGGGAACTCAGGTGAAGGAATCAGGTGCAGGGATATTTCTTCCTTGTGACCTTGAGACTGGAGGAAGACTGGAGAAGTAACTTGGGTGACTCTTCCATCACCTAACGCTTGGCCATCGAGGGCAGACACAGACAGTGGGACTTCAAGAGGCGCAGTCAGGACATTGATGCTTTGGGTGAAGTGGATATCCATAAAGTTTCCAGCTGCCCCTGAGTCTAACAAGGCTTGACAAGAGTGGACGGACTCACCCCAGGAGATGGAGACTGGGATGTAGATTCCTTGGCCAGGGAGTCCGGGAGAGAGGGTAGGCCCCGTCACAACCCTCCCTCGGCTGAACGGGGCAGTCCTTTTCCCAAGAGCTCGGGACATGATGCTCGGAAGTTACCAGGCTTGCCACAGTAGATGCAGCTCTTGTCCCTCCTTCTGCGCTCCCTCTCGGCTACTGAGAGACGAGTACGGCCAACTTGCATGGGCTCTGGACAGTCACTGGAGCAGGTAGACGGGCTCCAGGTAGAGGCAGGGAGGCCAGAGAGGCTCAGGACTTGGCGGCATTCTCTCATCCTGTTGTCAAGGCGAGTAGAATGTGAGATCAGAGTTTCGAGGTCACTTGGGCATCCGATAGAAGCCAGACCATCTTTGATGGGGTCAGACAGACCATGGTGGAAGGCTGACACCAGGGCAGTCTCGTTCCATCCACTTACTGCTGCGAGGGTCCGGAACGAGATGGCGTAGTCTGCAACGTGTCCCTCCTGTCGGACAGACATGAGCTTCCTGGCTGCATCTTTACTGATGTTTGCCTGATCGAAGACCCGAAGCATCTCCTCCGTAAATAGCTTGAAGTCAGAACACTCGGGTCCCTGTCTTTGCCAGATGGCCGTTGCCCAAGCTCGTGCCTTACCAGCTAACAAGGTTATCACAAAGGCAATCTTGCGGCGATCCATAGTGTAGGTGGTAGGCTGGAGCTCAAAGGTGAGTTGGCACTGGGTAAGGAACTCCCGGCACTCACCGTGCTTGCCGTCATACCTCTGTGGTGCAGGAAGGCTGGGTTCGCGAGGTGAAGGAGACAGCGTGGCAGGAGGCACTGGAGCGGGAGCAGGAGCCGGATGAGGAGATGCAGGCAGAGGTGTCAGCTGTGCCAGGGTTTTCCCAATTTGCTGAAGCAGTACCTCGTGGCGAGCAAGGGCCTCACATTGGCTGGTGAGCGTTCGTCCATGAGCATCCATGGTCGCTCCGAAGCGTGTCGGAGCTGCCATAATTCCCTGAACGTTGGCCGGGTAGACAGTTGAAGCAGCCTCTGCTGAGTCGGTCATGACAGAGTCTTTCTGTGAGGGTTTTGCTGGGATTCGAACCTGGTTCACTGGTGTGATAATCCAGCAAACGCCCACTAGGCCACCAGTGGGATGACTCAAGTGCAGAGGCATGAGACGGAAGTAGAAAAAGTATCAAAAGGTTTATTTACAATATATACAGTCCAAAAGAAATAATCCAAAACGCTCAGAAGATGAAGGGAAAAATAAGAAATATCCAAAGTACAAAAGTAAAAACAAAAGCCAAAAAACCAGAAAAGAAAAGGCAAAAATACCAATGCTCAGAAGATCCAAAAAACAGTAAATACTAGGTCCAAAAAGTCCAAAAAGAAAAGCAAAGTGCAAAACCAAAAAGACAAAGGCAACGAACACGGTACAGAGGAAACTGGAGCTAAACATAACAGCACAAAGACTCCGTAACAAGAGGACTGAACTCAGGGGTATAAATACACAAACTAATTAAGGACAGGGCAGGGCAGGAAACAGGCAATAAGACAAAAACAAAACACAGAACACAGTGGTGACCTCTAGAGGCCAAAACAAACATGACCAGAAAAGGAAATAACAGCGGCCTCTAGAGGCCAAAACAGTCCCAGTCCTAACATAACTAGAGTGAATGAAGGGTTGACTAATCTGCATTTACTGAAATGTACCTTAATTTCTAGTTGCACAACACAATGGGAGTGCTGTTTAAAATGCTTTTTACAGCTAAAAGTAAATGTGTGAAAGGACAACCTTGGTTGAAACATAATACAAAAAATAATTTGCAACTCAAACAGAAACCTTGGAGAAACCTTTCAAAAAACATTTAGAAGTGATAAAACTATGTGCAAATTGGGTGAGAAAAGGATAGTTTTCTCAAATAGTTAAAAAAGAAGGCTCATCTTTCATGACATCATAACAAAAACCCATGTCCATGAGAGTATCTGTATGTGGAATCATCTTGTAACAAACCTTTACTAGAGCATCGATTACAATTATCGACAGTCCATAATTATCGACACCTTTTCAGATTTACCAATAAAAAACAATTCTATAAAGGTGAGTTTCAGTTACAACAGTTATTACTGGTTAATTAATCAACCGGAAGACCACCCTCGCCCTTTGATCTTGTCATCTGATGACACAGCTCGTTATCTGAGATGGAATTTTTTTAGCACGATCAGCAATTTTTCAGAAACCCCAGATGTTATCATTGCAGGTAAGCATGGTGGAAAGATCATGGATATGTGTTTACTGATCAAATTCACCAATATTTCATGATCTCCTTGTCGAAACCTACTTTGTTTCTTACTCTTTCATTTGACAGTCGCCATTTTGTAACTAAACGTGTGCTTGAGAAGTCATGTGAGGTGTCGATAATAGTGATCATTTTCACTGGTGTCCACCATTATCGACACCCTGTGAAATTAAGTGATATTTACAACTGTTATGGATCGATCTTTGCGTAACATTATTGAAGTAGATGAAGTACTTAAAAAATAAAAGTGTTGTGATTTATAATAATTTTTTTCTGATTCATAACTGTAGAAATGTTCCAGATGTGGGTGGAGCACAGAAGTATGGCAGGCTGTTATTTGCTTGTGAGTGTTCTTTATTTTGCTTTTCAGCACAACTCTGTCCGTTGGGGACACACTCATACACACACACTCATACACACAGACTACTATCGTGTTCTGGTCCCCGATCTCCCCTCCTATTCCTCTCACTCCTTTTATAGGGCGCCGTCACTGTAAGAGACACACAAACACACGTTAATTGACAACAGGTGCAGCGATATGACCCCCCCCCCCCCCCCCCCTTGATGGGACAGGAAGTCTGCCACCACCATCTGCGCCCTCGGCCTGTGGACCACCTTGAATTTGAGTGTGCGTGGTCCGAACAGAGGGTGAAAGGGTGTCCCAGTAAGTAGTACCGGAGGGCGAGGACCACCCACTTGATGGCTAGGCACTCTATCGTGCTGTACCTGCCTTCCTGCATTGACAGCTTCTGGCTAATGTACAGCACAGGACATTCCTCCCCCTCCACCTTCTGGGACAGAATGGGCCCCAGCCCTCTGTCCGATGTGTCCGTCTGTAAAATAAAGGGGAGAGAAAAGTCAGGGGAGTGTAACAGTGGCCCCCCACACAGTGCAGCCTTTACCCTAGAGAAAGTCTGTTGGCATTGCTCTGTCCACTGGACCGGATCTGGTGCTCCCTTTTTAGTGAGATCAGTCAATGGGCTGGTGACATCTGAATAATTAGGTATGAACCTATGATAGTAGCCAGCCAGTCCCAAGAACTGTCTCACCCCCTTTTTGGTCTTGGGCAGGCCACAATCACTGCACTCTTATTAATTTGGGGATGCACCTGCCCATGGCCCAAGTGGAAACCCAGATACCGTACTTCCACCCACCCAATTGCACACTTCTTTGGGTTAGCTGTGAGACCCGCACGCCTCAGTGACTTTAGGATGGCCCTAAGGTGTTCGAGGTGCTGCGGCCAGTCATTGCTGTAGATGATAATATCATTGAGATACGCAGCTGCGTAGGTGTTGTGGGGGCAGAGAACCCTGTCCATGAGCCGCTGGAATGTCGCAGGAGCCCCAAATAACCCAAAAGGAAGTGTGACGAATTGGTGTAAGCCAAACGGTGTGGAAAATGTTTTCTCTCGGGATAGAGGAGTCAAGGGGATCTGCCAATATCCCTTCATTAAATCCAGTGTCAAATAAAAACGAGCAGTGCCTAATCGATCGAGCAGCTCATCAATGCGAGGCATTGGGTAAGCGTCAAATTTAGACACCGCATTGACTTTTCTATAGTCCACACAGAACCGGACCGACCCATTGGTCTTGGGGACCAGGACCACTGGGCTGCTCCAGTCACTGTGGGACTCCTCAATTATGCCCACTTCAAGCATGGCCTCGAGTTCATCCCGGACCACCTTTTTCTTGTGTTCAGGCAGGCAGTAAGGGGATCTGCGCACTACCACCCCCGGGGGTGTCTCAATGTGGTGTTCTATGAAGTGGGTGCAGCCGGGCAGGGGCGAAAACACGTCGGAAAATTCCTTCTGCAACTGGGCTACCTCTGTGAGTTGGGCTGGGGAGAGGTAGTCTCCACAAGGGACCAGAGTGGTTGGCGATGTCAATTTTCTTTTTTGAACTTCCGGCCTCAGCTCCGCCTTCTCTGGGATTACTGACACCAATGCCATGGGGACCTCTTCATTCCAATGTTTTAACAGATTGAGGTGGTAAATTTGCAATGCCCCACCCCTGTCTGTTCACCTCACCTCATAGTCGACATCCCCGACTTGCCGTGTGACCTCAAAGGGCCCTTGCCACTTGGCGATCAATTTGGAGCTCGATGTGGGCAATAATATGAGTACTTTGTCTCCCAGTGTGAATTCTCTAAAGCACGTGCCCCTGTTGTATAGTCGGATTTGACATTCTTGCGCCTGCCGCAAATTCTCCTGGGTTGAGTGCGTGAGTGTGTGGAGTTTGGCATGTAGGCTGAGAACGTATTGAATTTTGTTCTTACTAGATGAAGGTCCCTCCTCCCAATGTTCACATAGCATGTCCAAAATGTCACGCAGCTTACGCCCATATAATAATTCAAGTGGTGAAAAACCTGCGGAGGCTTGCAGGACCTCTTGTACTGCAAATAACAGGGGCTCGAGCCACTTATCCCAATTATGTGCATCTTCGCTTACAAACTTCCGAATTATGTCTTTGAGAGTTCAATTAAAATGTTCCACTAAGCCATCAGTTTGTGGGTGATAGACACTGGTGTGGATAGGCTTAATCCCCAGTAACCCATACAGTTCGCACAGTGTGCGTGACATAGTAGTGCCTTGGTCTGTCAGGATTTCTTTCGGAATCCCAACCTGGGAGATAACGCGGAAGAGCGCTTCCGCAATATCTGAGTGAGCGCAATAAGTGCTGAGATATTGTGGAGAGGCACTGCTTCCAGATATCGTGTTGCATAGTCCACCAGAACTAAAATAAAGTGATATCCCCGTGCTGACCAATCTAATGGCCCAACGAGATCCATCCCAATTCTTTCAAAATGGTCTCGATTAAAGGGAGAGGGCGCAAAGGCGCTTTTGGAGTGGCCGCAGGATTTACTAATTGGCATTCGCGGCACACCGCACACCACTGACGGACATCCCCATGAATCCCTGGCCAATAGAACCAGGCCATTATTTGGGCTAGTGTTTTATCCGGCCCTAAGTGTCCAGCCATGGGATTAAAGTGAGCCACCTGGAATATGAGTTCCTGATGGCTCTTTGGGATTAATAACTTAAGGCCCGGTCCCACTGCACTTACGGATGCAAAGAGAATGTAAAATGTAAAAAAATCTTTGCCATCCGTTGGAAAACGCTATGCATCCATTGTGTACTCATTGCATACGTGCTTCACACGCTCTATCCATCGAGCAGCCGTCCACTGTGATTTCATCTGCGCAAAAAGTTTTGAGCTGCACAAAACTTTTAGAACGGATGAACTTTCCGCCATGTACGATGTAAATCCACAACATGTACGAGCAACAAACGTTCTATGTCCATTATCATCCATTAAACGTCTGCTGTATCCTCTCTGCATCATCTGGGCATCCTCACAACTCACATCCGCTGCAGCTGAAAACAGAAAGAGGGAGGAAAGATAAGGTACATGAAACGTCTATTCATCATTAGTAGCACGGAAATAGAAAGGATGTAAGCGTATGCATCTCATATATAAAGTATTCAAAACGGACAAAGCGTTTATATCTGGGATGTATCTCATATATTTAGGATGTCTGAAGTATGTCTAGAGTATGTAGAAGGACACCTAGCGGACAATCGGTATTTTGTATAAAAAGGGGGAGAAAATCATCTAGTAGTAGAGATGTATCGATGTAGCCGCCAGCATGTCTTTCTGCTTTATGCTGACGGCGTGCGTGCTGCATCCCTTTATATCTGCGGAGCAGACGCAATTCATACCCCCCGCATGCGCAGTGAACGGTCTGCATCCGATATACATCCGCGCAACATCCCCTTTGTTTCCGTTAGGCATACGTGATGCATCCCCTTCATCCGCTATGCATCCGCTCTTTCTGCTATGCGTCCACTTCTCAGTTATCACCGGTAACCCCTTCGGAGCTGTCATCCACTTCCATCCGCTTTCATCCGCTAGGCTTCCTATGAACATGCGTTTAACATCCCCGCTATGTACTACCCACGTCCATTCTTTTCCGTTCTGTTTTCGCAAATTTTCGCCAATTTTGTCCATTTCTGGAGCGGATGAAAACGGATAGAGCCACCCCCGAAATTTTGCTCGTCCGCTGTGTCCTTTTTGCATACGTTTTGTGTCCATCAGCCAGTGGGACCGGGCCTTTATCTTTTCACCAGTTTGAGTGTCTTGCGTCACTCGGTATAACCTATTCTTAATAATAAAAAAAGTAGGGGAAGGCCGGCGTTGCATTTGGCTGGAGAATGAGACAATCAATTACTCTCACTTGGTCAAATGCATGCCGCAGAGTCCTGTCTCATGACGGCTCTAACGGGAAATCCCCAAGGGAATCCCCGAAAGAGGGAGGAGGGGCGGGGTGCTCCTCACTCCGCGTATCACCCTGACACGGTGCTGACGTAGATGGCTCTGTGACAGCTTCTATCGCCAAAGCTAGTCCGGGGTCTTCCCCAGACAGATTACTGCAAGACCCACTCTTTACTATGTGCGTCACTAACTCCTTAAATCCCGGCCAATCAGTCCCCAAAATCAGTGAGTGGGTGAGACGAGGGTTAACCACCGCCTTTACACTATGCTTTTCACCCTGAAATAGAATGTGGACTGACACTAAAGGGTAGTTATGAACATCCCTGTGCACACACAACACCTTTACCACTCGTGCTCTCCCCAATGCCTCATCTTGCACCAGGCTTTGGTGGATTGAAGTCTGGTTACAGCCAGAATTCACCAAAGCCTGGTACATATGCCCTTGGACACTTACCAGTATACGATATGCTGCGGCCTGATCAAGGGCAGTTTCTGGTGTGTCGGGGACCTGGACCACTGTGCCCACCTCCATTGTGGAGCACTGATTTTGGAGATGTCCCGGCTCCCCGCAGCGCCAGCACACCGGCCCAGGCTCTCCCTCTGCACCGGTGTTACAGACATCACTCATCTGGGGGGGGGGGGGGGGAGACACAGACAAGGAAGGGGAAAACGGGAGGACACCACTGGTGCGCCGGGCCAGCTGGGGGGCAGCCGGCCCCCACCTCCACGATGGGGGAATGGGGCAAGGATGGGAAGCAGAGAGAGAGAGAGAGAGAGAGAGAGAGAGGAGAAGCACGTCTTCCTGCCGTTGGAACTGCCGCCATGTGGTCCTCTGCCAGCTCGATAGCTTGATCCAGCGACGCCGGGCGATGACACTGGACCCACTCTGCCGTTCCGGAAGTTGCGCAATGAACTGTTCCATTGTCACCAGGTCAATAATTCCCTCAGCGTCATGGTCATCTTCCCTCAGCCACCGCCAGCAGGTGTCCTGGAGTTGTTGCCCGAATGTGAATGGTCAGCCAACCTCCTCCAAGCGCAGCGAGAGGAAACGTTGCCGCTGTTGCTCTGGGGAGCGGCCGACACACTGGAGGATGGCACTTCAGAGGTCTGCGTACACAAGCCGGCTGTCGGCAGGGAGCTGCAGCGCAGCTAGCTGCGCCTCACCTATCAGCAGGGGGAGGAGGCGTGCTGCGCACTGTTCAACCGGCCAACCCCACGCCTCTGCTGCTTGCTCAAAGAGCACGAGGAAGGCTTCTGGATCATCTTGCGGACCCATCTTTTTTAGGGTGAGGTGGGGAGGGTCTGCTCCACTGGTGGTCATGGACCCCATCGACATGAGCAGGTGCTGGAACGCCTGGCGGTCTTCTTGTTGGGCCAGCACCAAGGCTTCGAACCATTGTTCCTACTCCTTCCGGAGGGCGATCAGCGCTTGATGCTAGTTCTGCTGTGCTGTAGCAAGGGCCTGGATAAGATCTTTAAATGGCAAGGACTCCATGGGGCTGTTCCCTTCTGCACTCCCGGGTTTCGGCACCACTATAGAAACGTTCCGGATGAGGGTGGAGCACAGAAGTACGGCAGGCTGTTATTTGCTTGTGAGTGTTCTTTGTTTTGCTTTTCAGCACAACTCTGTCCATTGGGGACACACTCATACACACACACTCATACACACAGACTACTATCGTGTTCTGGTCCCCGATCTCTCCTCCTCTATTCCTCTCACTCCTTTTATAGGGCGCTGTCACTGTAAGAGACACACAAACACACATTAATTGACAACAGGTGTAGCGATACGACCACTCAGCTTCCCCGACTCCACTCTCCATTCATAGAATGACGCTCGGCCATGCCCCTGCTGCCACAATAACAGAATTGAATGTTTATGGAGTATTCGGAATCCTATTGCAGTAAATAGAATTAGACCAGAATTAAATTCCAAGCATATAAAAAATTACATGCTTGAAATATGCATATTTTTCTGTTCCATTCAGATTTTTTTTTTTTGCAGTTTGTTGTAAATATCTGCCACATATTAGAGTATCAGTAGACATTTTATATTTTGGTTCGAGGAATGGCATGCGACCTTTGACCTGGATTTTCATGTGGTTACAATATCAAATTGCCTGTTGGCATTTATTGGTAAACTACAAAACTAGAAATTAATACAAACAACGAATGATTAACAAAATGTGATCTACGAAAATACTTAGAAAGTGGAACAAAAAGATTTTCTGATGCAGGTTAAACATTATCAGTTCATTTGTTTACAAACATTAGAATGACTTCCTCATTTATGTAAGCACCGACATCCATATATTTATATAAAATATATTTTGGACTAAATACAAGTCTATGGAAAACAAATTTTAAATAAAAACTATGTTTTGTTAACTTAATACCACATACTGATTTTATATATATATAAAATCATCTGGATTTCGATAACTGTGGACAAAGGTGTCGATAATTGTGGAACAGTATCACGTGATCCGATATGCTAAGTAATCTGGAATCAACTCTTTTTTTCTCCAGTGGAAGTTTGATTAACTATTCATGCACAATTTACATATTGAAAGTATTTTCTACTTTTGCAATGGCCAAAAGATCGTTAAGGCGTCGATAATTGTAGCTGCCATGCTATAATGCATCTCCATAAAACCTGTCATACTGAGAACTTAAAAAGTCTGATGGGCTTAAAATATATGAAACTATTCTCACACATGAAGTCAGGGAGTGATTTTGACAAGGGGAATTCACCTATAATAACTAACAACTGAATGTCAAGGGATCAGAAAAATAAATTAAATGCATTGGAAAGAAACTACATTAGACTAATGGGCTGTTTGTGACAGCAATAAATTTGCGCTAGCAGCACTGGTGCAAATTGTTACTCTCATTCAGGATCTTTCTACTTTTTTATTATTATTATTATTAATATCCTCTTAATATTTTTGCGACACTATTTCTCCCTCAATTTTCAACCAATCATCACCAAATTCCACATGAAGAATACCTCTTGGCTGCCTTATGTTGCTGATCTGGATCGCTGAATTGGAATGATCCATGAAAAACAGGATATTTTTCAAATCACTTATAACTGTAAATTTTCATGATTTTTCAATAATTTTTAAAAATTTTGTTCAGGGCAGCAGGGCACAACTTTTCCTCACTAAGCATCATTCTGTATCTCTTACTGTTCCAGATCTATAGGATACTGTCACAGTTGTGTGCATTGGCTGGTTCTGGACAGTGTGCGCTGCGAACTGATTCACGTACTCACTGCTAATGACTCACACTGGCACTGGTTTAAGGCACAATCAGTGCGCATATATAAGGCTGTCAAAGACTAACTCAGATTGCGAAGTATTGAGTTGTTTAGACACATTACCGAGTCGCAGGGCCGTCGACGGGGGGGGACAACCGGGTATTTTGTCCCGGGCCCAGGCATGAGGGGGGGGCCCAGAACTGGTCCCTCATGAAGATGCCATTAATCATTCTGTTTCATTTCAAAATGTGTTGATTTGGGGGAGAAAAATGTGCTGTATTTGCATTCAATGAATGATTTCTGGTTCTTTTGCCTTTATTGTCTTTGAAAATAGATTCAAGAACCCACCTACCACCCCTAATGCAGAAATGGTTTGGTCTTTGATTAAGGCGCCAAATAACATGGCACTATTCCATCATAACGCTTCGACAATAAGCGTGCGAGCCCGTTTGCCAACATGCACAAGTCAGGAGCAAAGAAAAGAAAAGAGAAAAAGAGATGAAGAAGCCAAGAGCCTCAGGGGCTCACTGCATAGATATTTTAGAAAAGATTCAGATGATGCAGCAGGTGGTGAAGGCAGTGGGGCAGCTGAGCCAGGTAAGACACAGATAACTTTTTTCCAGCCCCGTAATGTAACCCCAGCACGCGCGACGCACCATTCATAATTATAAAGTAGGGGATAGCAGGGTACACTGAGTGAACACTGAAATGCACAGGGCATTGAATTATTTCATAAACATATCGGTTTAATAACACTGTGTTGCATATATCTCAATGAAGCAAAGAATAGCACATTGGCCCGCAATCATATCCAAATGTTTTAGGCACGCTTGCTGAGCTGCGCTGAGCTGGACTCCGGTTAGCTGAAAGCCCGTGGAACGCTGCCTCTTGTTAATTAAACCTTATTTTGTTGGAAATCATCCCGTGAAGATACGACAGCATGTGAAATTGCCAGCTAGATAGAGTTTAATGTAACGAATGGGCTATAAATGGGGTGTTTTGAGGTTAGTCTGTTGCAAAACATTAAACTTTCGCTTAGACTGGATACTCTTCAAACAATTCCCTTGCTCAAGTGAAAAATGATAGGCCTGTATGAAAAGCGCAATTAATGAAAGTAGCCTAATAAGCCCTAAATGAATAAAACAACCTCTATTTTATTGTTGTTGCTTACACGTTAAGATTTTGAAATCTTCTCGGTCCAGTTCTATATCCAGGGAACGTTGTAATCCTTTTGGTTTATCCGTAATAAAAGTGTCAGCCCCCAGGTCAGATAGGCTAATGTTACGTGGTTGGGAGGGTGTCAATTTTTTTTGTAACATTCTAAATCGAGTACGGAAAGGACGTTTATGAAAAACAAGACAAAAAAATACACTGAAAAACTCACTGTACACATCACTAGTGGTGATGCTTCTATGTTCAGATTTTGGGAAAGCCATAACTCCGTTCTCATTGAGGCCCAGTTCCATCCCGTAAACAATCATTTTGGTTTATCAACTACCTGCGCTCAAACATGTCACAGGAGAGGCTCAATGGGCTGGCTATGCTCTCTATAGAGCGCGAACTTGCAAAGAAGCTGGACTTCAATGACCTTATTGACGACTTTGCCACAGCAAAAGTCCGGCGCATTGCATTTCGCACCTGAATAGTTGCAGACTAAGGAAATGTTCAAACTGTAAATATGTTGAAATGTTGAAATAAAATGGTTGACTGTTATAATGGGCTTGGAATACCTGTTATTTAAGGGTTGGAGTGAATGGAGACTGTGAAAAGAGGGGTTGGGTGTGGGTGGTTGCTGTGTGGCGATGTGCGTGCGCGCGTATATGTGTGTGTGTGTGTGGGGGGGCACTCAGATTATTTGGGGGGGGGGCCCACTCAGATTATTTTGTCCTGGGCCCAGCCAAAGCTATCAACGGCCCTGCCGAGCCGTGTGTTGTTTTGATTTCCTGCTTTCCGAATTCCTTGTTCCTGTTCCTAGTCCTTTGATTCCACCTTTGTCTGTGCCTACAATATTCTGTTTGTGCCTCGCCCCACCTCTTGCTTGTTTATCTTTTCTGATTTATGCCTGCTGATTTGGACTGTATGCATGATTGCACTTTTCTTAATAAATATCTTCTGTACATTCATTCATCTCCACCCATCCCTGACAGGCACGGTGATCAGACGTCCCAGTTTGTGATAGCTAATGCAAATTACTGTGACTTTAGTCATAGTCTCTAATTAAAGGTAGACTGCCTTTCAGATTTTTCAAGTATAGGTCATTGTGGCAGTGGGGGCGTGGTCAAGCGTTGGTCTGTGACCAGAGGGCGGAGTCAGGGAAGGTAAGTGGCAAAATCACTACACCTGATGTGAATTAACTTGTGTTTGTGTGTCTTCCCAGCAACCACGCCCTATATAAGGAGAGATAGCAGAGAAAGGGAGCTCTCTCCTGCACCAGATGACTTGTGTGTGTGTGTGTGTGTGTGTGTGCGTGCGAGTGCGCGACTGGGAGAGTGTGAAAAGTTAAAGCTGGAAAGCTAAAATAAAAGAGTTTCGGAACTCAGTTCTGGCCTGCCATACTTCTGTGCTCCACCCACCCACTCTGACTTTTACAGTGGTGCCGAAACCCAGGACCGAGCACAGAAGAGAACAGCCCCATGGAGTCCTCCCCCTTCGCAGACCTGATCCACGCCCTCAGCACGGCCCAACACAGCCAGCACCAGGCGCTGCTCGCCCTCCGAAAGGATCAAGAACAACGGTTTGAGGCCCTGGTTGGCGCAACAGGAAGATCGTCAGGCGTTCCGGCACCTCCTCGCGTTGGCGGGGGCCACCATCTCCACCACTGCGGGCCCACTCCACCTCACCCCAACGAAGATGGGCCCGCACAACAACCCCAAGGCCTTCCTCATGCTATTTGAACAAGCAGCAGAAGCCTCGGGGTGGCCGGTGGAACAGCGCCCGGCGCGCCTCCTCCCCCTGCTAATGGTGGCTGGTCCACCACACCTGCGGTGTCCTCCCATTTCCCACTTCCATGTCTGTCTCTCCCCCCCCCCCCAGGTGAGTGAGCCCCAGAGTACCGGTGCAGAGAGAAAGCCTGGGCCGGTTTTCTGGCGCTGCGGGGAGCCAGGCCACCTCCAACAGCAGTGCTCGGTGATGGAAGTGGGCGTGGTGGTTCGGATCCCCGACACGCCAGGAGCCACCCTCGATCGGGCTGGAGCGTATCGCATACCAGTGAGTATTCAAGGGGATACATATCAGGCTTTGGTGGACTCTGGCTGTAATCAGACCTCAATCCACCAAAGCCTGGTGCAAGACAAGGCATTGGGGGGAGCACAGGGGGTGAAGGTGTTGTGTGTGCACGGGGATGTTCACAGCTACCCTTTAGTGTCAGTCCACATTTTTTTCAGAGGGGAAAAATTTAGAGTAAAGGCAGCGGTTAATCCTTGCCTCACCCACTCGATAATTTTGGGGACTGATTGGCCGGGATTTGGGGCATTAATGAGTCATTTAATAAAGAGTGGGTCCTGCCATATTTCAGCAAGGGGAGGTCCCGGTGTCGCTTTGGCGGGAGCAGCTGTCACAGAGCCGTCTACATTATCTCCGCGTCAGAGTGAGGAGCCGCCGGCTCCTCCTCCCTCTTTCGGGGAATCCCTCACGGATTTCCCGTTAGAGCAGTCGCAAGACGAGACTCTGCGGCATGCGTTTGACCAAGTGAGAGTAATCGATGGTCAAACGCTCCAGCCAAACGCCACCCTGTCCTTCCCTTATTTTTCTATTATGAAGGATAGATTATAGCGAGTGACGCAGGACACTCAGACTAAAGAACAAATCACGCAGCTCTTGATTCCAAAAAGCCGCCGGGAATTGGTATTCCAGGCAGCTCACTTTAATCCCATGGCTGGACACTTGGGGCAGGATAAAACACTAGCCCGAATAATGGCCCAGTTCCATTGGCCAGGAATTCGTGGCGATGTCCGTAGGTGGTGTATGGCATGCCGCAAATGCCAGTTAGTAAATCCAGCGGCCATTCTAAAAGCGCCTTTGCGCCCTCTACCATTAATCGAGACCCTGTTCGAAAGAATTGGGATGGATCTCGTTGGGCCATTAGATCGGTCAACACGAGGGTACCACTTTATATTAGTTCTGGTAGACTATGCAACACGATACCCAGAAGCAGTGCCTCTTCGCAATATCTCAGCACGCAGTATTGCGGAAGCGCTCTTCCGCGTCATCTCCCGAGTTGGAATCCCGAAAGAGATTCTGACTGATCAAGGCACCTCGTTTATGTCACGAACACTGAACGAACTGTATGGGTTATTAGGTATTAAGCCGATCTGCACCAGCGTTTATCACCCACAAACGGACAGTTTAGTCGAACGATTCAATCGCACCCTCAAAAATATAATTAAGGAATTCGTAAGCGAGGACACATGTAATTGGGATAAATGTCTCGAACCCTTGTTGTTTGCAGTGCAAGAGGTCCCACAAGCCTCTACGGGGTTCTCCCCATTCGAATTGTTATATGGGCATAAGCCGCGCGGCATTCTAGATGTGCTGCTAGAAAATTGGGAGGAGGGACCTTCACCAAGTGAAAATGAAATTCAATACGTTATTGACCTGCATGCAAAACTCCACACACTCATGCCCCTAACCCAGGAGAATTTGCGGCAGGCCCAAGAATGGCAAACCCGCCTGTATGACAAGGGTACGTGCCTTAGGGAGTTCGCACCGGGAGATAAAGTACTCATATTGTTGCCCACATCGAGCTCCAAATTAATTGCCAAGTGGCAAGGACCCTTTGAGGTCACACGGCGAGTCAGGGACGTCGACTACGAGGTGAGGCGAATGGACAGGGGTGGGGCGCTACAGATTTACCACCTCAATCTACTCAAATCCTGGAATGAGGAGGTCCCCGTGGCATTGGTGTCGGTGGTTCCAGAGAAGGCGGAGCTGGGGCTGGAGGTTCAAAAGGGAGTATTGGCATCGCGTACCTCTCCGGTCCCCTGTGGAGACCACCTCTCCCCGACCCAACTCGCGGAGGTTGCCCAGTTGCAGACCGAATTTTCAGACGTGTTCTTGCCCCTGCCCGGGGCTATGTTTCAGTGGCTGATGGATAGGGTCCTCTGCCCCCACGCCACCTATGCTGCCGCGTACCTTGACGACATCATTATTTATAGTAATGACTGGCCGCGGCACCTACAACACCTGAGGGCCGTCCTTAGGTCGCTAAGGTGGGCGGGTCTCACAGCCAACCCGAAGAAGTGTGCGATTGGGTGGATGGAAGTATGGTATCTGGGCTTCCACTTGGGCAATGGGCAGGTGTGTCCCCAAATTAACAAGACTGCAGCAATTGCGGCCTGCCCGAGACCCAAGACCAAAAAGGGGGTGAGACAGTTCCTGGGGCTGGCTGGCTGTTATCGTAGGTTTATACCTAATTATTCGGACGTCACCAGCCCGCTGACTGATCTCACTAAAAAGGGGGCACCAGATCCAGTCCAGTGGACGGAGCAATGCCAGCGGGCTTTTTCTGAGGTAAAGGCTGCACTGTGTGGGGGGCCACTGTTACACTCCCCTGACTTTTCTCTCCCTTTTATATTGCAGACAGACGCGTCGGACAGAGGGCTGGAGGCTGTTTTGTCCCAGGAGGTGGAGGGGGAGGATCGCCCAGTGCTGTACATTAGTCAGAAGCTGTCAGTGCGTGAGGGGCGCTACAGCACCATAGAGAAGGAGTGCCTGGCCATCAAGTGGGCGGTCCTCGCCCTCCGTTACTACCTGCTGGGATGCCCTTTCACCCTCTGTTCGGACCATGCGCCCCTCCAGTGGCTCCACTGCATGAAGGATGCCAATGCGTGGATCACCCGTTGGTATCTGGCACTCCAACCCTTTAACTTCAAGGTGGTCCACAGGCCGGGGGTGCAGATCGTCGTGGCGGACTTTCTCTCCCATCAAGGGGGGGGAGTCGGCTGCGGGCCGGACGGCTGCCCGGCCTGAGTCGGGCGGTGGGGGATGTGGCAGTGGGGGCGTGGTCAAGCATCGGTCTGTAACGGAGGGAGGAGTCAGAGAAGGTAAGTGGCAGAATCACTACACCTGATGTGAATTAACCTGTGTTTGTGTGTCTTCCCAGCAACCACGCCCTATATAAGGAGAGAGAGCAGAGGAAGGGAGCTCTCTCCCGCACCAGATGACTTGTGTGTGTGTGTGTGCGTGCGACGGGGAGAGTGTGAAAAGTTAAAGCTGGAAAGCTAAAATAAAAGAGTTTTGGAACTCAGTTCCGGCCTGCTGTACTTCTGTGCTCCACCCACCCACTCTGACTTTACAGTCATAAAAAGGATTTTCCCGTGACACACAATTATTTTTGTTTAATGGACCGACAGCTACTGAATTTGAATCACAGACTTCCAATTTTTAGTTTTTTTTTTAAATAGAACAATTAATGAATTTAAGGCCATGTGGCCCGAATTTCTCAGCTATTTATTCTGCTTCACCATGACCCAATTCAAGATACTATGCCATGCGTCATATAGTGGGCTTTCCCCGGTCACGCAAGGCATTGTGGGATACAAATTTGAAACAGGAGAGAAAAATGGAGGAGGTGAGTGTGCGAATGAAACGTGAAAGACCAACTACAGTAACAGAAAGTGAGAAGAAAAGATATGTTATATATGAAGGAAAGGCAATGCAGGACCAAACTAAAATATTGGTGTTCAGAGAGCATCTTGTTGTGATCAGCTGTTCGTTTAGCGACAAAATGATGTAACGGTCAGGGCACGGTCAAAGGGAAACCTGTAGATGGCAGTAATGCAACACTGTGGATGCCAGCTGCTGTACAGTAAAACCCAAAAGAAGAAGGAAAAAGAAGGTAAACCTGCACATCCGCACACGGACTTCATCTGTCTGCTTGACTGCAAGAAGCGAGCGATTTCATGCACATTATTTGCTCGGGAATCCCCTCAAATTGAATAACTTCTCAACCATAGAATGGTCTCTTTTTTTTTAGATATTACAGAAATAAACATATATCACAATGACCAAATTTCAGAGGGAACTAAATTTCACAGATTTTATGAAATCGAGAAATCGAAAGGCCGTCTAGCTTTAATAAATAATTATTTAATAAATCAGTTGATTTTTGTGGCAGCAGGGGCGTGGTCAAGCACCAGTCTGTGACAGGAGGGTGGAGTCAGGGAAGGTAAGTGGCAGAATCGTTAAACCTGACATCAATTAACCTGTGTTTGTGTGTGTCTTCCCAGTGACCACGCTCTATTTAAGGAGGGAGAGCGAGAGCAGAGGAGCTCAGCCCCGAACTAGACACTGGTTGTGTGTGTCTGTTCGATTGAAAGATTGTTCACTGAAAAGTGTGGCAATAAAGCCCTATTGCGAACCTGATCTCTGTCCTGCCATCCTCTGTGCTTCACCCACGCATAGTGAACCGTTACAGTGGTGCCGAAACCCGGGATAATATTGGAGCGCAGCAGCCGATCAGCCCCATGGAGTCCTCCCCGTTCGCCGATGTGGGTGCAATCAGTTAATTATTGAAATTAAGTGATCAATCTCATTAAATCAGTCTCATTAAATTTGAAGGTTAATAATTAAAATGAATCCATCCCATTGAATCGTTTACTTTGACTCATTTGAATTGAATCATACCATAGAATCAGTCTCATTTGAAGTGAATCGTTCATTGAATCATTCAGTGAATCGTTTAGTGAATCATTTAGTGAATCGTTCAATGAATCATTTAGTGAATCATACCATTAATCCTGGTGCTTAATAATAAATTACCAAACAGCTAAATTATGGTATATTTCCAAATTATTACGATCACTTACCATATTACATAACTCATATGCACCTTTTTGAATTCTTTGAGGAGATTGGGGACTTCAGATATTGTTCACCAACAAGATGAATACACACAGCTTTGATAAATGAATTTATTATACAAAGATAAAAATAATAAATCAATATATACAAATATGATATTGTGTGCGTGTATGGCCTAGCTTGTTGCTAGCTAAAACAAAGGAATGTTATCTAAATAGAACAAAGGATTAGCTCTGTTGCTAATGCATGCTTGTGTGTGTGGGGGGGGGGAAGGACTTGACCATGTGTTTAGCCTCGGGTAGCTAACTACACGTGGTGGAGGCCTAGATTAGCCTTGTGTTGCTAGTGTGTGTTTGTGAAAGGCCCTATGGCCTAACTAAAGTGTGTTTGTTAGGCCTGGTGAGGCCTACTGAGCACGTGTTGCTAAAGACAAAGGGAAGCTATCTAAAGTGTATCAGGCCTGGTCAGGCCTGTTGAGCACGTGTTTTCTCAGTAACAACACTCACACTCATTCCACACTCATAACATTACCGAACTCACTGAAACCTTGATAAGGTCAAAATGTATGATAAGAAAATTAAAGTGTTAGTCAGAGAGGAGCATGCACAACCTATTAAACAATTGAGAGAACATAGAACCAAAATAAATCAACACGCTGCGTGTCTAACAGTGTAACAGATAAACCTGGGTTTAAATTCACACTATTTCAATAAAAGCAAATTCCTAAGACTATCCTAATTATGCCCAAATGCCAAACTCTTACTTAATCCTGCCTTTAGCAAGATATGAAGAACTATTCGCCAGTGTAGTTTCGGGCCTCGCCGTGGGAGCACGTGAGCCGCTCGTGATGGAGGCGTAGAAAACTTTCTGGTCCAGCGGATCACTTGGGTGGTTCCCGTGGAAAGCAGAGGATTCTTGGTCCGAACCTCAGCGTTCGTGAGGAAAAGTCTCTGATCAGAATAAGATGCACAGCGCTTTTGAGTTAAAAAGGATTCAATCGCTTCTTAACTTTTAACTGCCTGGGCTGCAGTCGTGACGTCACTTCTAATACAAGTAAACCGGTTGTAACTCAGGTTGAGTTTAAAGATTGCGCGACTCTAGAGTTTACCTTTGCCAAGGGTAAGAAAGAAAATCGCGCTGAGTGATGGATCTTGCAAGAAAGAAGACGTCTTTTTGGCGGAGAGCATCTCTTTTGTGCGTCTAGCTTCCTTGAAAACCGGACGCGAGAGACAAAGAGCGGAGCTTCCGCTTGGACTTATGTGCGCATGGCGGACTGACGTAGATGATCCCGCCCACGTGTGATGTAGGTCACACGGAAGTTGCCTGGGAATTGTAGTTCTGACGCAAGATGGCGGCATGAAACCTACAGTCCCCCTTTTGGTCTCAGGGGTATGACGGAGTCGTAGCACTGAGAGCACCGTATCGTATCATCGCCGTGTCCATAGTCCTTGAGGTAGACTTGTTCTGCACAGTCCATGGTGTCCTGCGAAAACTGTGTTAACTTGAGGTCCAGTAAGACAGTTGGAGACAGAGGCATTTTGGGCATATAATCACTATGGGCATTTTGGGCATATAATCACTATCTAACTAACTAGATCAAAAACCACATCAAAAAAAATTAAACATTGAACATGAAACATGTAGTGTTTAATTTCTTATGCATAAAAAAACAAGAAAAGAGAAGAATTGAAGGAAGAAAAGAAGTGTTAGTGTTTGGGTTGGCAAACCTAATCTTCTAGAAATCTTCTGTGTTTGGTAATAGCAGTGGGTGGTCTAGTCAGAGAGCGTGCGCTACTGCAGCTAAAGCTGTCAGGGACACAGACCATCTTATCTAGCTTGGCATGTATTATGTATGGGTTGCCTGGGCAGACCCAGTGGATGTCTTTAGTGAAGGTGCACATCTCTAAGTTTTGTGGATTCACAAAAAAAAAATGAGGATAGCACTGCCAAGACTATATGCCAGGTGTATTTGCGATGAATACACACTAGTAATAATAGCGGATTTTAGTATTTATCTACCATGTTATACCGAAGGGTCATTACTTCACTGGGTTGGTGAAGTCTGACTGGGAATGTTAGTGTACGCTTATGGTTGAGTGATGCGTACAAGCTAGGTGGACAGGATGGGCCTAGCTGTCGTCCACCCCCTTTTGGAGTGAGGACTGTTCAAAAGGTTTGATTCGATTATCATGGAAATTGATATGAAACCGTTTGATTAGGCCTAGATGTCCTAATGCGATACGCGACGGGGAACGGTTTTCCCGCGATCGAAAGGTCTTGACCAGGGTGGTAGGAACTTCTCTGAGATTCGGGCGTAGTAGGCTTTGTGTCCTTCTACTCTCGAATCGAGATTCCTTTGGGCACCTGTAAAGGTTGACTGTAGGTGGCGTTGTAGGTCGGCGACATGTTGATGTGCGGTGTATGCAATCGTGACGCTCATGGCCTCTGGTTTGTATAGGAGATGCAGGGGAAGAACCGACTCTCGCCCAGTCATCATCCCAAAGGGTGTGACTTCAGTGGCGCAATGAGGGGTGGACCGAATGGCCCTTAGCACCAAGGGAAGTTTCATGTCCCAAATTTTACCATGGTGGGTGACATACTCTCGCAGCATGCTCACAATGGTTTGAATGGCTCGTTCAGCCTGACCAGAGAATTGAGGGTGGTGCGCGATATCGAATTTTGCCTCGACGCCCAACATATTCCACAGTGCAGCCATTACACCAGCAGTGAAATGGGTGTCTGTGTCTGAGTCGATGGATAGAGGGAGGTTTTTCAAAGAATTGTGGCCACTAGGGGGAATTGCGATGTCGGGTGTTTCGACACCGGACTCTGTGTGCAAAGACCTGAACTGAAGTTCATCAGAAATTTGATCTCGCGTGGCACTCGGTTGATCGGTGTTCGCACTAATCTCGTCGCAACAGGTTTGTGCATATTTTGTGGGATCCAACGACTGTGGGGTTTTGTTTTGTGTGAAGCTGACTAAGTTTATGTTGCAGGGCTTGGTTGGGATTGGGTCGCCTTGTGAGAGCCGTGTGTCTGAGAAATGGTGGTGAAGACTTTAGCGCACGTGAGAAGCGCGTTTTGTGTGTTTGCCTTCGCCACCGGGGGGGGGGGGGGGGGCCCTACATCCTGACCCTCGCCTGCTGTTTCAGAGGGATCTCCTCCCCCTTTCACGAGATATACCCATGGTTCCTGGCCTAGTCATGCCAGCGAATGGCTTTTTGTCATTTTTCTTGGGCTCTTTTGTTTTATCTGTTGAGGGGTCTGACGTCTCCTGTAACAGTTCTTTAATCTCAGCCAACTGGGCTTTTAAAGAGTCCAGCTCTGAAGGGAACTCACCAGGTTGGTCTGAGTCACTGTGTTGGTTGTCTCTACCCTTACGTTTAGAGCTACGGTCGGAACGCTTCTGCCGTTTCTGGTCAGAGCGGGGATGACGGTTTTGCTGCCAACCGTTTTGTTCCCTACGACCCTTTTCATGTGATGGGCGATTGCCATCGTCACTGTGGACTCGCCCTCGGTCCCTCCTGGCCTTACCTTGTCAATTTTTCCACTCACCCTTGTGATGGCTTGGCAAGGATCGGGCTGGACCGGAATTTTTCCAGGTGGGTCCCCCTTTTGGAGCTTCGCCTCCTTCTAAGGTTAGCGGGGGCCCATTTGCATCCTGGAGCCTAAGGACTCTGGGTTCATCATCATTTCTGTTTGCGGTTTTGACAATGGTCTCCCAGGTCATTTGGGCTAGTCGCCTAATTTCCCTCATCGAATAGCGACCTCGTCGACATGTCAGTGTGACATGGGTCCGCACGCTTGGGTGGAGGTTATGTAAGAAGAGAGATATGAAACCTCTATCTTCTTCCAACCCTGGTGCACTACGACCTTGGAAATAGGCAGTACGTAGCCATCTGTAATATTCACGAGGCGCCTCAGACCGTTTTTGTTTGATTTGTAATGCACACAATGTCGCGGAGGTTTCGTCCATGTATGACGCATATTCTTCCCTCATGTAATTGCAAAGTTTCGAATAACTATCGCGAATGTTTGGGGGTAGTGTCTCTAAAAAGGCACGAACGCTACTACTGGAGGTCTTCCAGATTAGTCTAAGTTTTTCACGTGTTGTGGCATTCGGCAGGTCCATCAGGCATTGGTCAATTCCTTGTAAATAATCATTTACGTTTGTTCTTTTATTATCGGGATCGAATCGCTCGATATCTTGGGCAAGTAGGTCAATTTGCCGTAGGCGGAGGGCTTGGTGCGCGTCCTTACACGACTCCTTTTGCTCTCCTGAGTACTCACTGTCTGAGCTACTCTGGAATCGCTCCCGCTTCGCACGAGATGCGTGGTCTGATTCATCTGAAGATGGATCAGGGAAACTGAAGCGCACTGACCTAGGTGTGCTACGGTCCTGGGCTCGGGATGAGCGCACGGCGGCTCCATCCTGGCTAGACGACGACGGAGTCATGTAGCGAGTTGATGGAGTTTGGCGGGGTGTCTGGTCCTCGACCAGATCATTTACGGTGTCCGGTTCGGATGCCTCTTCCCGCTCTGAGCTTTGGCGCATTGTTGGGGGTCTTTCACGCCCCTCGCGCTGCTCTTGGGGGGTCTGCTCCTGGGCAGCCCTCTTAGCAACCATTTCGGCTTTCTCTAGCTGTTCGGTGCAATCATCAAGGGAGATCTTCAAGAGCTCACGCTCCCTATATAAATCATTATTATCGGCTGTCAGCTCAGCGTTGCTGGTAGTCAGCCTTTCAACCTCTCCGCGAAGGCGTCTGATTTCTGAATCAGCATTTTGGAAGTATGATAGGAATAGCTTACCTAGTGCCGCTTAGACACTAAAAGTTGTTCTTTTTGAATCTCTCATATGTTTGTTTGAGTTATCTAAGTTGTTTTGGCATTCACTCTCACTTGTATACTTAATGTTTGCCGTTTCGGAGGCAGAGCAGTGAATGAGATCTGCGATGACCTCAAGGACAGACACGTCTTGAGCGTTGTCTTCCATTTTTGAGACACGAGGGGATGCCATTTTACTTAGGCTGGATACTAGATAATTAATCAAGTTAATTATTAATTTAATCATTATTAATTAAGAATAACTATGTAATTAATTAATAAGGTTTATTTGGAAATGCTCTCTTATCCTAAGTTAAATAGGTTATGAGTATTGGTGATATGGTTATCACACTACTGTTAACCGTTTTAACACACCTGGGAATATACCTTAGCAGTTGCTGAATCAACTGATAGTTTATTTGTTGTTGAACAATATTCCAGAAGTCAACAAACCAATCGCCTCACACGGGGCACCAATTTAACTGTGGGTGCAATCAGTTAATTATTGAAATTAAGTGATCAATCTCATTAAATCAGTCTCATTAAATTTGAAGGTTAATAATTAAAATGAATCAATCCCATTGAATCGTTTACTTTGACTCATTTGAATTGAATCATACCATAGAATCAGTCTCATTTGAAGTGAATCGTTCATTGAATCATTCAGTGAATTGTTTAGTGAATCATTTAGTGAATCGTTCAATGAATCATTTAGTGAATCATACCATTAATCCTGGTGCTTAATAATAAATTACCAAACAGCTAAATTATGGTATATTTCCAAATTATTACGACCACTTACCATATTACATAACTCATATGCACCTTTTTGAATTCTTTGATGAGACTGGGGACTTCAGATATTGTTCACCAACAAGATGAATACACACAGCTTTGATAAATGAATTTATTATACAAAGATAAAAATAATAAATCACAAATATGATATTGTGCGCGTGTATGGCCTAGCTTGTTGCTAGCTAAAACAAAGGAATGTTATCTAAATAGAACAAAGGATTAGCTCTGTTGCTAATGCGTGCTTGTGTGTGTGGGGGGGAAGGACTTGACCATGTGTTTAGCCTCGGGTAGCTAACTACACGTGGTGGAGGCCTAGATTAGCCTTGTGTTGCTAGTGTGTGTTTGTGAAAGGCCCTATGGCCTAGCTAAAGTGTGTTTGTTAGGCCTGGTGAGGCCTACTGAGCACGTGTTGCTAAAGACAAAGGGAAGCTATCTAAAGTGTATCAGGCCTGGTCAGGCCTGTTGAGCACGTGTTTTCTCAGTAACAACACTCACACTCATTCCACACTCATAACATTACCGAACTCACTGAAACCTTGATAAGGTCAAAATGTATGATAAGAAAATTAAAGTGTTAGTCAGAGAGGAGCATGCACAACCTATTAAACAATTGAGAGAACATAGAACCAAAATAAATCAACACGCTGCGTGTCTAACAGTGTAACAGATAAACCTGGGTTTAAATTCACACTATTTCAATAAAAGCAAATTCCTAAGACTATCCTAATTATGCCCAAATGCCAAACTCTTACTTAATCCTGCCTTTAGCAAGATATGAAGAACTATTCGCTGGTGTAGTTTCGGGCCTCGCCATGGGAGCACGTGAGCCGCTCGTGATGGAGGCGTAGAAAACTTTCTGGTCCAGCGGAGCACTTGGGTGGTTCCCGTGGAAAGCAGAGGATTCTTGGTCCGAACCTCAGCGTTCGTGAAGAAAAGTCTCTGATCAGAATAAGATGCACAGCGCTTTTGAGTTAAAAAGGATTCAATCGCTTCTTAACTTTTAACTGCCTGGGCTGCAGTCATGATGTCACTTCTAATACAAGTAAACCGGTTGTAACTCAGGTTGAGTTTAAAGATCACGCGACTCTAGAGTTTACCTTTGCCAAGGGTAAGAAAGAAAATCGCGCTGAGTGATGGATCTTGCAAGAAAGAAGACGTCTTTTTGGTGGAGAGCATCTCTTTTGTGCGTCTAGCTTCCTTGAAAACCGGACGCGAGAGACAAAGAGCGGAGCTTCCGCTTGGACTTATGTGCGCATGGCGGACTGACGTAGATGATCCCGCCCACGTGTGACGTAGGTCACACAGAAGTTGCCTGGGAATTGTAGTTCTGACGCAAGATGGCGGCATGATACCTACACCGACCTGGTCCACGCCCTCGCCACAGCCCAGCAAAAGCCAGCACCAGGCGCTAGTCACCCTCCAAAAGGAACAAGAACAGCACTTCGAGGCCCTGGTGCTGGCCCAGCAAGAAGATCGGGAGGCATTCCGGCACCTCCCCGCGTTGGTGGGGTCCACCAGCGTTCCCACCACGGGCCCGTCCCCCCTCACCCTAACCAAGATGGGTTTGCAGGACGACCCCGAGGCATTTATCGCGCTCTTTGAGCAAGTCGTGGAGGCCTCGGGGTGGCCAATGGAGCAGCGCGCGGTGCGCCTCCTCCCCCTGCTAACAGCTCCCCACCGACCACCGGCTGACCTCTGCGGACCTCCGCTGGGCCGTCCTCCAGCGTGTGGGGCGCACACCAGAGCAGCAGCACCAGCGCTACCGCGCTTTGCGCTTGGAGGAAGTCGGTCGGCCGTTTGCGTTTGGCCAGCAACTCCGGGACGCCTGCTGGCGGTGGTTGAGGGCTGACAACCGCGACGCCAAGGGGATCATCGACCAGGTGGTGCTGGAGCAATTAATCGCTCGCTTGCCAGCAGGAACCGCGGAGTGGGTCCAGTGCCACCGCCCGGCGTCGCTGGATCAGGCAGTTGAGCTGGCGGAGGACCATTTGGCGGCTGTTCCGGTGGCAGGACAGCAGACAACCTCTTCTCTTCTCTCCTCTTCTTTCTCTCTCCCTCTCCTCCTGTGTCCCGTCCACGCCCCATTCCCCCACCGCGGAGGCGGGGGCCGGCACCACCCCAGCCGGCCCGCCGCACCTGCAGTGCCCTTCTGTTTCTCCCTTCTGTGTCTGTCTCTCCCCCCCCCCTCAGGTGAGTGAGCCCCAGAACACCGGTGCAGAGAGGAAGCCCGGGCCGGTTTGTTGGTGCTGCGGGGAGCCGGGCCACCTTCAACAGCAGTGCACGGTGATGGAGGTGGGCAGGGTGGTTTGGATCCCTGACACGCCAGAGGCCGCCCTCAATCGGGCTGGAGCGTATTGCATACCGGTGAGTATTCAAGGGGATACATATCAGGCGTTGGTGGATTCTGGTTGTAATCAAACCTCAATTCACCAAAGCCTGGTGCAAAATGAGGCATTGGGGGGAGCACAGGGGGTGAAGGTGTTCTGTGTGCACGGGGATGTTCACAGCTACCCGGTGGTGTCGGTCCACATTTTTTTCCGAGGGGAAAAATGCATAGTAAAGGCGGCGGTTAATCCTCGCCTCACCCACTCAATAATTTTGGGGACTGATTGGCCGGGATTCGGGGAGTTGATGAGCCGTTTAGTGGAGAGTGGGTCCTGCCATACTTCAGCAGGGGGAGGTCCCGGTGTCACCTTGGCGGGAGCAGCTGTCACAGAGCCGTCTACGTCATCACCGCGTCAGAGTGAGGAGCCACCGGCTCCTCCTCTCTCTCTCGGGGAATCCCTCACGGATTTCCCGTTAGAACAATCGCGAGACAAGACTCTGCAGCATGCGTTTGACCAAGTGAGAGCAATTGATGGTCAAACGCTCCCACTGAACGCCACCCCGTCCTTCCCCCATTTTTCTATTATGAAAGATAGATTATACCGAGTGACGCAGGACACTCAGATGAAAGAGCAAGTCACGCAGCTTTTAATTCCCAAGAGCCGCCGGGAATTGGTATTCCAGGTGGCTCAATTTAATCCCATGGCTGGACACTTAGGGCAGGATAAGACACTAGTCCGAATAATGGCTCGATTCTATTGGCTGGGGATTCGCGGCGATGTTTGTAGGTGGTGCACGGCGTGCCGCAAATGCCAGTTAGTAAATCCAGCGGCCATTCCAAAAGCGCCTTTGCGCCCTCTACCATTAATCGAGACCCCATTCAAAAGAATTGGGATAGATCTCGTCGGGCCATTAGATCGGTCAGCACGAGGGTACCGCTTTATATTAGTCCTGGTGGACTATGCAACGCGATACCCGGAAGCAGTGCCCCTGCGCAATATCTCAGCACGCAGTATTGCGGAGGCGCTCTTCCGCGTTATCTCCTGAGTTGGAATCCCGAAAGAGATTCTGACTGATCAAGGCACCACGTTTATGTCACGGACACTGCGCGAACTTTATGGGTTATTGGGGATTAAGCCGATCCACACCAGCGTGTATCACCCACAAACGGACGGTTTAGTGGAACGGTTCAATCACACCCTCAAGAATATAATTAAAAAATTCGTAAGTGAGGACGCACGTAATTGGGATAAGTGGCTCGAGCCCTTGTTGTTTTCAGTGCGAGAGGTCCCACAAGCCTCCACGGGGTTCTCCCCATTTGAATTATTATATGGGCGTAAGCCGCGCGGCATTCTAGACGTGCTGTGGGAAAATTGGGAAGAGGAACCTTCCCAAAGTAAAAACGAAATTCAATACATTATGGACCTGCACACAAAACTCCACACGCTCACCCACCTAACCCAGGAGAATTTGCGGCAGGCCCAAGAACGGCAAGCCCACCTGTACAACAAGGGTACGTGCCTTAGGGAATTCACACCAGGAATTAAGGTACTCGTACTGTTGCCCAAATCGAGCTCCAAATTGATTGCCAAGTGGCAAGGACCCTTTGAGGTCACACGGCGAGTCGGGGACGTCGACTACAAGGTGAGGCGAACGGACAGGGGTGGGGTGCTACAGATTTACCACCTCAATCTGCTTAAACTCTGGAATGAGGAGGTCCCCGTGGTGTTGGTGTCGGTGGTTCTGGAGAAGGCGGAGCTGGAGCTGGAGGTTCAAAAAGGGACATTGGCATCACGTACCTCTCAGGTCCCCTGTGGAGACCACCTCTCCCCGACCCAACTCACGGAGGTCGCCCAGTTGCAGGCTGAGTTTTTGGATGTGTTCTCGCCCCTGCCCGGCCACACTAACCTCATAGAGCACCACATTGAGATGCCCCCGGGGGTGGTAGTGCGTAGCCGCCCTTACAGGCTACCCGAACACAAAAAAAAGTGGTTCGGGAAGAACTCGAGGCCATGCTTGACATGGGCATCATCGAGGAGTCCCACAGTGACTGGAGCAGCCCAGTGGTCTTGGTACCCAAGGCCGACGGGTCGGTCCGGTTCTGTGTGGACTATAGAAAAGTCAACGCGGTGTCTAAATTCAACGCGTACCCAATGCCTCGTATTGATGAGTTGCTCGATCGACTCGGCACTGCTCACTTTTATTTGACACTGGATTTGATGAAGGGATATTGGCAGATCCCCTTGACTCCACTATCCTGAGAAAAAAAACGGCCTTTTCCACACTGTTTGGTTTACACCAATTCGTCACACTTCTGTTTGGGCTGTTTGGGGCGCCCGCTACGTTTCAGCGGCTGATGGACAGGGTCCTCCGCCCCCACGCCACCTATGCGGCCACCTATCTCGACGACATCATCATCTATAGTAATGACTGGCCGAGGCACCTCGAACATCTAAGGGCAATCCTTAGGTCGCTGAGGCGAGCGGGTCTCACAGCCAACCCGAAGAAGTGTGCGATTGGGCGGGTGGAAGTACGGTATCTGGGCTTCCACTTGGGCAACGGGCAGGTGCGTCCCCAAATTAACAAGACCGCAGCAATTGCGGCCTGCCCGAGGCCCAAGACCAAAAAGGGGTGAGACAGTTCCTGGGGCTGGCTGGCTATTATCGTAGGTTTATACCTAATTATTCGGACATCACCAGCCCGCTGACTGATCTCACTAAAAAGGGGGCACCAGATCCGGTCCAGTGGACGGAGCAATGCCAGCGGGCTTTTTCTGAGGTAAAGGCCACACTGTGTGGGGGGCCACTTTTACACTCCCCTGACTTTTCTCTCCCCTTTATGTTACAGACGGATGCGTCAGACAGAGGGCTGGGGGCTGTTTTGTCCCAGGAGGTGGAGGGGGAGGAACGCCCAGTCTTATACATCAGTAGAAAGCTGTCGGTGTGGGAGGGGCACTACAGCATTATCGAAAAAGAGTGCCTGGCAATCAAGTGGGCAGTCCTCGCCCTCCGTTACTACCTGCTGGGATGCCCTTTCACCCTCTGTTCGGACCATGTGCCCCTCCAGTGGCTCCACCGCATGAAAGATGCCAACGCGCGGATCACCCGTTGGCATCTGGCGCTCCAACCCTTTAATTTCAAGGTGGTCCACAGGCCAGGGGCGCAGATGGTCGTGGCGGACTTCCTCTCCCGTCAAGGGGGGGGAAGTCGGCTGCAGGCCGGACAGCCGCCCGGCCTGAGTCGGGCAGTGGGGGTATTTGGCAGCGGTGGCGTGGTCAAGCGCCGGTCTGTGACAGGAGGGCAGAGTCAGGGAAGGTAAGTGGCAGAATCACTACACCTGATGTCAATTAACCTGTGTTTGTCTGTGTCTTCCCAGTGACCACGCCCTACTTAAGGAGGGAGAGCGAAAGCAGAGGAGCTGATCCCCAAAGCAGACGCCGATTGTGTGTGTGTGTCTGTTTGAATTTATAAGTTGTTCATTGAAAAGTGTGGTAATAAAACCCCAGTTGCCGAACCTGATCTCTGTCCTGCCGTCCTCTGTGCTCCACCCACCCATACAAACTGTTACAATCTGCTTGTTGGCTTGCGCTCTAAACCCTACGCACCCAGAAGAGTAAACGGACCGTGGCGAGGCAGCACCTTACTGACTGGGGGCTGCCCAGTTTAAGGCAGGCGGTAGCTGCCCAATGAGGTATGATGACCTCTCCCACTGTTGAAAGCAACCCCTGGCGTCTCGCTCTATGCCAATCAAGCATGAGACTTATAACCGGTAGTCTGCTACTTCCCGTGTTGTGTCGACGCTGGCGAAGCTGGAGTATCCTCTCCAGAGTGTGAAGCCTGGGTAGAGAAGCTATGGAGGATAGGCTGTTACCTATGCAGTAGATCCCCCCTCTCCACGTCACTGAAATATTCCAATGGAAAGGCAGAAGCCAATACGTTTGGTTTCAGCGGCATTGCAGGAGTTACCGGAACATGACCGCACTTAGACATGAACCGCCTTAGGGACTCCAGCTCCTGATTTGACCTCGAGTTTTACTCCTGAAGCCTTTTCCATGCCTTGGATGGATGTAGCCGCAAGGCAGTGGAAGTTTAAAGTTTTCCTTCTTCTGTAAGCAACTGGTTTTAAGGTGCCATTGACCCGCCTTCGCCCCTTCTCCTGTCTGTTGTAATGGAAATTTCTAATAAACACTTCAGAACGCTTAGCAGTTGTGTTTTCAGTCATTTATTATGGTAAATCATATAAAAGAAATATAAGATAGGAAAGAAAGAAAATTAAAGCAGAACATCACCTCTAGTGATGTGAGAGTACGCGCACACTCTGAGTTGTGTTTTAGTGGCTGTTATCTATATACTCTAAAGGCATTTGCTTTACTGCCCGTGTCTTCACGTGATTGGCTCAAGAT
This sequence comes from Neoarius graeffei, assembly GCF_027579695.1. Lineage (NCBI taxonomy): Eukaryota > Metazoa > Chordata > Actinopteri > Siluriformes > Ariidae > Neoarius > Neoarius graeffei. The sequence continues at coordinate 71,971,515 of NC_083581.1, read as the reverse complement.
TTTCTATGAAGCTTTGCTAATGAGTGCACCTGGCATGCTTTGGTATGTGCAGGCAGACGCAAGCAGGGAGAACTCAAGCTCCCTGCTTATCACCACCGAGGTCAGGAGAGATGGTTACATCATGAGAAGATGCTTAGTTAGGACGAACTCAAGCACCCTGCTCATTACCACCAAGGTCACAGAAAGGCGATTACAACATTGGAAAAGCATCTTTCTCAGTACACTAGGCCACTTAAGCTCAACACACAAACACAGAGAATAATAATGTTCATCCATTAAATTTCACTCACATTTCCCCCTTTTTTATCCTACAGGATAATAATTGCTAAATAAAGAAATGTACACAATTTCAGTGGTAAGAGTTCCCAGAGAGATTCGACTTAACACGTCATTGAGCGTACAGGGATAATGCTAAGGCTGTTTTGTAAGACACAGACGTCTTAAGTTAATGCTAGCAAGCTATATACATAGATCAGGAAACAATAGAGCAGGAAACAACCATAAATGAAAGTGTTTTAAGCTAGGGCTAATTTCATATCAGCTGTGCTGACGTCGTCAAACAGTGGGTTGTAGTCTTTGTGTGGGTTTGGAGGCCAGTCAGGCAAGTCGTCTGGGTCTATTTTCACCATCTGGTAACCGATATTTGTCAGCTGCCTCTGAAACACAGACATACAACATTGAACACTGAACATACAACAGGGAGCAAACATAGCATCACAATCACTAAACCCAGGACCAGTATGGTGGATGGAATCAGAATCTTCCATCCACTAAACCAACTGTCTTCGACTCTGTGTCAGCCTGGGTTCCCTGTATCGACCACCACACGAATCCTCCCATGAGCCCCAGCAGGATCAGAATGCTCAGGCCCACGACTGGACCTAGCTTATAATGATTTACCCCCTTCATTTTATGTTAACTATGTCTCCAAGTTAACCCTTGCCCTTCTTGACGTTTGTTGGTGCTCAGAGGGCGGGCACGCCCTATCAGCCCTCGTCCCACCTCACTGGGACTTGGAGGAAACTCGAAACCCTAAGACTTATCTATTGGCTAGACACTGAAATACTCTTCCCTATTGAGGGTGCGTGCGTGATTGACGTGATACTCGCACTGTTCCATGCAGTGATGCCTTTCTTCCTCATGAGCTTTAGTCAGCGTCCAGGTCACTTAGGCCTTCCTCTTCCTCCTGCTCAGCTGGTTCAGGAACCCTACTGCAGTGGCTAGCGTGGATTCACGTCACTCTGCCCGTAACCTTCACTGCCGTTGGGGTTGCGAGCAGGACCTGGAATGGGCCATTCCACCGTGGCTTGTTCCACTTGGTTCGTCGGAAGTCCTTCACCACTATCCAATCCCCTGGTTGTAGATCATGCAGAGGTCCCTCAGTGGGCTTGGGAAGTGCTTCTTTTACCTGTTTGTGGATAGATTTCAAAGCAGAGGACAACATTGCACAGTAATTCAACCTTGCATCATCACACAGTGTGGTGTCCAGCAGTGTTCCTTGGGCTGGCCCTATCCCCGTGTTGGGTACTCATCCAAACAGAATTTCAAATGGGCTTAACCCATGTTTAGGCCTAATTTGCATCCTCATTTGTGTGAGTACTACAGGGAGGACCTTTGTCCATCCTAGCCCTGTTTCTGCACAAGCTTTGCTTAGTTTATTTTTAAGTGACCCATTTTCCCTCTCTACTGCTCCCGCACTGGCAGGATGGTAGGCACAATGTTGTTTCAGGTTTATCCCTAGGAATGCTCCTATTTTCTTTAGGGCTGCATTAACAAAGGGGGTTCCATTGTCACTTGAGATTTTGCTAGGTATACCCCACCTAGGAATTATATCTCTCAGGAGTGCTTTGACTACTGCCTCTGAGTCTTGTTTAGCTGTGGGGAATACTTCAACCCATTTTGAAAACATGTCAACTATTACCAGACAGTACCTTTTCCTTCACTAGGTGTCAGTTCAATGAAGTCCATTTGGAGATTATCAAACAGTTTGTCTGGTATTGGGTGTGCTGCTTGAGTTAGTTTGATACCTTGACCTGCATTATGTTGTGCGCATATCAAGCATTGCTTGCAAAATTTCACAGCATAATTTGAAAACCCCTTTGTGAACCATCTCTTTGTTACTTCCGCTACCATCCCCCCTTTTGACACATGGGTGAGTCCATGAGCCAATTTTGCATAGAAAGGGAACATGTGTTTTGGTAGACAGGGACGGCCCGAGGGACAAACCTAGACCAAGTTTGCAAAGATACAGCCGGCCTGTTTCCAGACTTGTCTCTCGTCCTGGGTGGCAGTGCTCTGAAGGTCCACTAGGTGTAAACAGGGGGTAGAAACCTGAGGAAAAGCAAGGTTAGAGGGTGAACTGGAAGCTGAGGCTGCACACTTAGCTGCTGCGTCTGCCCTGGCATTCCCTTGAGACACAAGATCAGTATTGTTAGTATGGGCAGCACACTTACACACAGCAATGGCTCTAAGGAGTAGAATAGCATCCAACAACTCAGAGACCAGTTTATGATGTGCAATGGGAGATCCTGTGCTAGTGAGAAAATTTCTGTGTTTCCAAATGGTGCCAAAATCGTGCACAACACCAAATGCATACCTACTGTCCGTAAAAATATTGACAGATTGCCCTGCAGCCAATTTGCATGCCTCGATAAGGGCACAGATCTCTGCGGTCTGCGCCGACAGGTTTGAGGGCAGACATGACGCCTTAAGGACCTTGTGATCTGACACTACGGCAAAACCTACTTTGTTCTTTCCCGTCTCTGAGTCTCTGGAGGCTGAACTCTCCACATAGAGGACCATGTCTGGATTTCCTAAAGGGTCGCTCTTTAAGTCTGCCCTGGGGGAACAAAAATCGTTAGTGAGAGCAACACAGCCATGTGGTTCTCCATCGTCCTCTGTAGGGAGAAGAGAGGCAGGATTCAGAACAGTACAACGTTTCACAATGATGTTAGGCATATCAAGTATGACAGTGTTATACTTCAACCATCTCTGTGCTGACAAATGTGACGTCTTTTTCTCCAACAGAACTGTCACAAACCTCATGTGCTGTTTAAAGTGATTAACTCTGCTCTGAATGCACCACAGACTGTGGTAATTGAGCCCTCCCCTTCTGTGTGTGAAAGCTTTTTGCAATTCTTTACTGCTAAAGTCACCTCTACTAGAGCACTTATTTCACTTCCTGCTTATGACCCCTCAGTGTTTGTACCCTGTTCTGCTACTTTTGATTCATTTGAACTGGTTACCCTGCGGTTTGTGCAGGAGACTATGGGACATTTAAAGCCATCAGGCTCGCCCAGTGACCCTGTTCCTCCTCAGCTTTTTAAGGAGGTTTTCCTCACTGCGGGGCCATATTTACACAGCATCATTAACAGCAGTCTATCCTCAGGAGTGGTTCCTGTACATTTCAAACATGCAGTTGTGCAGCCACTGATTAAAAAACCCGGACTGGATCCTGCTGTTATGGCTAATTTTAGGCCAATTTCTAAACTGTCCTTCTTTTCAAAAATCTTAGAGAAGATTGTCTACTCTCAGCTCATGGACTTTTTAAATGAACAAAATGTTCTTGAAATTTTCCAATCTGGTTTTAAAACATTGCATAGCACAGAATCAGCGCTTTTAAGAGTTTTTAATGACGTCTTTTTAGCTACTGACGCTGGTCACTGTGTAATCCTTGTGCTCCTAGACTTAACTGCTGCTTTTGACACGGTGGACCATGACATACTGATTGATTGTTTGGAGCAGTGGGTGGGCATCAGGGGCTCGGCATTGGAATGGTTCAGGTCTTACCTGTCTCACCGGACATTCTGTGTCAGCCTTGGTGACTCTGTGTCCTCCACTGCTCCTCTCTCATGTGGGGTCCCACAGGGTTCAGTGCTGGGCCCTCTTCTATTTTCTTTGTATCTTCTTCCACTTGGTTCCATTCTCAGGAAGCATGGCATTCTTTTCCACTGTTATGCTGATGACACTCAGATTTATGTTCCCCTAAAAAAGGCTGATTCATATTCCCTTAAATTGTTTAGAGGATGTCAAGGCTTGGATGTCTCTAAACTTTTTAAATTTTAATGAAAAAAAGACTGAAGTGATAGTCTTTGGTGGCACCTCTGTGACCCCCTCAGTCGATCTGGGTTCCTTGGCACAATATGCCAAACCTATAGTTAATGATTTGGGGGTAAAAGTGGACGGGGACCTTAAGTTTGATAGCCAGATTAAAGCAGTGGTGAAAGGAAGCTATTTTCAGTTGTGGCAGTTGGCAAAAATAAAACCATTTTTACCCAGACAGCACTTTAAAACAGTAATTCATGCCTTTGTGACCCTCGGCTAGATTACTGCAATGCACTTTATATGGGGGTCAGTGGGTCCTCCATTGCACATCTTCAACTAGTACAAAATGCAGCCGCACGTCTTTTAACTGGCACAATGAAATTTGAGCACATTTTACCAATTTTAGCTTTGCTCCACTGGCTACCCGTCCATTTTAGAATTATCTCATCTCATCTCATTATCTCTAGCTGCTTTATCCTTCTACAGGGTCGCAGGCAAGCTGGAGCCTATCCCAGCTGACTACGGGCGAAAGGCGGGGTACACCCTGGACAAGTCGCCAGGTCATCACAGGGCTGACACATAGACACAGACAACCATTCACACTCACATTCACACTTACGGTCAATTTAGAGTCACCAGTCAACCTAACCTGCATGTCTTTGGACTGTGGGGGAAACCGGAGCACCCGGAGGAAACCCACGCGGACACGGGGAGAACATGCAAACTCCACACAGAAAGGCCCTCGCCGGCCCCGGGGCTCGAACCCAGGACCTTCTTGCTGTGAGGCGACAGCGCTAACCACTACACCACCGTGCCGCCCCATTTTAGAATTCATTTTAAAATTATTTTATATGTTTTTAAATCTTTAAATGGTCTTGCTCCATCGTACCTCTCTGAGCTGCTATACCCCTATACACCCAGCCGAGCTCTCAGGTCAGCTGACCAGCTGCTCCTGAGAGTTCCCAAGACTAGTCTGAAGCTCAGAGGGGACAGGGCTTTTTTGGTTGCAGCTCCAAAATTATGGAATGCATTGCCGCTGCACATTAGACAGGCCTCCTCACTGTCTAATTTTAAAACTCTTCTTAAAATGCACCTCTTTTCTTTGGCTTTTAACACCATGTAGGTTGTTGATTTTATGTACACAGATATTTTATTTGGAGTGGACAGCCTATTTAATTATTTATTTTTATTTTATGTTCTATGGTGTTATTTTTATTGTACAGCACTTATTTTATTGTATAGTTTTATTGTGTTTATTTATTGTACAGCACTTTGGAAATCTTTGTGTTTATTTAAACTGTGCTTTATAAATAAAATTGGATTGGATTGGAACAGAAGCAGGGAGACAGCATATGGGACCAAAAGGGTAAGGTTTATTTATTTTTATTTTTTTATTTAACCCTTGTTTAACCAGGAAAGGTCCCATTGAGTCACAGTGACTCTTCTTCCAGGGAGTCCTGGCCAAGTGGCAGCAAGTTAAAAGTTAAAAACACAAAAGACAGAGGACAACACTACCAAAACACTAAAGACTAAATCAAACTACAAAGCACACAAAACAATGGAATATGTGCTATAACTAAACATGTAACATACACTAAATACACCAAGTCAAAGGAACACAACTAAAACAAGACAAATCTCATAAACATAACAAAAACAATTGACAGTACAGCCAAGGACACTAAAGACAAAAGACTACAAGAAGACAAGACTCACATAAATTCTAAGATAAAACACAAACTAAACAACAATAAAAGTATTTTAAAAAATGTAGACACATGGGCACCATATTTAAAAGCAATGGCACTGCTCTGTAAGAGCTGATTTTAAAAGATTTTTAAAAGTATTAACAGAAGGAAGTGTCTCTAGGTGTAGTGTGTTCTGAAGTTCGTTCCAAACGTATGGTGCATAGTAGGAAAAAGAGGTCCTGCCCAGTTCAGTTCTTATTGAGGGTGTGATTAATAGTATCTTATTTGTAGACCTTGTACTATAAATACTAGTGTGATAAGAAAGCAGATTTGAGATGTACTGTGGTAATTTACCCATTAATGCTTTCAAAGTAAAAATCAACAAGTGAAACTTTCTCCTGAGAGAGAGAGAGGACCATTGAACCATTTCATATAGCAAGCAGTGGTGAGTCCTATTTGCTGTTCCTGTGATAAAACGCAAGGCAGAATGATATAAAACATCCAATTTTTTCAATAGCAATTGTGAGGAATGCATATAAATCATATCACCATAGTCTAATACTGATAAGAAGGTGCTCTCTACCAACCTTTTTCTTGCTTTGTATGGAAAACACTTTCTTTGTCTAAAATAAAATCCTAATTTGGGTCTGAGTTTTTTTAAGAGACACTCAATATGTGTACTAAACGACAGTTTATCATCCAACCATATTCCTAGGTATTTATAGGAGGATACTTTTTCTAACTGTGTTCCATTCGTAGTACAAATAGTGTCATTACAAGGTGTGTGTGAACGTGTGAAGACCATAAATTTAGGTTTTTTTAGCATTTAGCACCAACTTAAGTCCTACAAGGGAATTTTGTACCTTGTTAAAAGCAGACTGTAAATAGTTCACAGCCTCCTGCACTGATGAAGCAAAAGTGTATAATATTGTGTCGTCTGCATAAAGATGTACTTTTGTGGGACTTAGTCCTGCACCCAAGTTATTTATATAGATAGAAAACAAAATGGGGCCTAGAATTGATCCTTGGGGCACACCCATTTTTACCTCTAAAGAGGATGAGGTGCAGTTATCAACAGTTACACACTGAGTTCTACCACTCAGATAGTTAGAGAACCACTTAATAACAGAAGAGCTGAAACCTATACTTTTCAATCTGTTCAAAAGAAGATCATGACAAACCGTATCAAACGCTTTAGACAAATCGATGAATAAAGCAGCACATGATTTTTTGTTGTCTAAAGCAGTAATAATATCATTCGTGACTGATGTTACGGCAGTAATAGTACTGTGCCCTTGTCTAAAACCAGACTGCATGGGGCTTAAAACACTGTGATCAGCTAAGAAATTTTTTTATTTGTTCATTTATAAGTGATTCAAATAATTTAGCCATGACGGATAGTCTGGAAATAGGACGATAATTGTCCAAATTAGTAGGGTCACCACCCTTTAACAGTGGGAGGACAAGTGCAGATTTCCAAGAATTTGGAATACCGCCGCTGTTTAAACTTAGATTAAAAATAGCAGAAACAGGATCAGCTATCAATCTTGCAGCCAGCTTAAGAAAGTATGGTTCAATCTGATCTGAACCAGCAGACTTTTTACAATTCAAATTTATAAGTGCCTTTTGTACATCATATGCAGATATATAAGAAAAGTTAAACACATTCAAAAAGCTAGAAGAGACTGAAGGGGGTTCACTGTCCGCATTGGAGCTTGGGAGGACCGACTGTGTCACCATTCCTGCATTGATAAAATATTTATTAAAAACCTCTGCTAAATTTAGTTTACCCCTCACTTCTCCTTGTTCTGTTATAATAGCTTCAGGAATGGTGGGGAGTGGCACATCCCCCGAGGTAGATTTAACTAGTTTCCAGAATGTTTTGGGGTCATTTAGGTTTTCCTGTATTAAATTTAGGTAGTGCTCACTTTTTGTATTTTTTATTAATCTAGTACATTTATTTCTTAAAACTCTATAAGATAACCAGTGTTTCCCGTCATTAAACCGTTTAGCTTTAGCCCAAGCTTCATTTCTTTCTCTAATGGCTACTGCAAGAGTGTCGTTAAACCAAGGGTTATCCCTACCCTTCACTCTATATTTTCGAAGAGGCGCATGTTTGTCTGTTATAGATAAAAACGTGTTTTTGAAATAATCCCATGCCAGTTCTACATCATCCATATAACACACTCTATTTAAGTCACTTAGATGGATGTCATGCAAAAAAGCCTGCTCATTAAAACATTTATAATTCCTTTTAAAAATAAACCGTGGCTTCACTTTAATTGATTTACAGTTTCTTACACAGACAACTGCACAGTGATCACTAACATCGTTGGAGAAAACGCCCACAGCAGGGTACTTATATGGTGCATTTGTAAGAATAACGTCAATTAATGTAGATTTGTCTATTCTCTTCGAATTAAGGCGTGTTGGTGACTGTACCAGCTGTGTTAGGTGTAGTGCGTCGCATAAATCCCTTAACGTAGAGGTCGATAGCCAGTCCCAATTTAGGTCTCCTAGAACAACATACTCGTTTGGAAGTTTCTGTAGAAAATCTGTCAGTAGAGCAGTCGCTCCAACCACAGCCGAAGGTGGGCGGTAACAACCCACCACTGTCAGATTTGCGTTGTTGGAAAGGTTCAGTTTGATGGCACACAATTCAAAACATTTTGGTTTGGATATTGTTTCAACGCAACAACAGTCCAATGATGCTTTGGCATAAATAGCTACTCCTCCTCCTTTATGTGTACGATCCGCCCGAAAGAGATTATATCCATCGATATGGAGCATACTGTCAGTAATTGAAGGTTTAAGCCATGTCTCAGAGAGAACAATTATGTCACTTTCTGTCAACTTCGCCCACAGGCGAATTTCATCGATTTTTTTTCAGGTTAGAATACCCCACAATATTTCTGGAGGCAGTTACCACCTTTTCAGCTGCAGCAACTGCATGCAGGCAAACAGGAAGTCCAGCTGCCACTGGATCCAGCCTGCTGGAGAAGTAGGCTACAGGTCTCAATCTATCCCCGTGTTTCTGCAAAAGAACACAGGTCATAAAACCCTTCTTTTCATCTACAGTTTGAACAAATGGTTTATTGGGGTCAGGCAGTCCCAGAGTGGGTGCGGTCTGCAGAGCACTCTTTAGGGACATCAGGTGCGCGTGGGACAACCGCAACATTGACTGCTTGCAGATCTTGGACAAACCTCCACTCATCGGGCTAGGACGGTTTTCTTGCCTTCTTAACTGGGAAAATAGGAGCGTGCACTGGATAGTCCTGGCAAGGGACAATCACATCTGCCTTCAGCAATGAATCAAAGACCGGTTTTATACCTGCGATTGCTTCTGGTTTGAGTGGGTACTGGGTCTGTCTAGGCCTGAAATCTGATTTGGGGGTGATCACCACTGGTTCAGCATTCTTTATTAGGCCCACATCATGTTTACCTTTCGCCCAAACAGAATTTGGAACTCTTGCCAATTTGGGGTGCACCTCTGCTGGAGTTATGCCTGTGGAAACAGAGACAAACAGGCCACTATGGCCGGGGTCCCCAGGATCCCGGTCTTCAGTGGCTAATATTACGCTGTGCTTTTTTGGTCCCTTTAAAAACAGGGTGGCACATGTTAAGGAGCTGAAACTCCTAAACCCTTCATCCAATTTTAATGTGGATACCCTCAAATGAAAGCTGAAAGTCTGGACTTTATGTCCATGTCCATTATATAACTATAACTTGAATATGTTTCAGTAAACAGGTAAAAAAAGAAAATTTGTGTCAGTGTCCAAATATATATGGACCTAACTGTAGTTTTGAGGGTCAATCTTTCACGTACATGGGGGTCTGCAAACCGAGTCTTTTCAAACTCTACATCTTGCCCTTGGTGAACATGTGCTGTGCAATGTAAATCTTCCTCTTTCATATAATCTGTGTCAACTGATGAGGTGTTCAAGTGTGCGAGCTGTACAAGGTGTTTTGGAGTTTGTGCGAGTTGATCTGAGCAGAGCCGCCAGACATACACATACAGGGGGCTTCCAAACCCATACTGCACACCGCACATTTCACTTACTTCAATAGTTAGTCCATCTGGAGTGGACGTGAGATTTACTCCTAATTTGCACATTAAATCATGTGCTAACAAATTTACTGGACATGTATGTGAGATGAGAAATGAGTGGGACGTAACTATTCCTCCCTCGCTTTTACACGGGAGGTTGACTGAGAAAGTTTTGGTTACAGGTCGTCCTGAGATGCCCATCGTCTGAATAGAATTTGAGCTGAGTGGTGGGTCTACTGGAAGTACCCCATGTTGTATCACTGAGTGTCCTGCTCCAGAATTTACTAAAAAGGCATACAAGGGAGTTTAGAGAAGGGAGTAGTTGTGTATTTTAACAAACTTAATGCAACTTCAGGTGTATCTATTTGGACTGGTGTATCGGGCGTTTCTGTGTAGTCTTGCTGTTGCATACAGGTGCTGCTACTAATGTGTTTAACATTATGTGAATGCTCTTGTGTATGTGTATCATCAGGTGTGTGTATGTTACCTCCCCTGTTCTCTGTGTGGGGCCCGTTCCTGGAGTCCGCCCGTCAGTCTGCTTTGCTGTACTCCTCACAGGGCCTCTGGCTGCTACTGTGGAGACAATTTCGAGCAACGTGTCCCTTCTGATTGCAGTTGTAGCAGGTTGCACCTTTTATCCAGGACGAGTCACTCCAGGTTGTCCTGTCTCGGCCCCTACCTCGACCTCTTCCTCTTCCTCTTTGTCCAGGCTGAACAGTCTGGAAAAGAGAGTGGCGGTGTGTAGGTCTTGGTCTCTTTGTGCCGACTTTGTCTTTTCCTTCTCTTTCATCAGACTTTCTGCATGCACAGCGTACTGCTCAATCTTGGTGAGGCTCAGGAGTGCCCTCCACTGCAGCCAGGTTCACAGGCCTGGTCAGGCCACTGTGTTTTTTTTTTTTTCTCATGCGCAGCAGTGAGACGGGCGAGAAACGCTGACACCACTTCACCATCTTCTTGCTTACACATACTGATCTTAGTAATGTCTATGTTCAAGGAAAAAGCACTGTCCAGACGAGCACAGAGAGCAGTGATGGTATCTCTGTACTCACCATTGCCAGCCGTGCTCCAGTCTGGTGTAGTCATTCGCTGGTCAGCTTCCGGCCACTCTTTGGAAACCTTGTTCCAATCTATACCCATCTTGGTCATGATTAGGCGGTGAAGTTCATGGGTGGTCGGTCAGAATTCTCTGAAAAACATCAACAGTTCATTACCAAATCTCTTTCCTCCTACCTCTCTCACGTTGGGAAGAGAAGCCATGCTTTCCTTCATGTCAGCTGTCGTCCAGGGTCTGTGGACTAAAATCACGCTGTCAGCTCCAATCACTTCCACCATTGGAAGATGAAGGACTTCAGACTTTAGGTTACAGCCTTGTGGACCCACTGGTGAGCATGTGGCCAGGTCCAGGAGGGTGTCTCTTCCGTCGCTATATGCAAGACCGGATCTCATGTGTGACGGAGAAGCACTGAGAGGCGCTGATGCTGGAGGCAGCTGGTAGGCTGGGAGAGATTCCAGAGGCTCAGGTTTTTTTTCTTTGTCTCGACTTCTCTCCCTTTCTGTGGGTGAAGCGCTTGTGGGAGTAATGCTCTGCCTTGCTGAGGAGGCAGTGTGTGTCGGGGTGGTGGGGCAGACTCCAGGTCAGGGTCCATCTGAAATTTCAAACACTGAGAAGAGGGTGAGAGCCCTGCCTGTTGTTTCTCTCTTTTGTACTCTCTCTTACAGTAAGTATTTCTCCTTTCCATGCAGAAAACGCCCTCCAGTCCCCTAAGAACTTACCATTATCTGCAGACTCTTCTTTTTCCTTCCATTTCAACTTTTCTTCTAACTGTTCTATCTGCCTGGGACTAAAATTGCCCTTTTCAGGGAATTCTAAGTCCTTCATCCATATATCAAACTGTGCCACAGTCCTTGCCATACGAGGTTTTCGTAAACTGGATGTTTGGGTTGTCATAGGAACACCCACTTCTTATTATAGCACATGTAGCCTCAGGCTTACTTGCTTCTTCCTTTCCTTTCCCTAACTTGCTGCTTCTGTTCCCCATTGTACACTTATATTAATAGGCTGTGACAACAGCGGCTGAGTTTCTTTATCAGGATCACAAGAAGAACAGGTTGGACTATGTCCAAAAATGCGACACAGTAATCCTTTAGGTGTGCTCTTATTAGTAAACAATTTATCTGACATTTGCCTTAAACTAAAGTCGGTATCATTTAGCACAACAACCTCAAAGACAACTCACGCATGTGTACAAAATCTATTTCTCTGTTTCAGAATTTGGAGGAGGACAGTACTCTGTTAATTCATCAATATTTTGCGTGCACACCGGTGTGTCTTTGCAACTTCGTAATCGAACCTCTCTATCCTGTTCCTCCAGTTGTTCACACAGAAAAAAGGGAGCAAAACTCAATTCTCTCCCAGTTACAAATCGCTGAACGTGAGTCTGTCGAGGCACACACCCGTACTTCCCTCGCTCAAGTAGGTGAGCCGTTACCCAGTCGTCACTTGGGCGGATTTTTCTCTTACACAACCCAATAAACTACTCGCGGTTTATTGTCTCAAAATTGTGTTTTATCTGTTTCGGCAAACATATTGATGGTACCACAGCTTAGCAGTCCTCCTGGGCTCGGACAAACTTCTGTCCGTCTCTTATATCAGTCTTCCTTGACTGGGACAATCTCTGTCCATCTCTTACAGTGGGGCAAAAAAGTATTTAGTCAGTCACCAATTGTGCAAGTTCTCCCACTTAAAAAGATGAGAGAGGCCTGTAATTTTCATCATAGGTATACCTCAACTATGAGAGACAAAATGAGAAAAAAAAATCCAGAAAATCACATTGATTTTTAAAGACTTTATTTGCAAATTATGGTGGAAAATAAGTATTTGGTCAATAACAATAGTTCATCTCAATACTTTGTTATATACCCTTTGTTGGCAATGACAGAGGTCAAACGTTTTCTGTAAGTCTTCACAAGGTTTTCACACACTGTTGCTGGTATTTTGGCCCATTCCCCCATGCAGATCTCCTCTAGAGCAGTGATGTTTTGGGGCTGTCGCTGGGCAACACGGACTTTCAACTCCCTCCAAAGATTTTCTATGGGGTTGAGATCTGGAGACTGGCTAGGCCACTCCAGGACCTTGAAATGCTTCTTACGAAGCCACTCCTTCGTTGCCCGGTGGTGTGTTTGGGATCATTGTCATGCTGAAAGACCCAGCCACGTTTCTTCTTCAATGCCCTTGCTGATGGAAGGAGGTTTTCACTCAAAATCTCACAATACATGGCCCCATTCATTCTTTCCTTTACACGGATCAGTCGTCCTGGTCCCTTTGCAGAAAAACAGCCCCAAAGCATGATGTTTCCACCCCCATGCTTCACAGTAGGTATGGTGTTCTTTGGATGCAACTCAGCATTCTTTCTCCTCCAAACACGACAAGTTGAGTTTTTACCAAAAAGTTCTATTTTGGTTTCATCTGACCATATGACATTCTCCCAATCCTCTTCTGGATCATCCAAATGCTCTCTAGCAAACTTCAGACAGGCCTGGACATGTACTGGCTTAAGCAGGGGGACACGTCTGGCACTGCAGGATTTGAGTCCCTGGTGGCGTAGTGTGTTACTGATGGTAGCCTTTGTTACTTTGGTCCCAGCTCTCTGCAGGTCATTCACTAGGTCCCCCTGTGTGGTTCTGGGATTTTTGCTCACCATTCTTGTGATCATTTTGACCCCACGGAGTGAGACCTTGTGTGGAGCCCCAGATTGAGGGAGATTATCAGTGATCTTGTATGTCTTCCATTTTCTAATAATTGCTCCCACAGTTGATTTCTTCACACCAAGCTGCTTACCTATTGCAGATTCAGTCTTCACAGCCTGGTGCAGGTCTACAATTTTGTTTCTGGTGTCCTTTGACAGCTCTTTGGTCTTGGCCATAGTGGAGTTTGGAGTGTGACTGTTTGAGGTTATGGACAGGTGTCTTTTATACTGATAACGAGTTCAAACAGGTGCCATTAATACAGGTAACGAGTGGAGGACAGAGGAGCCTCTTAAAGAAGAAGTTACAGGTCTGTGAGAGCCAGAAATCTTGCTTGTTTGTAGGTGATCAAATACTTATTTTACCAAGGAATTTACCAATTAATTCATTAAAAATCCTACAATGTGATTTCCTGGATTCTTTCCCCCCATTCTGTCTCTCATAGTTGAAGTGTACCTATGATGAAAATTACAGGCCTCTCTCATCTTTTTAAGTGGGAGAACTTGCACAATTGGTGGCTGACTAAATACTTTTTGCCCCATTGTATATCAGTCTTCATTGACTATGACAAATCTCTGTCCGTCTCTTATATCATTCTTTAAATACTAGGACAAATCTCTGTCCATTTCTTGTATCATTCTTTAAATACTGTTTCCACTAATTTCTTTACACAAGAATGCAAAGTTGTCACTTACTGGTTCGGTGAGCCCTGATGGCCTGGTCTCTCGTCCGAGTTCTCAGCTCCGCACCATAGCCTTGGGAGTGTTCCATCGTCCGAGGATCAGACGCATAGGGTCCACCCAGGGGACGCCAAATTGTAATGGAAATTTCTAATAAACACTTCAGAACGCTTAGCAGTTGTCTTTTCAGTCATTTATTATGGTAAATCATATAAAAGAAATATAAGATAGGAAAGAAAGAAAATTAAAGCAGAATATCACCTCTAGTGATGTGAGAGTACGCGCGCGCTCTGAGTTGTGTTTTAGTGGCTGTTATCTATATACTCTAAAGGCATTCGCCTTACTGCCCGTGTCTTCACATGATTGGCTCAAGATTCTCTACGAAGCTTTGCTAATGAGTGCACCTGGCATGCTTTGGTATGTGCAGGCAGACGCAAGCAGGGAGAACTCAAGCTCCCTGCTTATCACCACCGAGGTCAGGAGAAGTGGTTACATCATGAGAAGATGCGTAGTTAGGATGAACTCAAGCACCCTGCTCATTACCACCAAGGTCACAGAAAGGCGATTACAACATTGGAAAAACATCTTTCTCAGTACACTAGGCCACTTAAGCTCATCACACAGAAACACAGAATAATAATGTTCGTCCATTAAATTTCCCTCACACTGTAGAAGCAGGTCCGCTGGGCTTAAGAGTAAGTCACACAAGCAGGCCAGGAGTTGGACTTGATTGTCAGAGGCTCTGAGAGACGCACACCATGGGAGCATTTTATAAGCGATGGGAGCTCAACCCCATCACCACCCCCGGCTATGACAACCTTGGACCCAGATGAATATATGACATGTGACTGTTTTGTTGGGTGGCGGAATGTCCTGGGTTGCGGGGCCTGTCAAGGCCGCTAGCGGCTTTAATTTTTTTTTTTTCCTGCTGTAGACAAATGGCCTTGTGCAAAATTACCTTTCTGGATGCGTGTGTAAAGGGACATACTAGTGCATCTCAAAAAATTTGAATATTGTGAAAAAGTTCAATATTTTCCATCAGTTATTTAAGAAAGTGAAAATGTTATATATTATAGACTCATTACACATAAACAAATGTTTCAAGCATTTTTCTATTTTAATTTTAATCAGTATGGCATACAGTACAAAAACATAAAAAACCCATCTCAAAATATTAGAATATTTCATTTTGAGTTTGAGTAAAACAGTATGAACACAGTAATCTGTGGTTGGTAGAAGAGAGCAACTGGACATGCTTGAAGATTCTTGAAAACATTTCGCCTCTCATCCGAAAGGCTTCCTCAGTTCTGTCTGACTAATAGGGAGTATCAGGTATTTATCCTCTCATGGATCATCATAGAATCAGAATTCTGATGGCTGCATTGTAGGTGGCTGATAAAACATGTCTTAGACACCCACCTCTGTTCAGTGATGGTCGTTCCAGGTTGACAAAAATGAACAATCCTCTCTGGCTAAAACGTCTGCCAGTTTTCTGGAAGTCCTCTCATACTCCCACACCAGTCGAAGGGATCTCATCCCAAAGTGCATAGAAACATGTCTGTGAAGATTCTCAGTCATCCAGGTACATCTAAGCACAAACGTTCCAGTAGAATCTTGTTATAACGTTGCCAGAACTTTTCCAGATCTTGGTAATCAACTGTTGTCTGTGCCAACTCTTTAGACATCGCCACCATAGCATGTGCTTTCTCCTGACTCAGTTCCTCAGCATTTAAATATGACATGTAAAAGGGAAGCATCTTCTGCTCAGTTTCAAGCTTGCGATACATGTCAGCCATACGCAACAACCTCTCTTCCTCTCCGAGAACATCCTGCAGTTTTTTAATTGTGTTATTGCTGTATGTAATCTGATTAACTAGACGTGTTCTTTCAGCTTCCTGGGCAGAGCTGAGCTTAGCTCTGAGCTGTTGGACTTTCTGAGTCAGTTCCTCACGTTGCTCCTGAAGGTGACATGCATATACCTCGTTCTCCCTCTGACTGGAGCTCTGATGAGAACACGGAGCTTTGATGGTGTCCTGCAGTCTCTGCACTTGCCTCCTCTTGAGGTTTATTTTCTCAATGTCAGAGTGCAAATTTAAAGCTTTGTTCTTCTGATCCTCAGTGGCTTCTGTGTACGCCTGCATTTCTCAGAGGTACCACTGCTGCAACTCCTGCAAGGTGCTGTCCACTGCGTGCCTGTTTTTGATGTCATCATGTGCAATCAGATAGTCCTGTTTGGCCTCACTGGATATTTCAGCATAGCGCTGGCCCAAGGCAAAGCTTTCTGCTTTGATGTACTCACTCTCCTGCTGGTGCAGCTTCAAAAGCTGGTCCCTCTTTGAGTTGTACTCAGTACTGAGTTCCTTCAGACTGGTGCTCCAGTGTGACTCGAGTGCTGCCAGTCGGCTTTTCCATACCTTCAGCAGATGATCCATATGCTGGAGATGAGCGCTTGACTGCTGAGCCATTTCATTCAGATCCCTCACCAGTAAATTAATGGCATTGTCCTTGCAGGCCACAACTCTCTCAAAAGTTTTTCTGAGTATTGTGAAATCTTCACGTAGCTCTGCCGCTTGAGTCTGGCGCAGGATTGCACGCCACTGCTGGTTCAACTTGTCCTGGTGCACCTTGGGCTGGTGTCAGTGTATCAAGACCCATCATGAACAGACATCTTCAAGAAAGGGGATACAACTTTCGCATTCCTAATATCAAGCTACTCCTGAGCCAGAGACAATGTCAGAAGTATCTTATCTGGGCTAAGGAGAGAAAGAAATGGACTGTTGCTCAGTGGTCCAAAGTCCTCTTTTCAGATGAAAGTACATTTTGCATTTAATTTGGAAATCACGGTTCTAGAGTCTGGAGGAAGAGTGGAGAGGCACAGAATCCAAGGTGTTTGAAGCCCAGTGTGAAGTTTCCACAGTCTGTGATGATTTGGGGTGCCATGTCATCTGCTGGTGTTGGTCCACTGTATTTTATCAAGTCCAAAGTCAACACAGCCATCTACCAGGAGATTTTAGAGCACTCCATGCTTCCATCTGCTGACGAGCTTTTTGGAGATGCTGATTTCCTTTTCCAGCAGGACTTAGCACCTACCCACAGTGCCAAAACTACTACCAAATGGTTTGCTGACCATGATATTACTGTGTTTGATTGGCCAGCCAACTTGCCTGACCTGAACCCCATCGAGAATCTATGGGGTATTGTCAAGAGGAAGATGAGAAACACCCGACCCAAAAATACAGATACACTGAAGGCCACTATCAAAGCAACCTGGGCTTCAATAACACCTCAGCAGTGCCACAGACTGATCACCTCCATGCCACACCGCATTGATACAGTAATTCATGGTAAAGGAGCCCCAACCTAGTATTGAGTGTATAAATGAATATACTTTTCAGAAGTTGGACATTTCTGTATTGTAAATCCTTTTTTTGATTGATCTTAGGGAATATTCTAATAATTTGAGATACTGGATTTCTGATTTTCATGAGCTATAAGCCATAATCATCAAAATTAAAACAAAAAAGGCTTTAAATATTTCACTTTACATGTAATGAATATAGATATGAAAGTTTACCTTTTTGAATTATGAAAAAAAGGAACTTTTTCATGGTGTTCTAATTTTTTGAGATGCACTAGTACTTTCATATAAAAAAACACTAAATTGGTCCAGGATATGCACTTTAATCCTGTGCAGGCAGAGGCGATTCTAGAGTCTGTTGTGGCCCCAAGCAAAAATTTCCAGGGGACCCTTCTGACCAGTGTTCATCACCAATATGTTATAAATAATCTGACGCCAACGAAAAATGTATGAAACCAAAGTTTTTTTAAATTCCAAATGTCAAAATACAATGGTAAAGAACAATAAAAACAATAAAAAACAAAATAAATAAGCCCTCGGGCCCCGACTCTCGGGGGGCCCCTGGGCCAGGGGGCCCCAAGCAGTTGCCTGCCTTGCCTGTTCACAAGCTGCGCGTCCGTGTGCAGGAAGTCGTTTACGGTGTGCACAAGAGTCTATCTGATGCATGCGCCAAGGCGTGACACTCTTGCACGAAATTAGTACAAAAATTAATGTAGATATAAATATCTTATGCCGAAGTATTATGGCATCTCATCTCATCTCATTATCTCTAGCCGCTTTATCCTTCTACAGGGTCGCAGGCAAGCTGGAGCCTATCCCAGCTGACTACGGGCGAAAGGCGGGGTACACCCTGGACAAGTCGCCAGGTCATCACAGGGCTGACACATAGACACAGACAACCATTCACACCTACGCTCAATTTAGAGTCACCAGTTAACCTAACCTGCATGTCTTTGGACTGTGGGGGAAACCGGAGCACCCGGAGGAAACCCACGCGGACACGGGGAGAACATGTAAACTCCGCACAGAAAGGCCCTCGCCGGCTACGGGGCTCGAACCCGGACCTTCTTGCTGTGAGGCGACAGCGCTAACCATTACACCACCGTGCTGCCCTCAAGTCCAAGTCGAGTCCTTAAAATTAGGGCACGGCAGTCAGACTCGAGTAATACAAGCCTGGTAAAGACTAAACAGCTTGGTGTAAAACAGAATACTTTACACACAGACTGTTTTATGGGGACTGAGGCGCTGTTTACACATACCCGGGTATTTTTAAAAACGCATATTTTCTAAACTCTGTTTTCCAAAATAACTTTGTGCACACAGCTGCGTTTTTTTTAAAAATTACGTTTATATTGATCCGCATAAATATGCTGTCAAGAGCTGTTAAACTACACCAGAGTGTGCAGGCAACTTTTTTGACGACATCGACAGAAGCGCGCATGTGAGTACACTCACCCTGTATGTACAGACGGTACCAACTCTGCGAGTGACAGGAGTGAGGATCGCGACATTCTGAAATTTTCCTGCCATTCCTCCGGGACAACAACGCCATTCTCGAAATTCTCCCACCAGATAGCAGTCCGTCCAGGTCGAACCCAAAATCGCCGACGCTGGCGGTGGTACGGTCGGGCTCTTTTGGTCACCAGAAGCTCTGCAATTGCTGCCCTCCGAGCCCTAATGCGTCTCTGCTGGTCAATGAGCTTTATGAGCTTTATTCTCAAAAGCAAACAGGCAAATATAGCTCTTAATAACAGAAATGCTGCTACTCTGAGTGTTTCCATGCTTGTCATATGTACAATGGCCGCTCTTTTGTGGCGCGAAGATTGCCTAAAACTCTGTTTTGGTCTCTTTACACCATACATGTCAACCTATACGGAATGTCCGTATTTTATACGGATTTGATTCAATAAACGTCGTATACGGGCGTATAAATAAAGTTATACGGATTCTTAAAAAAAAACTTCAATATTTATTTAGAGCTATAATCAATTCCCATGATGATAAAAGAACGCATAACATTTACAAACTTACTGTACACCACAGACAGCCAGTAAAGAGTCTTATGAAATCGCGCGTTATCTTGTGGTAGTGAGACTTCGTTTCACTTTTGATCATGCGCACACCGTACTGCGAGAATCCCGCCAACCGTGAAGTCATAGACGCCGGCTTCTGCGTAGAATCATACGTCATCCTCGCCCGAGAATAAAGATGCCTCATTCATGTGCTGCGTTTAACTGTACCAACAGGTTTACCATCCAAACGAGATCACATGGGATTACCTTTCACAGGTGAGGCTGGAAAAATACTTTTCATTGTATTTGGTCATTATAACGTAATTTTACGAACAGATTTTCCTGACTTTGTGGCTAATATGAAGTCTCGCGCATAATAGCCGCTCGGTGAAACCTGTCTCCAAACAACGAAGTATTTCCTTCGTAACTACGCTGATAACACTTTGTGTTTTTGTCAAACATTGGAGCTTTGTATTCATTCTGAAGGTTTATTGTTATTAATATTGAATAAAAAGTAACTGGGATATAGAGTAGAGTGGGGAACTAAGCCCCCGTGGGGTAATACGCCCCCGGCCTGTTTTACCCAAAATAACCACCAGATGGCGCAAAGTTACATTTCTATTGTTGATATGGACTGGCTTGACAACGGGGATATACAAATATCCACTGTGGATCGCATATCAGCAACGCAGGGGAGACAGATCAAATTTCATGGTAAGTGATATAATTTTCAGATATCAGTAAAACTGTATTTAGATAGCTGCTATTTCGTCAGATATCACAGCTGTGTATGTGGTATGAGTAGACAAGTCAGTATGTTAAAAAAATATATTAGGTATAAAAAGTTGAATCACATTTTGAAAGTAAGACCCTTTTTTGTAAAAGTGTAGTCTGTGGGGTAAAACGCCCCCTTAATGGCGGGGTAAATGGCCCCCGGGGGCATCGTTTCCTTTTATCATAATTACTGTATTTCATACATTTCTGAATAGCAGATACATAGTTTTTAATAACATCTCGCTTACCTGAATGAGTAAAGCAAGTAATTTGAACTTAATATTAAAAAAATGAATATTAGCATTATTTATTGATGCACTTGTTCTTTGTTAATTCATGTTCAATCCACACAAAATTATATTGAAATTAAAATGCGAAATATAATAAAATAATGCATCTATTCATTAATTCAGGGATATTTTGTTGTTTCTTTCACATTATAGGCTTAAGTACTTTTGCTATCCAAACAGCTTTTTTTGAGTGAGGGGGCCTTTTACCCCACTGGGGGGTAAAAGGCCCCCTTGACACAATGTTTGTTTTTGTTAAATAAAAAAAAAAAAGTATTAACATTAGGCAAACTTTAGGTGGCATTATTGTTCATGTCACTGTTGTCAAAAACTATGATAAAACTAAAACACATGGTTCATTTCAACTTGGAGAAAAACTGAATTTTCCTTAAGGGGGGCTTTTCCCCCACTCTACGCTATCATTGTTGATTATCATTCAAATTTTAGGTAAATTATTTTAATTTGCATCTTATACGGATTTTATAAGGGAAATACGGATTTTAGAGGTTGGTTATACAGGTTTGATTGACCAAAGGTTGACATGTATGTTACACACAAACGCAAAACGGAGTTTTCAAAAAAATCTCCACTTTTGCCGGGGTTTTTAGAAAGAATCATTTTCAGAGGAAAAAACTCCGTTTGTGTATAAACGAAAGGTACAAACAAAGGCAAAGGTCTGCATTTTTAAAAATACCTGGGTATCAGGGGTGTAGTGGTAAAAAAAGAGGTGGGTAAACTATAAATTTTGGGATCGGGGGACCACGACGTTGTAAGGGCCAATTCATAGTCGACGCAAGCATGACGCAAGGATGCTACGATGCGTATTGTATGAAACAACTTTTCTGACACATAGGAGTGTGTGTGTGTGTGTGCATGACAATGCATGTGTGTGTGTATATGACAGTGTTTGTGAATGTGCATGTACTTGTGTGTGTGAGTGCATGTATGTATGTGTGTGTGTGTGTGAGACAAGGGTTCCCTGAGGTCTCTACTCTATATCATTCATAAAACAAGATACACAATAAGTATGTTTGAGGTTTATTAAATCTTAATAAAGAGAAAAATAATGTCAGTGTGAAAGAATGGCAAATTACACATACCAACAGTAGGCCATATGAAATCCATAAGCTGACAGATATATCACAGCAGTAGACCTTGCACTAGAAGAATGTTAACTTTTGTATGTGTGTGTATGAAAGTGTTTGTGTGTGTGAGTGTGAATGTGCATGTGTGTTTACTTGTGTGCATGTGTGAGTGAGTCCAAGCATGTGTGTGTGTGACACCAAGTAGAGTGGTGTTTATGAAATCTAAATAATCAGTAAAGAGAGAAAAATAAAGACTGTGTGTAAGAATGGCAAATTACACATACTTTCAGTCCAGATGTGTGGATGGCATCTGATGCTTTCTGATACTGTCTCAGTTTCCTCTGCCTCCATTTCGTCTGTCTCTGCATCTTCTCTGTCTGATTCTCCTCCCTCATTTTCTCTTCCTTCAGTTCCGTCTATCTTTTTTTCTTCCCTCATTTTCTCCTCTGGGGCAGCACGGTGGTATAGTGGTTAGCGCTGTCGCCTCACAGCAAGAAGGTCCTGGGTTCAAGCCCCGGGGCCGGCGAGGGCCTTTCTGTGCGGAGTTTGCATGTTCTCCCCGTGTCCGCGTGGGTTTCCTCCGGGTGCTCCGGTTTCCCCCACAGTCCAAAGACATGCAGGTTAGGTTAACTGGTGACTCTAAATTGACCGTAGGTGTGAGTGTGAATGGTTGTCTGTGTCTACCGTATGTGTCAGCCCTGTGATGACCTGGCGACTTGTCCAGGGTGTACCCCGCCTTTCGCCCGTAGTCAGCTGGGATAGGCTCCAGCTTGCCTGCGACCCTGTAGAAGGATAAAGTGGCTAGAGATAATTAGATGAGATGAGATTTTCTCCTCTCTCTGTTTCTTCTGTTTCTCCCTCAGTTTCCTCTATCAAAGTTTCTCTTAAAGGCCTATCTGATTCTCCATCCATTTGCCTTCTCTCTTTTCCTCCCTTAGATTGGGCAGAAATACTTGTCCACATGATTGGTGTACTTAGCCGTTTTAATTTAATTTTACAGATAGTGGTGGAGAGATAGTGTTGCGGGGCCAGGAGAAACAGCAGGAGGAGAGACAGAAGGAGGAGAGAGTGAGAGGAGGAAAATAGGGCAAAGAGAGGATGATCCTCTCATGCTGTCATCATGACTTCGAGATTAACATGAAATGACAACTATTTGTCTTACAATGCGCTACAAATACTGAATTTATGTTGATATAATAATTACCAAAAACTTTAGACTGCACTAACAACGTCATTTGTCTGCCAGAAAGGTAGGCTAATTTGATGGCACAAGTTAACAACCTAACGTTAAGGGCCCCATTAACGTTAAGGGTGTTTTGATGTCAAAAATTTGATGTCAAAATTTTGAACCTAAATTTTGACATATCAAATCACTTTGATATTTTCTGAAGAGTCGTCAAATTATTGATCTCATCTCATTATCTCTAGCCGCTTTATCCTTCTACAGGGTCGCAGGCAAGCTGGAGCCTATCCCAGCTGACTACGGGCGAAAGGCGGGGTACACCCTGGACAAGTCGCCAGGTCATCACAGGGCTGACACATAGACACAAACAACCATTCACACTCACATTCACACCTACGGTCAATTTAGAGTCACCAGTTAACCTAACCTGCATGTCTTTGGACTGTGGGGGAAACCGGAGCACCCAGAGGAAACCCACGCGGACACGGGGAGAACATGCAAACTCCACACAGAAAGGCCCTCGCCGGCCCCGGGGCTCGAACCCAGGACCTTCTTGCTGTGAGGCGACAGCGCTAACCACTACACCACCGTGCCGCCCCAAATTATTGATTATATAATTATTGATGATTATATAATGGCTTGACAAGGTCCAATAATTCATCGAAGGATGGGGCATCCATCCTAAGGAAATTACGAAGTCCTCTGGTTCTTTGAGACGAAGTTCTCTGAAGAGGTTGATGTGACCGTACGTTCGCCGTTTCAAAAACCAGTCTTTCGATCATTTCCGTCGATGCCGAGGCGGTTCATTGTCCAAAGCGAACACAAGTGCTACGGCCACTGCTGCGTCCATGTCAAAGTTTTTGACAATACTGAATTTTTGATAGAAAAAACATTGAATCGTGTGTGTGGACATTTTACATCAAAATTTTGCATCAAATTTTGATATCAAAATTTTGATACAAAATTTTGACGACTTTTTTGAACGGGGCCCTTTAGTTAGCGGCATGGTTCACAAACCAAAACGATGGGGAGTTTATCCTAAAAACGTGAAGTTTAGGATTCTTTTTGGACTCGCTGTGTCGAGACGTTTTGCTGGTATCAGGTGGAAGGGTGATGCTCCGACGCTTCAGAAATCGCCTAATATCCATTTCTTCACACACGTAATCAGTGACTAATGAATGTCGCAGTCTGCTGGCTCCCGCAAGAGGGCGAGCGGTAGACAGACAATTACTACGCGTAGGCTACGCAGTGTTGATAAAACCCACAAGAACTTGTGCAGGATCTACTAGGTGTAGGCAATTGAAAAATAACGGAAAAGCTGTTTTAATATCTGTATAAAACAAGAGACATACGTGCGTAAACTGTATTTAGAGGTGCGTAAACTATGCTTGGACGTGCGTAAACTATATTTAGAGGTTCATAAACGCTATTTCCTAAAATCTGGAGGTGGGTAAACGGCGTTTATGTGCGTTTACGCACCACTACATCCCAGCCGGGTATGTGTACACGGCGCCTGAGAGGTGAAAACCCCTCACTCAGTGACTCGGTTCTCATCGTTCATGCCTAGGAGCCGTTCAAAAGAATCGGTTCGTTCGCAAACGTCCCAACACTACAACCCGGCCAGGAGCAGCACTCTTCACACACACACACACACACACACACTCCTGATCATTCACAGCTGAGTGATGCCACGAATAAAAGTCAGAATTAAACAGTTGTAGATGTGCAAATATTAAGGTAAGACGAGCTTGTTATTTATTTGTTTATTTAATACAGTTAGTTTTGTTCTAAGTTCCTTATGGCGTAAAATAACGTTCTCCGGATTTGTTGCTGCTGAAATTCTACTGAAAATGAAATTAGGACTGAAATTAAAATTAGTAAAACGTATGGAATATTTTAAGGTGAATTTCTTTTACTGTTTTTTTTTTTTTTTAAATGGGTGTAATATTTTTAAAACGTAGTTAACAGCCTCCAGTGACCCACACCAGCATGCCTCAATGACACCTTAGATGAGCTGGTCATCAGAATTCTGATCCAGGAGAGGATAAATATCTGATACTCCCTATTAGTCAGACAGAACTGAGGAAGCCTTTCGGAACGAGAGGTGAAACGTTTTCAAGAATCTTCAAGCAAGTCCAGTTGCCCTTTTCTACCACCCACAGTTTACTATGACCTGGATGATTGAGAATCTTAAGACACACTTCCTCTTTTCTTCAGTGGTCATGTTAATATTTACAGTTTACAACCAGTGAAACAGTGGACGATTTCTATCAGAGCTGAGGTTTTGTAACTTTTTTTCTTTTTTTATGTTTTAAACTAATTGAGGAATAATTAATGCTGTTTTTATCTTAAATGAAGTAATGCACTGAATATTTACAGTTTTAAAACACTTAGTGAAAGGTATTATTTTTGAGTATCGAATAAAAAGCTGACAAGAAATTAAAGACTAAAACGACATGCAAACACTGAAGTCTTTAAAGTTCACACCAACAGAAAGAAGAAGTTATGGTCTCTGTGCTGTTGGTTGTGGCATGGCTTTTAGTATCAGAAGGGCTGATTTTGTTTTTCGAAAAAACTGCTCACCTCCTGAGCTTTTCACACATAATAGTCTCTAGAGTGAATAATAATAATAATAATAATAATAATAATAATAATAATAATAATGTTTGTTTATATATATATAAACCTCCTAAGGCCCAAGCTGTTTTTTTTTACATGCATTTTTTATTTCTCTTTGCTATTTGGGCTTATTAGAACCTGATTAGAATAAAAACTAAGCATCATCTTTTGATAAGATGTACTTTTAGAGAAAAAGTATGTCCACATGTGGATTCTTGTTCCGAATTTCCATAAAGTGCTGTCCACGCATGTGAGCGCTAAGCCCTAGGAGGATATATATATATATATATATATATATATATATATATATAAATAATATGGGTGCAGATCCCGGGGGGAACATTACCCCCCCCCCCCCCCCAAATTTCTGAAAAACATGAATTGTCCCCCCCCCAATAAAAATCCCCTAAATTATTAAAAATTGTACAAACAAATGTATTTTCAAATGATTCCATGTGCAGTACTTTTTGAATGATGTGGTGAGCCTCTACGAAGTTGTGTTTTATGGTTGCATATGGACAAAAAAAAAATCACTTTTGTGTCTCCCTGCAACAGTAGGTATACAGTAAGGATTATTCCAGTATTATAGTTAGTGATGCTAGGTTTCATTTAATACTAACATTTTGTTTTTCATTATTGTATACCTACTTTTGCAGCCCCCTGTATATACAATATAAAACTTTTTTTTTCCCTTCAAAGAATGTCAAAGTGGCCTAATAAAATATTCTGGCCATAAACATTTACACGACCGTTAAGTTCAGAATTGATATCCACCCACAACCGGAAAAACGAGGTAAGATACTGTACACTTATCCACTTTTTAACAGGAACAACTGTACACATGCTCATTTTTCATTTCTCTTATCAGCCTGGAAGCAGCACCATGCATAAGATCACGTACAGGTCAAAGTCTTCAGTTAATGGTCACAAAGTGTGGTTTCTGTGACGTTGGTTGTGGCATGGTCGGTGTCAAAGGCTGATTTTGTTTTTCAGAAACTGCTCACTTGTTGAGGTTTTCGCACACAATAATCTCTAGAGTTAGTTAGTAAGTAAATAAATAAAGGCAAGAAGCCCAGATCTGATACTGGTAAAGAAAGAAAGAAAGAAAGAAAGAAAGAAAGAAAGAAAGAAAGAAAGAAAGCACTGCCTCTTGATTGACATTGCAATACCAGGAGATGACAGGGTTATGGAGAAGGAATATAAAGCAGTTTTGGGAAATAAATAAAGTGGTTATTCCAATTATTGTTGGAGCCCTTGGTATGGTTACAAACGAGCTAAAATTGGATTTCAAAGATTGGTGTTGGGCAGCACGGTGGTGTAGTGGTTAGCTCTGTCGCCTCACAGCAAGAAGGTTCTGGGTTCGAGCCCTGTGGCCGGCGAGGGCCTTTCTGTGTGGAGTTTGCATGTTCTCCCTGTGTCCGCGTGGGTTTCCTCCGGGTGCTCCGGTTTCCCCCACAGTCCAAAGACATGCAGGTTATGTTAACTGGTGACTCTAAATTGACCGTAGGTGTGAATGTGAGTGTGAATGGTTGTCTGTGTCTATGTGTCAGCCCTGTGATGACCTGGCGACTTGTCCAGGGTGTACCCCGCCTTTCGCCCGTAGTCAGCTGGGATAGGCTCCAGCTTGCCTGCGACCCTGTAGAACAGGATAAAGCGGCTAGAGATGATGAGATGAGAATGAGATTGATGTTGAAATTTGAACTGAGTTGCTGCAAAAGACTGCACTCTTGGGAACAGCCAGAATTTTGAGAAGAGTGCTACAAATATAGTAAGGAGTGTGAACTGCACGACCCTTGGTCATTTGTTATGACCTGCTCCTGTATGTTAATTTTGACAACAAAAGATCAGTCTGAATTTGAAGCATAATAAGTGTTGCCAGGCAAAACAAACGTCGCCCGGTCGCACTTATGATGAATATGAAGGAAGATATCGTGAAAAAACAATTTTGACCTTTTTGGTGACCTTGATTTTGACCTTGTGTGTGAACATACTTGGCCAATAAACATGGTTCTGATTCTCTGCTGCTTTCAGCCAATCGGAACATACTGTACTGCTTACTGCTCTCAGCCAATCAGAACACACCGTACTGCGTGATTGTTGCACTCTTGTATTCTCACAGCACGATGACATAGTGGGTACTGCCTCTATATGAAGCCGTAGCCACAAAGACCTTGACTGGATGACCCCCCAAATTTTGGAAGTTCTGTTTGAGACCAATGCCCACCTATCCTGAAAGTTCCATGAAGGTTGGTCCAGCTGTTTTTCTGTAACATCATTAACAAAAACAAACAAAGAAACCCCACCAAAAACAATACCTCGCCCCCTGGTGGACTCCATCCCGGGTGAGGTAATAAAGTTTATTGTCCACAGAAATCTTTCTTTCAGTTTACACTGTTTGTAATGATGTAGAGGGACCTTTGACGGAGTGTGTCTGTGTCTGGAAACGGTTTGTTGATTAGCAAAGGTCAAAGGAAAATGATCAGACCTGAGTTTCCCCAAAAGCATTGCAGCACAAAGGTCATTGTTAAATGGTAGAGTGAACAGTACAATGAATGCTGTCTGTCCTAGTTAAGATGCTCTTAGCATTAAGAGGCTTTACCCTTCACAAAACATTGAACCTTGAGGTGGACGGGCTACAACAGCAGAAGACTAACATGGGTTCCACTCCTATCATCCATGAAGAAGAATCTGAAGCAGTCATGGACACAGACTTACCCAAACCAGACAGTTGAAGATTGGGTGGGTGGGGGGAGGAAATCAACTGGTCTTTCTCCTGTTTTCAAGTGAATCTGTGCCCATGATATCATCAGATTCTTGTTCCTGGCTGATAGGAGTGGAACTCATGGTGGTCTTCTGCTCTTGTAACCCACCCCCCTCATGGTTTGATGTATTGTGCCTTATGAGATGTTTCTACTCACTGTGGTTGTAAAGAGCGATTATTTGAGTTATGACTTCCTGTCAACTCTGACCAGTCTCCTCTGATCATTCTCACTACCAGGGTCTGCAGGTATTTCAGCCTGCACATTCTCTGCACGTAAGCTTTTTGTTTGTTTGCACCATTTGTGTATAATTTCTAGGGACTGTCCTGCAAAATTCCCAGGAGATCGTCAGTTTCTGAAATGCTCAAACCAGCCATTCTAATACCAACGTCCATGTCACAATCAAAGTAACAGGGATCACAATTTTTCTTCAATTCTGATTTTTGATGTGAACATTAGCTGAAGTTCTTGACCTGTACCTGCATGATTTGTATCACATGATATTTGCACTGCTGCCACTTGATTGGATAACCGCATAAACGAGCAGGTGTGAAGGTGTTCCCAGGCTTGTAGTCCTCGAGTCTGACTCGTGCCCTAATTTTATGTATTCATGACTTGCCTTGGACTTGAGCACTGATGACTCAGACTTGTGCGTTAACTGCATTTGGACTCATAAATTGAAGATGAGGACTCTGATTTTTTTCGTTATTTTTTGTAACATGCCTTAATAATTTGGAAACCCACGCAGACACGGGGAGAACATGCAAACTCCACACAGAAAGGCCCCCATCAGCCACTGGGCTCGAACCCAGAACCTTCTTGCTATGAGGCGACAGTGCTAACCACTACACCACCGTTGCCGCCCAACTGTACATGATGATATAAACTGTATACTAAAACATTAACAGTATTTTATGAGTTCTGGGACAAACACAGGACAGACTTTATGACTACACCAGCAATTCTTATGTACAAATTCTCTTGTAAATTATTAACTAATAGTTAAAATATCTGAAACGAATGTATAATTTTTTTTTTCTTTTGCTCATTGAAAAATATTGAGTCTATAGGAAAGAAAATAATATAACAGTTATTCCATGAAATCGAGTCATACATGAGCTGATAGCCACCAACGAGGTGCGTAGCGCTGAGTTGGCTATAATCCATGTATGACGAGATTGAGTAGAATAACTGTTTTATTCTATCCACATTCACTGGATTTTGAGAAACGGAGGATTTTTGTTTTTTGCAAATTTGATAACTTTTTTTATACAAAACATCCAACAAAAATAATTTCCGCTTAGAATGTAAACAAACCGGCGAAATGACCGTTGGAATTTGTGAAAAATGCTAAAATAATAATTCTTGAAAATAAAAAGATACGTTCTTGCCATCAAATACTTTTATTCCATATTTTGTTGCTTTTTTTTTTTTTTGTATTTTTTGAGGTTTTGTTTTCAAGTAGAGTTTTTATTTTGTCCTTGGTTGGTTCAGCAACACGCTCTGTCATTTTGTTTTTCTGTACTCACGGTATATAAGCTGATAGCCTAGTATTAGAGTAGCCGATCAGAGTGTGCGATTTGCTCATATCCAGTGAACGTGGATAGAATAAAATATGATATCCCTGACATGGCAGGTGTTCTCGGATGCATACATCATCCCACCTTTAGATGGAAGTCTTTACACGTAGCCAATCAGCATCACACATTGGCTAGTTAGAGGAAAGCTGGAGAACACGTTAGGATCAGATCCCCAAGTACACACAGAACACAGATGAGATCATAAAAATACAACCATCAAAAGCAAATCGGTGTGATTTGTTCTCCATGCTGTTGTGTAGCTAGCTAAAGTTAGTTAGGTAAGATCTTGTTAGCCACCAGATCTGTGAAGGGCAACACAAGTTATGAAAACATTCTTTGGGTAGCATGAAACTCCAGAATGGCTTCCAATCCCCAAATCCTGATCCTGCAGCTTTAAATATTCGACAGATTTAAAAACATTCAGCATTTTCTTCATATGTTTTAATGCCTATTAGTATAAATATGTTGATTTATTATAGGAAATCGCCGGCGCTGATTAGTCAAGAGATTCGGACTCTGTGGTTGGTTGAACAGAGCAACTGGACTTGCTTGAAGATTCTTGAAAACGTTTCGCCTCTCATCCTAAAGGCTTCCTCAGTTCTGTCTGACTAATAGGGAGTATCCAGTATTTATCCTCTCATGGATCATCATAGAATCCGAATCACAATGCCGATGGCTGCATTGTAGGTGGCTGGTAAAAGATGTCATAGACACCCACCTCTGTTCAATGATGGTCGTTCCAGGTTGACAAAAATGAACGATCCTCTCTGGCTAAGATGTCTGCCAGTTTTCTGGAAGTCCTCTCATACTCCCGCACCAGTCGAAGGGAACTTATCCCAAAGTGCATAGAAACATATCTGTGATGAATCTCGGTCATCCAGGTACATAGTAATCTGTGGTTGGTTGAAGAGAGCAACTGGACTTGCTTGAAGATTCTTGAAAATGTTTCGCCTCTCATCCTAAAGGCATCCTCAGTTCTGTCTGACTAATAGGGAGTATCCAGTATTTATCCTCTCATGGATCATCATAGAATCCGAATCAGAATGCTGATGGCCGCATTGTAGCTGCATGGCTTCGACTGGTGCGGGAGTATGAGAGGACTTCTAGAAAACTGGCAGACATCTTGGCCAGAGAGGATCGTTCATTTTTGTCAACCTGGAATGACCATCATTGAACAGAGGTGGGTGTCTATGACATGTTTTATCAGCCACCTACAATGCAGCCATCAGCATTGTGATTCGGATTCTATGATGATCCATGAGAGGATAAATACTGGATACTCCCTATTAGTCAGACAGAACTGAGGAAGCCTTTCGGATGAGAGGAGAAACGTTTTCAAGAATCTTCAAGCAAGTCCAGTTGCTCTCTTCAACCAACCACAGATTACTACGTACCTGGATGACTGAGATTCGTCACAGATAAGAGATTCGGACTGTTTCTCAATAATCCCCTTGAGCGACTCAGCAAAATGGCGGCCAATCGCTTCGTCACCGTAAGTGAGAAAGAATTACACATGATGAAAGAAAACGCTGTTCCTTAAAAGCACTAAAGATGCTTTGAAGTTTGGTTTAAAACTATTCAAAGGTAAGGTGGGATGGTGATTTATTTTATCCGTTTCAAAACAAAGTATTTTATGTGACTCGGCATAGATAAGTGACAAGTCTGCGTCACACCGTTAGTATATTTACATGCTGCTTTTGAAGTTTGAAATAAATTATTTTTTTGTGGCTACTGCCTCATAGAGGCTGTAACCACTGTCATTTTGTTGTAAGAATGAGTGTAACAATCACGCACTGTGCATGCGCATACAGATGTTCCTATTAAAATGGCCGGTGAGTGTATACAACTCGGTTCACTGTTCGAAATAAATGGACTAGACTAAAGAAATCGCTTTCAGACATACAGTATTTATGCTTATTACCAAGGGAAAGTGCATTCCTATTTTAAAATATACTCCAGGTCGTCCCCCTTTCCTCGCCTTCTTCGGCCAGTGGTCCCATGTGATTGTAGATGTGACGCACTTCGGAGCTGTTACAGGAAGTTGTCAAAAAGAGTATTGAGACCACTGAGCTCTAGCGCCGGGCCTTTTCCGGGAAATAAGAGTTTGGGTCATGGCGACAGCTTGTGTATGTCAGCCTCGGTTCGGAGGTTTCATTTTTGAAAACTGTAAGAGGTAAGAGTAGAATAATATAAAGTACAGACACTTGGTATATTTTTTTTATTTCTGTGATTTGTTCATTTTTGGATTAGGCTTCATTTTTGTGGCCTCATAGGCTAACCCTGTGTCCGAAATCGCTTCCTACTCACTATATAGTGGGGACGCTATTTTGTAGTGCTGTCCGAAACCTTAGTGAGGATTATTTACACCCTATATAGTGCACTCAAGGTATCCCACAATGCATCATGAAAAGTAGCGTACAATGGTGGTCACTAACCAAAGCAATATATCCCATCATGCATTGCGGTCACGCTGAAAGAAATCAAACTAAAAGTCTCATTTGATTTAATAAAAGGCAGCGGCAAAGAAGAAATTATTCAGCCTTGATTTTAAAAAAAAAACTGAAAGATGCAGGTACAGTGGGGCAAAAAAGTATTTAGTCAGTCACCAATTGTGCAAGTTCTCCCACTTAAAAAGATGAGAGGCCTGTAATTTTCATCATAGGTATACCTCAACTATGAGAGACAGAATGAGAAAAAAAAATCCAGAAAATCACATTGTCTGATTTTTAAAGAATTTATTTGCAAATTATGGTGGAAAATAAGTATTTGGTCAATAACAAAAGTTCATCTCAATACTTTGTTATATATCCTTTGTTGGCAATGACAGAGGTCAAATGTTTTCTGTAAGTCTTCACAAGGTTTTCACACACTGTTGCTGGTATTTTGGCCCATTCCTCCATGCAGATCTCCTCTAGAGCAGTGATGTTTTGGGGCTTTGCTGGGCAACACGGACTTTCAACTCCCTCCAAAGATTTTCTATGGGGTTGAGATCTGGAGACTGGCTAGGCCACTCCAGGACCTTGAAATGCTTCTTACGAAGCCACTCCTTCGTTGCCAGGCGGTGTGTTTGGGATCATTGTCATGCTGAAAGACCCAGCCACGTTTCATCTTCAATGCCCTTGCTGATGGAAGGAGGTTTTCACTCAAAATCTCATGATACATGGCCCCATTCATTCTTTCCTTTACACGGATCAGTCGTCCTGGTCCCTTTGCAGAAAAACAGCCCCAAAGCATGATGTTTCCACCCCCATGCTTCACAGTAGGTATGGTGTTCTTTGGACGCAACTTAGCATTCTTTCTCCTCCAAACATGACAAGTTGAGTTTTTACCAAAAAGTTCTATTTTGGTTTCATCTGACCATATGACATTCTCCCAATCTTCTTCTGGATCATCCAAATGCTCTCTAGCAAACTTCAGACGGGCCCGGACATGTACTGGCTTAAGCAGGGGGACACGTCTGGCACTGCAGGATTTGAGTCCCTGGTGGCGTAGTGTGTTACTGATGGTAGCCTTTGTTACTTTGGTCCCAGCTCTCTGCAGGTCATTCACTAGGTTCCCCCCGTGTGGTTCTGGGATTTTTGCTCATCGTTCTTGTGATCATTTTGACCTCACGGGGTGAGATCTTGCGTGTAGCCCCAGATCGAGGGAGATTATCAGTGGTCTTGTATGTCTTCCATTTTCTAATAATTGCTCCCACAGTTGATTTCTTCACACCAAGCTGCTTACCTATTACAGATTCAGTCTTCCCAGCCTGGTGCAGGTCTACAATTTTGTTTCTGGTGTCCTTTGACAGTTCTTTGGTCTTGGCCATAGTGGAGTTTAGAGTGTGACTGAGGTTGTGGACAGGTGTCTTTTATACTGATAACGAGTTCAAACAGGTGCCATTAATACAGGTAACGAGTGGAGGACAGAGGCGCCTCTTAAGGAAGAAGTTACAGGTCTGTGAGAGCCAGAAATCTTGCTTGTTTATAGGTGACCAAATACTTATTTTACCGAGGAATTTACCAATTAATTCATTAAAAATCCTACAGTGTGATTTCCTGGATTCTTTCCCCCCATTCTGTCTCTCATAGTTGAAGTGTACCTATGATGAAAATTACCGGCCTCTCTCATCTTTTTAAGTGGGAGAACTTGCACAATTGGTGGCTGACTAAATACTTTTTTGCCCCACTGTACTTTGTATTTATGAATGTAGGAAATACGCTTCGAATAATATGGATTTATCACAAAAATACATGCATGTTTATTATTTTGAAAACCCACCAGCCGACTGTGCTGGCACGTTTTAATTGTGCAACAGTAATGATGTAAATACCAGCGCGACGGACTAGTGTCCGAAAGCGTTTTCATTTTATCAATGAGTTCACTATTTCTTCCTCTATATAGTAATTCCCTATATAGGGAGTAGTGAATGAGTGAGCCATTTTGGACACGTGTGTGTGTGTGTGTGTGTGTGTGTACGCACATACACTGTATGGACACGGCATCAGAAAACAATTTTATTTATAAGCAGTAGCCACATGTACCCATTTTTTAGGGTACCTATTTTTTTATATGATTTAAAAAATGTTTTTTAATAATCACCTGTGTATTTATACTAAAACAATTATCTACCCCAGGCTCAGTGCAGATCAGTGAATAATAACCTTGACTTCATGACGGTTATTATTCACCGATATTCACTTCATCTGTGAATAATTGTTAATTATTTTAGATTTAGGCACACTTTAAAAACAGTGACAAACTCTGCCTTTGTGTCATTCTTCACCAAGAGTCTCTGGGGTGGAGAGGAAAGGCGGGCTGGAGCGGAAAGGCTACATGGGTGGAGGGCACAAATGAGGGAAACACAGACAATTAAGCGGGGGGGGGTTTCCTTTTTTATTTTTCACCCAGTGTTGCTCAAGGCTGCAGTGCTTTAGTGTCTCACAGCGCTGAGCTAATTGCCAAAATATGATCCCACTGCAACCCAAAAAACTTCTGCCATAGTTCCTCATATGCATATATTTCATAATGACCGTTATTTCATAATAATTTTAAGGACTCGTGACTTGACTTGAGCACTGATGATTCGGACTCGTAAGTTGGAGACGAGGACTCTGATTTTTTCTTTATTTTTTTGTAACATGCCATAATAATTTGGCATAAGATATTTATATCTACATTAATTTTTATAGTAATTTTGTGCAAGAGAATGCACATTCACCTGTTCATACGTCATGTTCAGGAACAAACTAATGTTCATGGTGCTAAAATGCCTGGAGAGACGCCCCTAGGATTGTCTGCTTTGCTTATACAGACTTCTCGTGCAGTGGGGAAAAAAATGTGTTCCATATGTAGAAAAACTATCGAGGAGACAACGGGGACGACCTCAAACTTCGATCGTCATTTGGCAAGACTCCACCCAGAGCAGGAAGTGACGCGCTATGTTCATTGCCCTGTTGATGGTGGGACTTGCTTGTTGAGTGATGAACTAGCTAGTGTTCACCCTCTCTCATGTTACAGTGGGTATAAAAAGTGTACACACCCCGTTAAAATGATAGTTTTTTCTGATGTAAAAAAATGAGACCACGATAAATAATTTCAAAATTTTTCCCACCTTTAATGTGACCTATAACCTGTACAATTCAACTGAAAAACACAAATCTGTTCGGGGGAAAACCATAAAATTTAAAAAATGTACAATAAGCTGGTTGCATAAATGTGCACACCCTTAAACTAATACTTTGTTGAAGCACCTTTTGATTTAATTACAGCATTCAGTCTTTTTGGGTTCACACTTGCCATGGATTAAAATGACTCTGATTAACTCCAAATAAAGTTCAGATATTTACTCAGTTGCATCCTCCAGTAAAAGCCAGGGTTCACAGAGAGCTTACAAAGCATCAAAGGGATCGCATTGTTGAAAGGTATCAGTCAGGAGAAGGGGAAAAAAACATTTCCTCAGCATTAGCTATACCATGGAGCGCAGTGAAGACAGTCATCAAGAAGTGGAGAAAATATGGGACAATACTGTAGTGACATTACCGAGAACTGGACGTCCCTCCAAAATTGATGACAGGACGAAAACTGGTCAGGGAGGCTGCCGAGAGGCCTACAGCAACACTGAAGGAGCTGCAGGAATTTCTGGCAAGTACTGGTTGTGTATTACATGTGACCACAATCTCCCGTATTCTCCATATGTCTGGACTATGAGGTAGGGTCAAAGAAAAATGTCCAGGCCCGAATAAATTTTGCAAAAAATACATCGACTCTCCCAAAAGCATGTGGGAAAATGTGTTATGGTCTGATGAAACCAAGGTTGAACTTTTTGGCCACAATTCCAAAAGGTATGTTTGGTGCAAAAACAACACTGCGCATCACCAAAAGAACCCCATACCCACGGTGAAGCATGGTGGTGGCAGCATCACGTTTTGGGGTTGTTTTCCTTCAGCTGGAACAGGGGCTTTAGTCAAGGTGGAGGGAATTATGAACAGTTCTAAATACCAGTCAAATCTGACCCAAAACCTTCATGTGTCTGCTAGAAAGCTGAAGATGGAGAGGAATTTCATCTTTCAGCATGACAATGAGCCCAAAAAAGTTTTGGAATGGCCCAGCCAGAGCCCAGACCGAAATCCAGTTGAAAATCTGTGGGGTGACCTGAAGAGGGCTGTGCACAAGAGATGCCCTCGCAATCTGACAGATTTGGAGCGCTTTTGCAAGGAAGAGTGGGCAAATATTGCCAAGCCTAGATGTGGCAGGCTGATAGACTCCGACCCCAAAAAGACTGAATGCTGTAATTAAATCAAAAGGTGCTTCAACAAAGTATTAAAGCTCATAGGCAAAGGTTTTAAATTTATGCACATTTGAAACTTTATATGTTTAAAAAAACCCTCTGTAATTTTCTTCTGGTCCCAAGAAGTATTGTTAATAAGTAATAATTAGCGCGGATCGCGGCTAATTTCTGCTCTGTGATTTTCGTGACCACTCGGCGCGTGACATTCAAGACAAACAAATCGCTTGTGGTTGAGTCCACGTCTGTTTATTTGCCTTTACCGTTCAGCTTGAGTGCAGATGTGCGTTCAGGAATTTCCAAAGAAAAACCATGCCTTATTGTTGTGTAGTGAACTGTAACAATGGGACCGGTTCAGGAAGAAGTTTTTACCTTTGTCCGAGAAAGGGGAAGAGGTGGAGAGAGTGGATTATGCACACGAAGCGAGAGGGTCGGCAGCCGGGTAAATACGCCACTCTGTGCTCCGATCACTTTTTGAAGAATTGCCATCTGTTGGAGAGTTTAGGTATCAGTGTTGGACAGAGAAGGCTCAAACCTCACGCTGTTCCGACAAAATTCTAACACAAAATCAAGCAGTCAAAGAAGAAACAGACCAGCAATGCTGAAGCAAAAAGGAGAAGATTGGAGGTAAACATTTTTACCTTTGCTTGCAACTGACAAGTCAAGAATCCTGAGGGATCCTGTACAGTACAATCATTGTGGAAATGAGACAAAAGGGATATTTCCTCGCTCAGAGTAGACTATAAGCAGTATAATGCCATGGATGGCAGGCTAATGTGGCCTACTGGCGCACTGTCAAGTAATCGTTACCTATATCCACTAGGGAGGGCGGTTTAATTATTCTTCAAAAGGGCCCTTATTTAGTATTACAACAAAAGTAAGAATTTATAATCAGGATAAATCGTTTGGGCGTGAGTCTTGTTGCGGCCCGGGGTCACCGCGATCAGAGTCGGCCGAGTCGCTGTCCGATTCCAAGGCCACACGGTCAAACCAATGAGCCACGTTCACCGATTGCTCCGCAACGGCCATAGGTTCATACATCTATGGTTTCACCTCTCGATATTCAATTTGGAGAGTTTCTACTTCGCTATCGCTTTCAGACATTTTACACAACCTCTCACGACCAAAGTCCGTACACGTGTGCTCGGTTCACAAGTAAACACAAACTGTCTGTTTGACTTAAATGACGTCATGACGACGGCCCCCTGGCGGTGAAAGTGCGCATAAGTGAGATGTAAACAAACCTTCGGAACTTGCGCAAACCAGTATATTTTAACTGTTTTATTCAATTTTAGGGTGCAAATTATGCCGCTTTTCCACTACCAACGCGGCTGAGTTGGGCTGAGCCGTGCCGTGCTGAGTCGAGCTGAGCGGGGCTGTTGGAGTTGCATTTCGACTACAACCGCGCTGAACCGTGCTGGCTGGAAGTGGGTGGACACATTGGGTGGAGTTAGCGAAAGTGGGTGGACGTCAGGTGATGTTGTTAGGCAGCGCAAACAGTGACATCAGTGATCTTTTAAGCGGTAGTCTCGCAACCTGGAGAGTAAACAATAAACATGGAGGACATGGAGTCGTTAGTGTTGCTGGTCTTGGTGCTGTGGCTTGTTGTCACCGACAACGCCAACAGATACTGGCAAGAGCGTATAGATGAGGCGAGGCGCATAAGGCTTCATAATTCTCGTAATTTGTAATTCTCCTTCTTCCGGGTTTACGGTGTTTACAGATCCCAGCGTGCTCGCGGGGCGTGTGTGGGCATGTGAGGACACTCCTCCTCACCAATCAGTGCACAGGGGAGTGTCTCCTCACGCCCCTAGCCTCACTCAGCTCGGTTTGGCTCGCTTCAGCCCCACTCCAAAACCGTGCGAGTTTTGGGGGCTGAGCAGGGCTGAAGCGAGCTGAGTCGTGCTGTTCTTCGGTAGTCGAAACGCGAGCCGTGTCGGGCTGAAGTGAGCTGAAGTGAGCTGAAAAAGGGTAGTGGAAAAGGGCCATTAGACACCAGGAAGATTGAATTCGCTTTTTGGGTCGTTCTTCTAGAAAATAAAGTTGAT
This sequence comes from Neoarius graeffei, assembly GCF_027579695.1. Classification (NCBI taxonomy): domain Eukaryota; kingdom Metazoa; phylum Chordata; class Actinopteri; order Siluriformes; family Ariidae; genus Neoarius; species Neoarius graeffei. Next base: position 71,932,837 of record NC_083581.1, on the reverse strand, counting down.
ATTCTGCATTCCACCTCTGACCGTTGCCTATGACCTTTAAGGGTGTGCACACTTAAGCAACCAGCTTATTTTATGTTTTTCCTCTGAACAGATTTTTTTGTTTTTCAGTTGAATTGTATATGTTATAGGTCACATGTTATAGGGAAAAGTTTTGAAATTATTTATCGTGGTCTCATTTTTTTACATCAGAAAAACCGATCATTTTAACGGGGTGTGTACACTTCTTATATCTACTCTATTTGCCCTGTTGATAGTGGGCGGGGCTTGCTGAGCGATGAACAAGCTTTTTATCTGTAGCCTGTTAACTAAAATGGGACAGTCGAGCAGGAACGCTAGTCCAACACAGCAGCAGAGACGCTTTCACATCAAGGCAGCGACAGCCACTGTCAAATGGTGCGGATGGAGTCTTGTTCTCGGACTCTACTCGAAATTTTCTTTAATGACTTGGACTTGACTCGGACTTGAACACTGGGGACTCGAGGCTGGACTCCGACTCAAGGTTTAGTGACTCGACAACAACACTGGGTGTTCCTATTAAAGTGGACAGTGAATGTATAATATAACAAGCTGTCATGAAGCTGCGTTGGGTGTACTAACAGGAACTCTGGCCCTTTGTACATACAACACGTATGTTTGTTGAATCTATGATCTAAAAATTCTGTACAGCATCCATATGCTACTGCATCTCTGTGATCTGTAGGTCATCATGCGCGTGCAGAAGGTCAAGATTTTGTTGGGTTTTGGAGTGCTAGGATTATTAGTAGTTTTCATTCATCGCTGGACCTCATGTGCTTCAACGATGATGCACAATCAAAGACTAGACACCACCATAGAGAAGCTGCTTGAACAGAATGAAAAACTGAAGAACAGTGACTTAATTCCCTACCACCTCAAAGAAACTACAGTACGGTGAGTAGCTTTCCATTACAGCACTTTATCATCATTTAGCCAAAGAGAAAACAAATATCTTTGAAATATTTATGTAATAATTCGTACAAAAAATGGATGTGGTTTCCATTAATATTGCATGCTCGAGATTAGACCATGCTAATTGCACCACTATCCACCATAAACTAGCCTGGAGTTGATGATGGGTTGGAATCGTGGTCTGCGGAACAGAAAGTACAACCCTAATTCCAAAAATGTTGGGACGCTGTGTAAACTGTCAAGAAAAACAAACAATAATTTGCAAATCATGGAAACCCTATATTTCATTGAAAATAGTACAAAGACAACATATCAAATGTTGAAACCTAATAAATGTTATTGTTTTGTGAAAAATATATGCATTTTGAATTTGTCAGCAATATGTTTAAAAAAAAAAAAGTTGGGACAGGGGCGTGTTTACCACTTTGTTGCATCACCTCTACTTTTAACAACAAACTGCAAACGTTTGGGAACTAAGGAGACCAGTTGTGGTTTTGAAAGAGAAATGTTGTCCTGTTCTTGCCTGATATACAATTTCAGTTGCTCGACAGTTCGGGGTCTCCTTTGTCGTATTTGCACTTCATAATGCACCAGATGTTTTAAATAGGAGACAGGTCTGGACTGCAGGCAGGCCAGTTTAGCACCCGGACTCTCTTACTACAGAGCCATGTAGTTTTAATATGTGCAGAAAGTGGTTTGGGATTGTCTTGCTGAAAGAAGGAAGGCCTTCCCTGAAAAAGATTTTGTCCAGATGGCAGCATATTACTCGGAAACGTGTTTATATCATTCAGCATTCATGACGCCTTCCCAGATGTACAAGCTACCCATGTCATGTGCACTAATGCACCCTCATACCATCACAGATGCTGGCTTTTGAACTGTGCACTGATAACAAGCCGGATGGTCCCTCTCCTCTTTAGTCTGGAGGACGTGGTGTCCATGATTTCAAAAAAGAATTTCTACTTTTGATTCGTCAGACCTCGGGACAGTTTTCCACTTCGCCTCAGTCCATCATAGAAGAGCTCGGGCTCAGAGAAGGTGGCGCTGTTTCTGGATATTGCTTTATATCTGGTTATAACTTGCATTTGCAGATGCAGTAATGAAGTGTTTTCACAGACGATGGTTTTCTGAAGTGTTCCTGAGCCCATACAGTCATTTCCACTACAGACACATGTCTTCTTTTAATGCAGTGTCTCCTGAGAGCCTGAAGATCACAGGCATCCAATGTCAGTTTTCAGCCTTGTCTCTTGCATGCAGAGATTTCTCCAGATTCTCTGAATCTTTTAATGATATGGACCATAGATGATGTGATCCCCAAATTCTTTGCAATTTACATTGAGAATGTGATTCTTAAATTGTTGCACTGTTTGCCCATGCAGTCTTTCACAGAGCAGTGAACCCCTCCCCATCTTTACTTCTGAGAGACTCCGCCTCTCTGGGATGCTCTTTTTATACCCAATCATGTTACTGACCTGTTGCCAATCAACCAAATTACCGTAGTGGGGATTCTTTTATAGCATTACACAACTTTTTCAGTTGTTTGTTGCCCCTGTCCCAACTTTTCTGAAACGTGTTGCTGACATCAAATTCAAAATGAGCACATATTTTTCAAAAAACAATCAAATTTCTCAGTTTCAACATTTGATATGTTGTCTTTGTACTATTTTTTTTTTTCAGTGAAATATAGGGTTTCCATGATTTGCAAATCTTCACGTTTTGTTTATTTATGTTTTAGTGTCCTAACTTATTGGAATTGGATCTTGGGTGGAATTTATCTCTCTAATGTGGTTTTACTGTTAATGGGTTTTTTTTCGAAACACTTTTGCTCAATGTGGTTAATGCATCTCAGAACAGAAAGAACACCATGCTGAAACACCACCTAAATGCTATTTAAATAAGGAGGCCATTTTGTGCTGCTCAGTAATGAATACATCAATAATGTATTAAATGTTAAAGCCAATGGATAATCAGGAGTCAGAAAAAGTTTTATTGGCAAGTAATTGTTGCAACTACAAGGAATTTGGCTTGGAGTTAAGGTGCTAAATAAATACTAAATAAAGACGGTTTATTCTAATAAAAGAGCTACATAAAACAGCCTATTCTAAGATATTAACAAATAATAAAATAAACAAGATAAAACTTTATTGATCCCTTTGGGAGGGTTCCCTCAGGGAAATTAAGAATGGGGGTCACTGGTCTTGTTTGTTGGGGGGCAGAGTGGACCAGGAATCTGAGGAATGGTACTGTCGGGGAGGGGGGGCAGAGTAAGTGGGGGTCACTGGTCTTGTTCATGATGCCAGCAGCGGTAGGAAAGAAACTGTTTCTGTAGCGTGAGGTTTTGGTCTTGATGGACTGCAGCCTTCTGCCGGAGGGGGAGCGTCTCAGAGAGTTTATGTCCGTGGTGGGAGGGATTGGCCACAATCTTTCCTGCTCACCTCAGTGTTCTGGAGGCGAACAGGTCCTCAGGTGAAGGCAGGCTGCAGCCGATCACCTTCTCTGCCGAGCGAATAATACCCTGCGGTCTATTGTCCCTGGCAGAGGCAGCAGCGTACCAGATGGTGATGGAAGAAGTGCACAATCATTGTCTTTGACAGGTTGAACTTCTTTAACTGCTGCAGGAAGTACATTCTGTTGTGCTTTTGAGATAAAAGAAGGCACTTCCACTTTTCTGATAAAGAAACAGATAAGTGACTTGAAAATTGAATGAAATAGTTAAATAATTTTGAAACATGTTTTAAAACATGATAGTACTTGTGGTTGATGCTAACAGGCTTAATGTAATTTTTATTGACTCTTGGTTGCTTTTTTTTTTTTTTTTTTTTAAATATTGTTTTTGGTGATGCAAGTCTGTGTGGCAGCAAGAAGGTCCGGGTTCGAGCCCCGTGGCCGGCGAGGATCTTTCTGTGCGGAGTTTGCATGTTTTCCCCGTGTCCGTGTGGGTTTCCTCCGGGTGCTCCGGTTTCCCCCACAGTCCAAAGACATGCAGGTTAGGTTAACTGGTGACTCTAAATTGAGCGTAGGTGTGAATGTGAGTGTGAATGGTTGTCTGTGTCTATGTGTCAGCCCTGTGATGACCTGGCGACTTGTCCAGGGTGTACCCCGCCTTTCGCCCGTAGTCAGCTGGGATAGGCTCCAGCTTGCCTGCGACCCTGTAGAACAGGATAAAGCGGCTCGAGATAATGAGATGAGATGAGAAGTCTGTGTGGTAATCATCATGTGGTGATCCGTGTAAATGTCTGAATTGTTCTGGCTACTTAGGAAAGCACCAAAAATAGATTTAAATGGTTGAGTTCTGAGCCATCAGAGACAGATTTGCTATTTTTGTGGGTTTTTTTAATCCCCTTTCTTTTTCACTATCGCCTTGCTATGAGCGGATTTAGTCTCCGCCTTGGACACTTTGTCCATTGATCACTGAGCATCTGATATGCTTTGACACTTTTCTGGCCACAAGCTTCAGGATCTTGAAGGGTCTAATCTGAGTGACTTCTGGGCAAGCACACTTTCATGATCGCTCTCTAAGGGGATGAAAACCTTTGTTTGTCTTTACACTGTGTGAATTTTTTTTTAAAATGGTTTTATAATGAAAATATTGAAACAATTCCCAGTGACGCATCTCTTAAAATGATTTAATTTTGCTTGTAGTGATTGTGCTTCTTGCCACACACTACCCACTATGCCATTTTGTTGTTTGTTGTATTTAATGTCCTATATCAGATTTATTGCATTGTCCCATTGTATGGTTCGTTGTTCACTACCACTTTTGTCTCCCTCAAATTTTCCACGACGTGTTGTCGATTTTGTACACTGCTGTCATGTTGCACCAAAGACTTGGAGAGCACCATTTTATTCTATGATATTTTTGTGTAAGTACCAGATTTAGTTCTGGGTGGAATAAGGTGGACGCAAAAAAAAAAAAGAGGGATCAGAATGATGACCTTTGTCCAATCGGTTTTCCATCACTCGTTTGTATGTCATGCGAATCAGTCACCATGTGGGTTAACCTTTTGAGTGGGTGCTCTGATTCCATTTTGTAAGCAAGGCAGGCTACTTCCTGGTGTCTCACTCAGAAATACGAGATGTGGAGGGAGAAGGGCAGGGCAAGGTTGATCACCTCAGGTCTCCCCCACCAGAAGCCAGAGGTGGGGGTAGCAGGGGACTCTATCAAATAGTGTGCTTCTAACTTTGTACAGAACTAATGCTGCTTTTCCACTACAAACGCGGCTGAGTCGGGCTGAGCCGTGCCGTGCTGAGTCGAGCTGAGCGAGGCTGTTGGAGTTGCATTTCGACTACAACCGCGCTGAACCGTGCTGGCTGGAAGTGGGTGGACACATTGGGTGGAGTTAGTGAAAGTGGGTGGACGTTACGTGATGTTGTTAAGCAACGCAAACAGTGACATCAGTGATCTTTTAAGCGGTAGTCTTACGACCCGAATAGTAAACAATAAACATGGAGGACATGGAGTCGTTAGTGTTGCTGGTCTTGGTGCTGTGGCTTGTTGTCACCGACAACGCGAACAGATACTGGCAAGAGCGTATAGATGAGGCGAGGCGCATAAGGCTTCAGAAATTCTCGTAATTCGTAATTCTTCTCCTTCCGGGTTTACGGTGTTTACAGATCCCAGCGTGCTCACGGGGCGTGTGTGGGCATGTGAGGACACTCCTCCTCACCAATCAGTGCACAGGGGAGTGTCTGCTCACGCCCCCAGCCTCACTCAGCTCGGTTTGGCTCGCTTCAGCCCCACTCCAAAACGGTGCGAGATTTAGGGGCTAAGCAGGGCTGCAGCGAGCTGAGTCGTGCTGTTTTTTGGTAGTCGAAACGCGAGCCGTGTCGGGCTGAAGTGAGCTGAAAAAGGGTAGTGGAAAAGGGCCATAATGCAGTTTGTAAAATCTGAGGAGAAATGCGCAACAGGTAAAGGGATGCCATTGTGTCATCTTTTTGAGTAAAATATTATGCATGTCATGAAATGGACTACTATGACGCTTGTTTCTTAGCCTATGTTGCTTGCTATGCTATAATATTCATTTTCTGTCCAACTAGCTTGCATGCTTATATAACACTGGATATAATTTCACACAGTTTCATTCTGATAATGTGTGTAGCCTTCAGCAAAACAATTTACAACAAGACTAGCACATTGCTGGTTTGGGTAACTTTCATTGAGGTGATTGCTGGAGGCTAACTTAAAAGATGTCTAATATTATGCTGATATTTTGTATGTTTTGTCATGAGTGCACCCCTTTTGAAAAGTAACATTTTAAACAATATCTCAATGAACACAATTTCCAAAATGTTGAAAAGACACAGTTTAATATAACATCTGTTTAACTTATAACGTGAAAGTAAGGTTAATAATATAACTTGGATTACACATTTTTCAGTTTTACTCAAATTAGGGTGGTGCAAAAATGAGTACACCCCACAACAAAAACTACTAGTACTTTGTATGACCTCCATGATTTTTAATGACGGCACCAAGTCTTCAGGCATGGAATGAACAAGTTGGCGACATTTTGCAACATCAATCTTTTTCCATTCTTCAACAACGACCTCTTTTAGTGACTGGATGCTGGATGGAGAGTGATGCTCAACTTGTCTCTTCAGAATTCCCCAAAGAAAATTTCTTTACACCACAAAGGTGAAGGCTACAAGATGATCAGCAAAGCTTTACTTATCAGTCAGAATACTTTAGCAAAAGTGGTACAAAAATTTAAGAAAGATGGAACTGCAACCATCTCACAGAGACGTCCAGGTCGTCCACGGAAGTTAACACCTCGACAGGAGCGTCTTCTGATGAGAAGGGTTGAAGAAAATCGGCATGCAAGTTCACTGCAGTTATCTAAAGAAGTAGAAAGCCAAACTGGGGTGACTATTTTCCGTGACACAATACGGTGTACACTGCAGAGGAATGGCATGCATGGATGCCGTCCACGAAAGAAGCCTCTCCTAAAGCCCAGGCACAAAAAAGCCCGCCTAGAGTTTGCCAGGGCCCATGCTGACAAAGATGAAGACTACTGGGACTCTATACTCTGGAGTGATGAGACCAAGATAAACGTTTTTGGAACTGATGGCTTCAAAACTGTATGGCGTCGCAAAGGTGAGGAATACAAAGAAAAATGCCTGGTGCCTACAGTGAAACATGGTGGTGGCAGTGTCCTTATGTGGGGCTGCATGAGTGCTGCTGGTGTCGGGGAGCTGCGTTTCATTGATGGCATCATGAATTCACAGACGTATTGCTCTATACTGAAAGAGAAGATGCTACCATCACTCCGTGCCCTTGGTCGTCATGCACTTTTCCAACATGACTAAACACACATCTAAGGCCACTGTTGGATTTCTGAAGAACAGGGTGAAAGTGATTCAGTGGCCAAGTATGTCTCCTGATCTGAACCCAATCGAACACCTATGGGGAATTCTGAAGAGACAAGTTGAGCATCACTCTCCATCCAGCATCCAGTCACTAAAAGAGGTCGTTGTTGAAGAATGGAAAAAGATTGATGTTGCAAAATGTCGCCAACTTGTTCATTCCATGCCTAGAAGACTTGGTGCTGTCATTAAAAATCATGGAGGCCATACAAAGTACTAGTAGTTTTTGTTGTGGGGTGTACTCATTTTTGCACCACCCTAATTTGAGTAAAACTGAAAAAATGTGTAATCTAAGTTGTATTATTAACCTTATTTTCACGTTATAAGTTAAAGGAACAGTCCACCGTACTTCCATAATGAAATATGTTCTTCTCTGAATTGAGACGAGCTGATCCGTACCCCTCCGAGCTTTGTGCGACCTCCCAGTCAGTCAGACGCGCTGTTACTCCTGTTAGCAATGTAGCTAGGCTCAGCATGGCCAATGGTATTTTTTGGGGCTGTAGTTAGATGCGACCAAACTCTTCCACGTTTTTCCTGTTTACATAGGTTCATGTGACCAGTGACATGAAACAAAGTTCAGTTACACAAATTGAAACGTGGCAATTTTCTATGCTATGGAAAGTCCACACTATAATGACAGGCGTACTAACACCTTCTGTGTGCTTCGACAGCGCATTGATACCTTCACTCCTGTTTTCCCCCTCTTCCCCCTCTCCCCTGCCCCCCTGACTTCTGTCAATACACAGCCAATGTGACTGGAAACATCAGTGCTGTGGTCAGTAATAGTTGGTTGTATTGACGGAAGTCGGGGGGGCGGGGGAGAGAAAAAAAAAACAGGAGTGAAGGTATCAGTGCGCGCAGAAGGTGTTAGTACGCCTGTCATTATAGTGCGGACTTTCCATAGCATAGAAAATCGCCACGTTACAATTTGTGTAACTGAACTTTGTTTCATGTCACTGGTCCTATAAACCTATGTAAACAGGAAAAACGTGGAAGAGTTTGGTCACATCTAACTACAGCCCCAAAAAATACCATTGGCCATGCTGAGCCTAGCTACATTGCTAACAGGAGTAACAGCGCGTCTGACTGACTGGGAGGTCGCACAAAGCTCGGAGAGGTACGGATCAGCTCGTCTCAATTCAGAGAAGAACATATTTCATTATGGAAGTACGGTGGACTGTTCCTTTAAACAGATGTTATATTAAACTTTGTCTTTTCAACATTTTGGAAATTGTCCGTGTTCATTGAAATATTGTTTAAAATGTTACTTTTCAAAGACTCATTTACGCTGAGGGGTGTGTGTGTGTGTGTGTGTGTGTGTGTTTTTTTTTAAATATAGTTTTAGATGTTGTAATTGATGTTCCAATATTAATGGAAGTCCGTGTCTGAATAAAATCTGTTAGTGCAGAATGGTGCTTTTGCTTGAGTTAGCATGGATATGCACAACTTTTTTTTTTTTTTTTGGTTTGGTTGGGGGCAGTTGGTGGTACTGAAAGGGGGGGTTCACTCAGGGTGCCATACAAGCTAGACCTGCCACTGTGTATATGGCTACAATGGCTGACGACAAAAATGAGAGCGAGCACATTTTTATTGTCATTGTTGCCATTTTGGTTGTTTTAATTAATCTCTTGATAACTGTGAAGCCATTTTGTTTGTAGTGATTTATTGCAAGTGAAGTCATGGCCTTCTTAAACCAGACACAGTCATTAATGCTTTCATGGCAATGCAGAGGAATTAAATGTTATGTGCCAAATCGATAACCCACCAGGTTTTATTGGGTAAAAAGCTGTAGATACCTAATGTTCGTGGACATGCTCATGAAAACATAACTGATGGTGTTTAGTGGTAACTTGCTATTCGACTCTTTATTGCACCTTGTCAAAATAAGTTCCTGACTTCGTGTGAGAATTTTTTTACTTTAAACCCTTCAGGCTTGAATTCTCAATAATTTCCTTATGATGCTTCAGAAAAGTTGTGACAAGCTTGCTCTCTTTTTATGCAAAATAGCACAGATCTTTATTTCTTAAATGTCACTAGTGAGAACCGGCTTTTGAAAAGTTTTGTTTGTTTGTTTTATTTATTTTCTGTATTACATTTCTCATGGGTGGATGTGTATACATTTTGAACTAGCTGTTCTTTCACACATTTAGGTATTATAAACAGCACCTCGGGTTTTCACTTTTGTCGTGTAACTCAAAGTAAGGAGCATAAGCTGTTGGTCTGTGCTGATTTATTAATACCTTCTGTCGTCTTGTTTTGCATGACTGCTGCAACAGGTTTGTTGGTTAAATCTATACTTTTATCTCAGTCTGGTTTCAGATGCAGCCCTGCAGACTTGCACGATGATGCTGTATAGAGATCCATGTGATTCATGTAAAAATGCACATGATTTAAGATGAAAACGAACTATCATTTATTTCGAAAGCTGTTTTGTTAACTCTAATATATACTTGCTTTCTTTTTTGCAGTATCTGTTATGTTGCCTCTTTCTCCTCCCACAACTTTATAAAAATGTGTCTTTTATTTTACACAGCAGAAATGGATGCGTTTGTGAAGGAGACGCATGGCATCTTAATGTCCCCTTTGGTGACTTTTTGTTTACTCGGGTTGGAGCTGAGGCTTTGCATTCTGCGTTCAGAGCCTCTGAGATAGAGGAAATAAAGAAGCGCAGAAAGCACGAGTACGACAACTTCCTTGCAAGGTGAGGTAATAGTAACCAACAGCACCTTTTTTAAAAAAAAAAAACATTTCCTTCCTGCTATATCAAGTGACTTGTGTGTGAAAACCCTTGTATGGTGACTTTCTATTATATAAAACTACATTTTCCTACACTGAAATGTTTCTCCTTTACAGTGACTTCCACAATTATTGGCACCCCTTGTAAAGATTAGTGAAATGAATCCACTAATTCACCTTTTGGGTGAAGTAGCTTTATCTCCACACTGGAAAAAAAAATGGAGAAATCCAACCTTTTAATTGGAAAAAATCTATTCAGAGAGAAACAAAAATCCCTCAAGAAAATTATTTTCAACAAACGCATGTGGAGTCCCTGGAAGTTATAGTGAAAAGTGTAACTGAAGGATGTTTCCCATTTAAATTGTACCTTTTTGAGTTGACTTGTGTGTGTGTGTGTGTGTAGGAACTTTCAAACTGGACAGCTATACTTTTTCATTTGGCTTATTATAGTCAGTCAATTTATTTTTTAACTTTAAAAGTAGACTGAGCTTTCAGATTTTTCAAGTTTAGGTCACAAAAAGAATTTTCCCTGACACCTGATTTATTTTTGTTTAGTGGACAGAAAGCTACCGAATTCAAATCACAGACTTCCTATTTTATTTATTTATTTATTTATTTATTTTAAAATAGAACAATTAATGAATTTAGGGCCATGTGGCCCTAAATTCCCTGCTATTTTTTCCTGCTTCACCATGACCCAATATGAGATACTACATCATGCATCACATGGTGGGCTTTCCCCTTTTGCGCAAGGCATTGTGGGATACAAATTTGAAACAGGAGAGAAAAATGGAGGACATGAGTGTGTGAATGAAACATGAAAGACCGACTACAATAACGGAAAGCGAGAAGAAAAGACGTTATGTTATCTACGAAGGAAAGGAAATGTAGGACCAAACTAAGGTTCTAAACTGAGTTGATTTACTCGTCTCGTCTTCCGCTTATCCGGGACCGGGTCGCGGAGGCAGCAGTCTAAGCATGGAAGCCCAAACTTCCCTTTCCCCAGACACCTCGGCCAGCTCCTCGGGAAGAACACCGAGGCGTTCCCAGGCCAGCCGAGAGACATATAGTCCCTCCAGCGTGTCCTGGGTCTTCCCCGGGGCCTCCTCCTGGGGGGACATGCCTGGAACACCTCCCCAGGGAGGCGTCCAGGAGGCATCCGAAAAAGATGCCCGAGCCACCTCAGCTGGTTCCTCTCGATGTGGAGGAGCAGCGGCTCTACTCTGAGCTCCTCCCGAGTGACTGTGCTTCTCACCCTATCTCTAAGGGAGCGCCCAGCCACCCTGCGAAGGAAACTCGTTTCAGCCGCTTGTATCCGCGATCTTGTTCTTTCTGTCATTACCCAAAGCTCATGACCATAGGTGAGAGTCGGAATGTAGATCGACCGGTAAATTGAGAGCTTCGCCTTTTGGCTCAGCTCCTTCTTCACCACGACGGACCGGTAAAGCGACCGCATCACTGTGGAGGCTGCACCGATCCGCCTGTCGATCTCCCGCTCCATCCTTCCCTCACTCGTGAACAAGATCCCGAGATACTTGAACTCCTCCACTTGAGGCAGGACTTCTCCACCAACCTGGAGAGGGCAAGCCACCCTTTTCTGGTCGAGAACCATGGCCTCGGACTTGGAGGTGCTGATTCTCATCCCAGCCGCTTCACACTCGACTGCAAACCGCCCCAGTGCATGCTGAAGGTCCTGGTTTGAAGAAGCCAACAGGACAACATCATCCGCAAAAAGCAGAGATGAAATCCTGTGGTTCCCAAACAGGATTCCTTCTGGCCCCTGGCTGCGCCTAGAAATTCTGTCCATAAAAATTGTGAACAGAACCGGTGACAAAGGGCAGCCCTGCTGGAGTCCAACATGCACTGGGAACAGGTCTGACTTACTGCCGGCAATGCGAACCAGACTCCTGCTCCGTTCGTACAGGGACTGGACAGCCCTTAGCAAAGAGCCCCGAACCCCATACTCCCGAAGCACCCCCCACAGAATACCACGGGGGACACGGTCGAATGCCTTCTCCAGATCCACAAAGCACATGTGGACTGGTTGGGCAAACTCCCATGAACCCTCGAGCACCCTATGAAGGGTATAGAGCTGGTCCAGTGTTCCGCGACCAGGACGAAAACCGCATTGTTCCTCCTGGATCCGAGGTTCGACTATTGGTCGAATTCTCCTCTCCAGTACCCTGGAGTAAACTTTCCCTGGGAGGCTGAGAAGTGTGATTCCCCTATAATTGGAGCACACTCTCCGGTCCCCTTTCTTAAAAAGAGGGACCACCACCCCAGTCTGCCACTCCAGAGGCACGGTCCCCGACCGCCACGCGATGTTGCAGAGGCGTGTCAACCAAGACAGCCCCACAACATCCAGAGACTTGAGATACTCAGGGCGGATCTCATCCACCCCCGGTGCCTTGCCACCGAGGAGCTTGCAAAGCACCTCAGTGACTTCGGCTTGGGTAATGGACGAGTCCACCTCTGAGTCATCAGCCTCAGTCTCCTCAGTGGAAGACATGACGGTGGGATTGAGGAGATCCTCAAAGTATTCCTTCCACCGCCCGACAATGTCCCCAGTCGAGGTCAACAGCTCCCCACCCGCACTGTAAACAGTGTTGGCAGAGTACTGCTTCCCCCTCCTGAGGCGCCAGACGGTTTGCCAGAATTTCTTCGAGGCCGACAGATAGTCCTTCTCCATGGCCTCCCCGAACTCCTCCCAGTTCCAAGTTTTTGCTTCCGCAACTGCCCGAGCTGCAGCACGCCTGGCCTGCCGATACCCGTCGGCTGCCTCAGGAGTCCCGGAGGTCAACATGGCCCGATAGGACTCCTTCAGTTTGACGGCATCCCTTACTTCCGGTGTCCACCACCAGGTTCGGGGATTGCCGCCACGACAGGCACCGGAGACCTTGCGGCCACAGCTCCGAACAGCTGCGTCCACAATGGAGGTAGAGAACATGGTCCACTCAGACTCAATGTCCCCCGCCTCCCTCGGAAGCTGGGAAAAGCTCTCCCGGAGGTGGGAGTTAAAGACCTCCCCAACAGAGTGCTCGGCCAGATGTTCCCAGCAGACCCTCACCATACGTTTGGGCCTGCCAGGTCTGTCCAGCTTCCTCCTCCGCCAGCGGATCCAACTCACCACCAGGTGGTGATCAGTTGACAGCTCAGCCCCTCTCTTCACCCGAGTGTCCAAGACATAGGGCCGGAGATCAGATGAAACGACTACAAAGTCGATCATCGACCTCTGACCTAAGGTGTCCTGGTGCCACGTGCACTTATGGACACCCCTATGCTCGAACATGGTGTTCGTTATGGACAAACCGTGACTAGCACAGAAGTCCAATAACAAAACACCACTCGGGTTCAGATCGGGGAAGCCGTTCCTCCCAACCACGCCCCTCCAGGTGTCACTGTCGTCACCCACGTGAGCATTGAAGTCCCCCAGTAGCACAATGGAGTCCCCAGTCTGAGCACCCCTCAGTACCTCTCCCAGGGACTCCAAAAAGGCCGGATACTCTATACTGCTATTTGGCCCATAGGCACAAACAACAGCAAGAGCCCTCTCCCCAATCCGAAGGCGCAGAGAGGCGACCCTCTCGTTCACTGGGGTAAACTCCAACACATGGCGGCTGAGCTGGGGAGCTATAAGCAAGCCCACACCAGCCCGCTGCCGCTCACCACGGGCGACTCCAGAGAAGTGGAAAGTCCAGCCCCTCTCGAGGAGCTGGGTTCCAGAGCCCAAGCTGTGCATGGAGGTGAGCCCGACTATCTCTCGCCGGTACCTCTCAACCTCCCGCACAAGCTCAGGCTCCTTCCCCCCCCAGAGAAGTGACATTCCATGTCCCAACAGCCAGTCGCTGTGTCTGGGGATCAGGTCGTCGAGGCCCCTGCCTTCGACTGCCACCCAATCCACACTGCACCAAACCCCTACTGCTACCTCTGTGGGTGGTGAACCCACAGGAGGTCGGGCCCACGTCACCTCTTCGGGCTGAGCCCGGCCGGGCCCCATGGGCAAAGGCCCGGCCACCAAGCGCTCGCATACGAGCCCCAACCCCGGGCCTGGCTCCAGGGTGGGGCCCCGGCTGCGTCCTACCGGGTGACATCACGGTCCTGGATTTTTTTTTTCTCCATAGGGGGGTTTTGGTGAACTGCTCTTGGTCTGGCCTGTCACCTAGGACCTGTCTGCCTTGGGAAACCCTAACTGGGGCATAATGCCCCTGACAACATAGCTCCTAGGATCATTCAAGCACACAAACCCCTCCACCACAATAAGGTGGCAGTTCTAGGAGGGGTGAGTTGATTTAACACTATAAAATTTGCTGTGTACACTTCAACCTTACAATGCCCGGTTGAACGGCTCTATCTTATCCTACATGAACAAAATAGTGGTCACACGTTCCCTAAATGTTACTCTTGAGTTGAGGAGTGAAAAGAAAAGGAGCTCATTAACAGACACTGATTTCCAGCCAGGTGCATGGCTCAACTAACAGAAAACACACGCGCGAGCTGATGACGATGATGCCTCTCTAGGTAACACAGGATGTCTTAAAGCCACATTTTCGCAATTTCGACTGCTACAACATCTGACCACGACGAAGAATTTGGCACAAAATGCCTGCGTCCACTCACCACCCAACCGGTCGCAGCATGCGTCTTTCTGACATCTGACCTGGGCATTACCGTACCAACACAAGCTCATTAGACTTGGAGGCTGACCGCCGGATTCAAGCTGCCACCAAAGCCTTTGGCGCATTACAAAAGCAACTATGGTCTCGTCATGACATCAAGAGAACCACCAAGTTGAAGGTATACAATGCCGCAGTCTTACCATCTCTGCTATATGACGCTCTACCATAAACACTTCAAGAAACTGACCAGGCTACAACTCCAGAATACCCGTGTCAAATCCTCAAAATAAAATGGCAGGACAATGTAGAAGTCCTCAGGTGAGCCAGTACAGTAAGCGTGGAAACCCTGATCACAGCTGCCCAGCTTTGTTGGGCTGGACACATCTGGCGCGTTCCTGACACGCGACTACCCAAAGCCGTTTTCTACGGAGAACTGAGCCGAGGAAAGATGAGACAAGGAGGACAGAAACTGAGGGACAAAGATGTTTGGAAGAGCAACATGGTGACATGTAGTTAAAAGCTCAGTATCAGCAATTGAAGGCAAGCGTTAAAAGGAGTATACGAGAGTTCACGAAACCAAACATTCCACAACTGCTCAACCAAGCCATTCGTGCCACTGCTGCAGACAACTCTGTTGCTCTAGTATGGGCCTCGCGGTCCATCTACATTTCTGCGCATCCTAATCAAGCAGTCATCATGGCTAGCGATGGACAGCCAACGACTACCTTCTGTACCTACATGATGTCCGTTACTGAGCAAGTACCTGTGGTGTTGCCTGCATAGGATACATGAGCATGCTTCATTTATAGACTTGTAGATTTTGGGTGTAGGAAATGGATCTTTCCATCGTACAGTACATTATTTGTTTACAGACTAAAAGGCTTTGTTTTGTCCAGTTCCTCTGGTAGTGATTGGCTGCTCAAAATTGCACATGGGTATAAATCACGATCCAAAGTTTTGTGCATCTCTGCAGTGTTGTAATTGAGTCACTAAACCTTGAGTCCAAGTCCATTCTCGAGTCCCCAGTGTTCAAGTCCAAGTCATTAAAGAAAGTTTCGAGTCAAGTCCGGGAACAAGATTCCAACCGCACCATTTGACGGTGGCTGTTTCAGCACCATTAACATTAGTTTGTTCCTGAACATGACGTATGAACAGGTGAATGTGCTTCTCTTTGTCAGGGAGCGTGAAGTATTCTGTCAGAGATGGTTGAGAGATGGATGTAAGTGCAGAAGGTGTGTTTTATTAATACAAGTGAAAACGGTAAACAATCCAGAACGGCAGGCAAAATCATAAAACGGTGAAACGGGCAATAGGTCGAGCGAGACGCAAACAGGCTATCGTAGACTCAGCAGAATCAAAGATGAGAAACAGGAAATCGGGGATCAGGAAACCAAACAAGGAAATAAGGCTCGGTAATGTATCGGCAATGCAACTCAATACTTAGCAAAGTTAGTGTTTTTTTCATAATTTTTTATATAGGTGCGCTGATTACTCTCACTGGAAGTCCCAGACAGGGGCCATTTGGCCTTTTTACCTAGAAAACCCACAAGAGGGCCAATTGGCCCCAAGTCCTCCCTGTAGACATTCATTTTGTTATGGAAATGTGGCTGTTAGTTACCTTACAGCTTAGAAATGAAATCTTACAATGCCTGTTGAATGTTGAATCTCTGCATCTTCGTTCCTTGGAGAGGAGCTTCTTTCACCACAAAATTCTTGAGGGAACTGAAGCGATAGTCCATGTGCACTGAGGTATTTATCCATCAAACAATTGTCTTGTTGCAGTCACATGAGTCGTTATGGTCACATGGGACATTCACATGTTCACATTTTAGAATAGAATGTGTTTTTATTCCTCATTCTCACATTCACACAGAAGTAGCCAACATGACTTCACCACTGAAGTGTGAAGTGTGTGAAATGTGACCTCCTCAACCCACAAACTGCCACTAACAGCCTCATTACCATAACAAAATGAGTGATTAGTGTATTGGGGAAAAGCGGTCGGGCCAAATGGCCCCTATGTGGGTCTTCTAGGTAGACAGAAAAATGCTGGGACTTCTGGTGTTAATCCTGTGCAGGTGCGAGTCGTTTACGGTGCACGCATGAGAGTCCGCTTGGCGTGCGCGCGCTGTCCGGAGCGCACCTGAGAGTCTATGTGATGCACGTGCCAAGGCATGCAGGTGTGACCACTCTTACACGAAATTAGTACAAAAGTTAATGTAGATATAAATATCTTGTGCCATATTATTATCAGGGATTAGAGTTTTCTGCTTTTCGGCGGATTTCCGCTTTTTCTGAGCAAAAATCGATATTATGCCAAATCCGTTGAGATTTTTTTTTTTTCATTGAGGGGGGTTGGGGTATGTTCCTTCGTGATACTCAAGCGTACGACGATGTTACATGTTTACAGTTTCGCCATCTTTAGTCTCACTAAGTCTCCCGGTAGAATACGTGTTTTCTACAATGTAATTGGCCAAAACATCACTGGCGAGAGCATGATAGCCAATCATAACAGTTCTTACAAGAGTGTGGGAGAGAACAAAAGCCAATCATAACAGTTCTTACAAAAGTACCCGCATCGTTCTATTTTATCGAAACTTGCACATGTTCTTCGTCGCTGCGCTTCAAAAATACGTTTCTCTTTCGTGTCGGCTTTTTTACTCAAAATGCCAAATACAATTGACAAGCGAGACGAAGCAAAGGTATGTGAAATCGATGCTGATAAAAAAAACAGAGAGACAAGCTTTTGTCTTTGGCCAAAAAGCTGAAGAAGTCGTCGAAATGATTAAATGAAAATGAGAAGTGACTGAACTATAAATAATTGTATAAAGTGTACATAAACTTAGCATTCGTTTGATTTAATACATTGAACATGTATATGATGGTCAGTAAATCTGAATTAATGCTGACAGTTTTGAAAACTTAAATATTTCAAAAGACTTTGAAATCATATGCAACTAATGAGGACATAGGGTGACTGACCTTTTCTCCCTAAGAAATTTTATTTAATATATGAACATTTTGATAATTAATAAAACTTGCGTTTAATGTGAATTTAGTTTGTCATTTTTGTTGATCATAAATTATAACCATACCCTTGAATGTAGAATGTGATTTTATTTTGAATTCAAACAATACTCCTATTGATTTGAAACATATTTTCATGTAAATATATAAAAAAGACAACAGATTTTTTATCTACTACAGCTCAGATTGCAGGAAAAGTGGTTTGTAAGGCCTTATTTTTCAAAATTTTCCTGGGGGGGGTATCCCTCCCAGACCCCCGGCTTCGGGCGCCAACTTGTTTTCTGCTTTTTTTGTTGACCACCCACTCTCATCCCTGTATTATGGCATGTTACAAAAAATAAAGAAAAAAAATCAGTCCTCGTCTCCAATTTACGAGTCTGAATGCAGTTAATGCACGAGTCTGAGTCATCAGTGCTCAAGTCCAAGTGGAGTCACAAGTCCTTAAAATCGGGGCACGAGTCGGACTTGAGTCGGAGTCCTGGACTCGAGCACACTCCAAGCCTGCATCCCTGCATGATGGGCTTTGAAACCACTGGAAGGGACGAATGGATGGATGATGCAAATGAAATTGTACTTGTTACCGTAGTGCTTTTGTTATCTGCTCTACTACTTCCAGAATATTCCATGTAACGTTTTCCTACAATGAACGTTCTGCTCTGAAATTTTGCTTACAAGTACTCTTTCTGCTTTTTTGAACTCACAGGTCACGTACAGCAGCAAACCTTCTTCTTATTGCTGAGGCAAACGTTCCTCTTCAGTACCCCATCCAGGGTGTCGAGGTCCGGCCTAAAAAGTCTACTTTAATCCCTGGTGAGAGCCGCAGTTCTAAACCTGTCTCTGAATGAATAATTAAAGTTGCTTTATGTCTAAATTTGTCCTTAGAATTGTGTTTACGCTGTGGACTTTTTGATGTTGTACAATATTCCGAGATCACAATTACATTTGTCATTGGTTTTTACACCCCAGCACTGCTGAATTCTCAAATATGATTGTGCTGAAGGCGTTGATTAATTTTCTTTAACAGCAGCTCTGATGGTAGTGTTGGCTGTAATTTAAAGAACAGGGTTATATTAATAAATAACTGTTTAGTTAGTAATAATGAATTCACAGGGAGTTGTATGGCAGATGGCCCACATAATCTCAGGTTAATAATTAAGCAGAAAGCATGGACAAAGAAAATGATCTTCTCATGGAAATGGGTAAGCTTTCAGTATATTTATAGCATTCAACACTGGTGGTTGCAGTGTCAGGAATTTGCAAGTTTACTATCATAGGGACATTTTCAGAACAAAAGACTATTTCCTGTTTGTCAAGCATGTCGAGCTGCCTTTTTTTTTTTTTTTCCTTATTAACATCAAGAAGGAGGGGAGGGGAAGAAATTGGTGAGCGGATACTTGTTTGTAGCTGCTAGAACACTGCTGATGACAGGAAATAACTTATGGATGTTTTGCAAAATTAAATGTAACTATAAAGCATTTGTGGTTGGTGGTGTTTATAAAAAAGAAGACTCGTAGGTGTCCCAGACTGAAGTGTACAGTTTCTTGCAAAAGTATTCATCCCCCTTGGTGTTTTGTCACATTACAAGCTAGAATTAAAATGGATTTTTTTTGGGGGGGGGTTACACAACATGCTTACCACTTTAAAGGTGCAATTATTTATTTTTTTATTTTTTTATTTTTTAATTGGGACACAAACAATAAGATAAAAAACCAAAAACAAATCTGGAGTGTGGATAGGTATTCACCCCCCCACCCAAAGTCAATACTTTTGTAGAGCTGCAATTCCAGCTGCAAGTCTCTTGGGTTATGTCTCTATTACACACATGCAAACTCCTCACCTTTCGGCGAAATTCGCCGTTTTGGTCCCAAAATAGGTCACTTGTGTGAATCGTGTAGATCCGAAGAGGTTTTTTTTTTTTTTGGGGGGGGGGGCGGTAGGCAGGCTACAACGTTATCATTGCCAAACATTTCACTTACAAGGTTACAGCCAATCGAGATAAACAGTTACTAACACGCGCTTCTTTTCCATTGGAGTTCTGATCAGCTGGTGTGCAACCCACTGCTGGTTGCCAGTCCTCGCTTACGAATATTCCACAGATTCAGACCGCAGTGTCACCTTTTTATAGAGAGATCTGGCAACCTCATCTCGCGACTGGATCTGAACATACCAATGGAACAGTTTCCAGCGTGCTCGGGGGTGAATAACCATGGGCGGATCTACCAGGGTGGCATAGGGTGGCAAATGCCACTCTAAAAGAAAGCCTTGCCACCCCTGCTGCCACCCCAGTTGGCAGCAACGAATTCAAAGAAAAATTACGGCCAATATGACATTTACGTGCACGAATTTCCAATGTCTGACTGCGGCGAATGCAGCACGAGGTAACGCCAGAGATTGGTTGTTTTGGAAAATTGAGAGGCGCGAAGCGAGGGAGCCAGGAGTCGCGAGGAAAGGAGACACGGGAGGACAGAGGTAAAAGCTGATTAACTATCTATCAAGAAATGAAATTATAATGAATGAACAGTGCTAGCATAGTTGCGATGCTGATTTTGAGAGGATAAAAATCAGGTTGGAGAACGTTATTTAGCTAACTATACATGTAAGGCCAAAAAAAAAAAAAAAAGGGTGTTTCCGGTAACCTGACCGATCGAGAATTTCCGCGTCGAAATTGCCGACCGTAAAGTTTTTATTACAAATTTCCCTCGATATTTTAGTGTAAGCGGTGTTAGTTTGTCATAATTTTTTGTTTCAACGTATTCAAGTTGTGAAAGAAACGATAAAAAGTAAAATGTTTCGCCACTTCTATCAGCCCTCCTGCATAAACATGGAAGCGCACTTGTATACTGAAGGAGGAAGGGAAAACTGAGCCGAGCCGCCATTTTGAATCCTCATTCAAGGCTGTAATGCAAATTGCTTCCTCTTCAATATACAAGTGCACTTCCATGGCAGGAAAAACGCTACGTTTTGCCGCCTATGTAGTCCCCTATTTATACAAATAGGAGTCATTCAGGATTCAGCCATGTTTTTGCTCGACCCAAGTTCTACAGTAGACTAGGCTAGGCCGTCTGCTTTTAATGGAAGTAGCCTAGCCTAGGACGTTAAACCATATTTTCACGTTATTTCTTGATAAGGTGTTTTCACGTTATTACATGAAAATATCATGAAATAACGTGATAATTTCGTATCATGAAATTACGTGATGTTATATTACATGATAAATATATTGTAAAAACGTGATAACTTTGTTAAAATCAATACTACGTTCAAACATTAGCTGAAATTTTAGTTCTAACAGCCACAGAAAACATAGCACAGCGGGGTCACAGGGAGTCTCTTGACTCTGGAAAAAAAAAAGGGTGTTTTTCTTTCTGTTAGACTTGCTGGGTAATCATAACCCCATCATTAAAAAAAGACTTGAACAACAAGCTAAAAATGCAAAATACACAAGTAAAACAATACAGAATGAAATACTTGAGTGCTTGGCTGCAATGGTCAAAGAGGAAATCATCCAGGAAGTTAAAACGAGCAAGCAGTTTTCAGTTATTGTTGATGAAACTAAAGATGTTCAGAAAAAAGAGCAAATGTCATTTGTTCTGAGATTTTTTCAACGGTGTGGTTCATGAAAGCTTTCTGGAGTTTGAAGTGGCAGAACACCTGGATGCCACCACCTTAAGTGACAAGATTATATGCTTCCTTGAGAAACATGGGCTGGAGTACAAGAAAAACCTTGTAGGACAGGGCTACGATGGCGCAGCAGTGATGCGTGGGGCACATGCAGGGGTTCAAGCAAAAATAAAAGAAGTAGCCAAACATGCCTTCAGATAGCAAACACACTTTTTGTGTCTCTGTGTACTATCCAGTTCTGGATAACATGATTTGGAGAAATATTTTCTAACACGAATTGTAACATTATGCAGGGTGTCCAGGCACTAAATCCATCAAGTCCAACTTTTTTGAGAGAGGAGGCTGTTCTGCTATTGGCTGAAGCTTATCACTACGTTCACACTGCAAGGCTTAATGCTCAATTCTGATTTTTTTGTGAAATCCGATTTTTTTGTGAGGTCGTTCACATTAACAAATATATGCGACTTGTATGTGATCCTCAGTATGAATGAAAAGCGACCTAAAAGTGTTCCGCATGCGCATTGCAGGATACGACGATGTCACACGCAGTGAGCATGGCCAGTGTTTACGGAAGTAACCTAAAGTTTCCTGTGTATGACAGTAGCCAGCATGGAGTACCTGGCAATGATGCAGTTGTTGTTGCGACGGAGCCAGAACATGCACAACAGCCTGATGTTAAGGAGGTTGAGAAGGAAGAGGGCAAGGGTTTTGGCTCAGGCGTTCTGCGGGGTAGTGACTGCAACCTCCGTTCAAAGGAACGTGTGGGTGCAGAGTCGCATTGATGTCATGCGCCATGTTGTTGTAACTTTTTTTTGAGAGACCCGCTGCCTACTTCAGCGCAGAATAGTGACGTTTGTGGCTTGTTGATGACGTGTAAGTCGGATGAATGCGACCTGGCGGTTCAGACTGAAGTCGCATATGAAAAGATCGGATAGGAATCGGAATTAGGACCACATATCCAAACGGCCTGGGTCGGATTTGAAAAAATCGGATCTGTGTCGTTCATATTGTCAATAAAAGATCGGATACAGATCACATATGGGCGAAAAAATCGGATTTGAGTCACTTCAGCCTGCAGTGTGAACGTAGTGTATGATTTAAATATTGAGGATCTTAAACATGAGTTACATCAGACGAGGAGAGTACTAGACAGAAAAAAGGAGGAACAGGAGAGTCCTACCACTCTCATGGAGTTCACTCAGTTTTTGGACCCATACCAAGATGTTTTTTTTTTTTAGTTGTTCAGGTTGTGTAAAATAGCGGTTGTCTTGCCTGTGAGCAGTGCATCCTGCGAACGAAGTTTTTCATCTCTCAGGCTCATAAAGACTTATTTGCGGTCGACTATGACAGAAAAGAGACTATCAAGTTTGGCTGTACTCAGCATTGAATCAAAGCGCACAGAAGCAGTAGATCTTGATAAATGTCTGAAGCGTTTTGCTGAGCAACATGGAAATCGCCGCATTCAGCTGTTGTAGGCATGACAAGTTCATGTTATGCTCACTGGTGAGCCTTTACAAAGCGTGAGAAAATAAAACTATAAAATGTGACACTGGTGTAAATGGTTTAAATCATGCTGAACTTGAAGCAGTGGTGTTATTGTTGTTTTTTAGTGTCTGTTCTTTTGCATACACAGTATAAAACTGGGGCGGCACGGTGGTGTAGTGGTTAGCGCTGTCACCTCACAGCAAGAAGGTCCTGGGTTCGAGCCCCGGGGCCGGCGAGGGCCTTTCTGTGTGGAGTTTGCATGTTCTCCCCGTGTCCACGTGGGTTTCCTCCGGGTGCTCCGGTTTCCCCCACAGTCCAAAGACATGCAGGTTAGGTTAACTGGTGACTCTAAATTGAGCGTAGGTGTGAATGTGAGTGTGAATGGTTGTCTGTGTCTATGTGTCAGCCCTGTGATGACCTGGCGACTTGTCCAGGGTGTACCCCGCCTTTCGCCCGTAGTCAGCTGGGATAGGCTCCAGCTCGCCTGCGACCCTGTAGAAGGATAAAGCGGCTAGAGATGAGATGAGAGGAGTATAAAACTGTCCAGAAACGGTATAGACCTCATCTGAGAGTGTGTGTTCTTCGCGAACAATAAAAGCATGAGATTGTTTGTTTGTCTGTATGAGTTTGTAAATGGCAGCCCATGCCCTTTTGTAGTGTGTACATACTATTTGTTGTCAAACTGTGATAACTGTGATTAAATTCAGTATATATACACGTCTATAATACGTTGCCACTCCTCAAAAATTCCTGCCCCCCTCTTGCCACCCCATAAATATTTTTCTAGATCCGCCCCTGATTTCACATAGGTGATGTCTTTTTAAGAAAATTGACAGACAGGGATTGGCCAGGTGTGTCCTC
Source organism: Neoarius graeffei (assembly GCF_027579695.1). Lineage (NCBI taxonomy): Eukaryota > Metazoa > Chordata > Actinopteri > Siluriformes > Ariidae > Neoarius > Neoarius graeffei. The sequence goes on along the minus strand of NC_083581.1, from coordinate 71,909,201 downwards.
TGGGGTAGGTCTGTTAGATAGCACAGGCAGCAATATATACCTTTTTGTAAATAGCCCACTGTGTTGTACACAGGAGTGAAAATTAACTTCACAAAATATCAAACTTTACCGGCCACTGACATATAAATGGTACAATTTACCGGCCACTCAACAGTAACTTATTAAGACATGTTTATGGAAAGTTATTTTGTACTGTATTAAATTCAAGATGTCACTGGTTGCAATTTTTTTTGTAACGTAGACTACGAAATGTACTTTTGCGCACGTGCCGTGTGTCCGTGCACCCTTCTCACCTTTTTCACCCCTGACCAGTTTGCATGCCTGTATTAGCTTAGCACATCTAGCCACTGGGATTTTTGCCCATTCCTCAAGGCAAAATTGCTCCAACTCCTTCAAGTTAGATGGGTTGCATTGGTGTACAGCAATCGTCAAGTTATGCCACAGATTCTCTATTGGATTGAGACTCAAACAGGTTTTCCTCCAATATTGCCCAGTATTTAGTCCCATCCATCTTTCCTTCAGTCCTGACCAGCTTTCCTGTCCCTGGAGATGAAAAACATCCCCACAGCATGATGCTGCCACCACCATGCTTCACTGTAGGAATGGTGTTCTCAGGGTTTTCGATTTGCGCCACACATGGCGTTTCCCATGATGGACAAAAAGTTTAATTTTCGTTTCATCTGACCAGAGAATCATCTTCCATGTGTTTTGGGGGAGTCTGCCACATGCTGCTGGGCAAACTCCAAATGTGTGGGTTTTTTTTTTTTTTTCTTTAAGCAATGGCTTTTTTTCTGGCCACTCTTCCGTAAAGCCGCGCTCTGTGGAGTGTACGGCTTAAAGTGGTCCTACGGACAGATACTCCCATCTCCACTGTGGATCTTTGCAGCTCCTTCAGTGTTATCTTTGGTGTCTTTGTTGCATCTCTGATTAATGCCCTCCTTGCCCGGTCTGAGAGTTTTGGTGGGCGGGGCCTTCTCTTGTCAGGTTTGTAGTGGTGCCATATTCTTTCCATTTTGCTATAATGGATTTAATGGTGCTCTGTGGGATATTCAAAGTTTGGGATATTTTTTATAACCCAACCCTGATCTATACTTCTCCACAACTTTTGTCTCTGACCTGTTTGGAGGCTCCTTGGTTTTCATGTTGCTTGCTTAGTAGTGTTGCAGAGTCAGGGTCTTTCCAGAACAGGTTGATTTATACAGACATCATGTGACACTTTGATTGCACACAGGTGGATCTTAATCAACAAATTATGTGGCTAATGAAGTGGATTGGTTGGAGCAACTCTTATTTAGGGATTTCATACGAAAGGAGGTGAATACCTATGCACACTCCAGATTCCTTCCTTCTTTCGTTCCTTCCTTCCTCCCTGTTATTGTTTGTCTCATTCTCATTATCTCTAGCCGCTTTATCCTGTTCTATAGGGTCGCAGGCAAGCTGGAGCCTATCCCAGCTGACTACGGGTGAAAGGCGGGGTACACCCTGGACAAGTCGCCAGGTCATCACAGGGCCGACACACAGACACCGACAACCATTCACACTCGCATTCACACCTACGGTCAATTTAGAGTCACCAGTTAACCTAACCTGCATGTCTTTGGACTGTGGGGGAAACCGGAGCACCCGGAGGAAACCCACGCGAACACGGGGAGAACATGCAAACTCTGCTGTAGGTACATTCCACTAAGAAACTACATTTCCATCAGGCCACTTCCGCGTTGACCTGCGTCACGCCGGGGCGGGGTCACCGCTGCATACAGGGAAGCATAAAACAATGGGACAACGCTTCCATCTTTGTCTCTCGTGTCCGGATTCCAAGGAATCTAGACGCACAAAAGAGATGCTCTCAAACCCGAAAACACTTCCTTCTTGCAAGATTCACCATCCAGCGCATTCTGTGCTTAACCACTGGCCAAGGTAAAAGTCCAGAATAGCGCGATCTTTAAACTCAACCGGAGTTACAACCGGTTTATTTGTATTAGAAGTGACGTCACGACTGCAGCCCAGGCAGTTAAAAGTTAAGAAGCGATTGAATCCTTTTTAACTCAAAAGCGCTGTGCATCTTATTCTGATCAGAGACTTTTCCTCACGAACGCTGAAGTTCGGACCAAGAATCCTCTGCTTTCCACGGGAACCACCCAAGTGCTCCGCTGGACCAGAAAGTTCTCTACGCCTCCATCACGAGCGGCTCACGTGCTCCAACGGCGAGGCCCGAAACTACAACGGCGAATATTTCTTCATATCTTGCTAAAGGCAGGATTAAGTAAGATTTTGGCACTTGGGCATAATTAAGATAGTCTTAGGAATTTGCTTTTATTGAAATAGTGTGAATTTAAACCCAGGTTTATTGTTACACTGTTAAAACATGCAGCGTGTTGATTTATTTTGTTAATCTCTCAGTTGTTTTAATAGATAGGCTGTGCATACTTTCCTTTACTACTAACATATTTAGTTTTCTTATTATACATCTTGACCACATTAAGATTTCAGGGGATTCAGTAATGTTATAAGCTAGTGAAATTGGCCTATGGTTGCTTTCTTTTAGCACACATTAGCATCCAAAGCTAATTCCTTTGTCTTTAGCAACACATGCTCAGTAGGCCTCACCAGGCCTAACAAACACACTTTAGCTAGGCCATAGGGCCTTTCACAAACACACACTAGCAACACAAGGCTAATCTAGGCCTCCACCACGTGTAGTTAGCTACACGAGGCTAAACACATGGTCAAGTCCTTCCCACACACACACACACACACACACAAGCACACATTAGCAACAGAGCTAATCCTTTGTTCTATTTAGATAACATTCCTTTGTTTTAGCTAGCAACAAGCTAGGCCATACACACACACCCACACCATATCATATTTGTATATATTGATTATCCATTTTTATCTTTGTTATAATAAATCCATTTATTATCAAAGCTGTGTGTATTCATCTTGTTGGTGTGAACAATATCTGAAGTCCCCAATCTCTCAACGAATTCAAAAAGGTGCATATAAGTTTATGTAATATGGTAAGTGATCGTAATAATTTGGAAATATACCATAATCTAGCTGTTTGGTAATTTATCCAGGATTAATGGTATGATTCACTAAATGATTCATTGGTATGATTCACTAAATGATTCATTGAATGATTCACTAAATGATTCACTAAGTGATTCATTGAACGATTCACTAAATGATTCACTTCAAATGAGACTGATTCTATGGTATGGTTCAATTCAAATGAGTCAAAGTAAACGATTCAATGGGATTGATTCATTTTAATTATTGACCTTCAAATTTAATGAGACTGATTTAATGAGATTGATCACTTAATTTCAATAATTAACTGATTGCACCCACACCGCACAGAAAGGCCCTCGCCAGCCACGGGGCTCGAACCCGGACCTTCTTGCTGTGAGGCGACTGCACTAACCACTACACCACCGCGCCGCCCGTTATTGTTTGTGTCACAGTAAAAAAAAAAAAAACACCTTTAAAGTGGTAGGCATATTGTGTAAATCAAATGGTTCTAACCCTCCAAAAATCCATTTTAATTCCAGTTTGTAATGCGACGAAACAGGACAAACACCAAGGGGGATGAATACTTTTGCAAGACACTGTAATTGCATGTTCCATGGATAGGATCCCAGTGAGTTTGTACATTTTAATACGGTTCTATCAGCTGAGCTTCGATGGAGATTTTTCACTCAGGCTGTGCAACAGTTTTTAAATGAATGAACGGTGTGAGAATGCAGTGAGATATCGGAGACTGAATTTCATCAAGCGTGATGAATAATATTGATCTCTCTGTACATTTAATATAGAAACATTTCATTGGTGCGTTTTATGGGAGGCCAGGTTTCCCAGGTCTCAAAACAATCACCTGTGGTATTACGCCTGTGTGATGTGTCATACATGAACAAATTTAAAAATTGGAATAGCTGTATTGTCAAACTGCTGTTTTATGAGAGGGATGATCATTTCTGGATATGCTGTTTTTGCAAAATGATCAACTTTGTTGGGCCACTTCACATCACCTTATTTTAATGTTGATTAGTTTGCTATAATGGCATGCCCCATTATGTTCTTTATCCTTATTATATTCCAAATAACTTGGGCAGATGGAGATCTGTCTCTTCCCTGTGTGTGCTTATACTAATATACTGAAGAATTGATTGCAAGCCAAAGTGTGTGTTCATAATGCAAACTTGGATGTTAATTCAGAATGTTTATCAGAATCAGAAGCACTTTATTTCCAGGTATGTTACACACACGAGGAATTTGACTCCGGTTCGACTTAGCTTTCATAGTACAGACAGAAGAAAGTATAGAAAAAAAAACATAGAAAGTACGAGAGAGCAAAGTCACGTGGCAGCCGTCTGCGGCGCCATCTTGGATGGAAAAATGGTGTTATGGTGTTAATACGTACCTTATTTCCTGGAGGAAGTGAAGATGTGTAATGTAACATGGTCTCAAACTATATTTAACAGTGATTCCATGAACTCGAGTTGTACATGAGCTGATAGACGCGCCGAGTTGGCTATAAGCCATGTACGAGGAGATTGAATGAATGAAAAAACTGTCATTTTTTTTAATCTAAATTCACTGGATTTTGAGAAATGGAGTTTTTTTTTTTTTTTTTTTGCATATTCAATAAATAACTTTATACAAACCTCCAGCAAAATCATTTCCGCTTAGACGAACTTCTTAAAAACCTATCGATGGCTGCACGAATTGACTTTTTTTTTTTTGGTAGAAAGTGCCGTCTTGCTGTCGTGCCAAGGTATAGAATAGCTTTAGACATTTTATTTAATTCTTCCTTAGACATTTCAGTTTTGTAATTTTCAAACTCCTTTGAGCTTTTGAACCAGACTAAAAAAAAAATTTAATGCTTAAAGATGAAGGATGTAAACAAACCGGCGAAACGACAGGAGCAATAAGTGAAAAATGCTCTAATAATAATTCTTGTAAAATAAAAAAAGATGCGTTCTTCCGACGAAATACTTTCATTCCATATTTTGTTGCTTTTGTACTTTTTCGGAGTTTAGTTTTTGAGTAGAGGTTTTTTTTTGTTTGTTTGTTTGTTTGTTTTAAATTTTGTCCTTGGTTGGTTCAGTAACACGCTCCGCCATTTTGTTTTTCTCTACTCACGGTATATGAGCTGATATCCTAGTAGAAGAGTAGCCAGAGTACACGATTACTCATTATCCAGTGAATGTGGATAGAATAATAATTTATATCTGCCTGTTTTGTTTGCTTTTCAATCCATAGATAAGTGTGCTGTGTGTCTGGTTTTTGTTTTGTCAGTTTTTGTTGCAGATTCAGATTTCTGATAAATATATATATTTTTTCTTGTTCTAAGGGTTGGGTCTGAAACTTAAGTCACGCAGAGTTTATTCAGTAAGTTTTTCTGATTGTTCTTCCACTATGTTTAAAATGGTTGTGTTTTGGTTTGTATTTGGATTAGGTCGTTCTGTATTTTAAACATGATTCTAATCAGGAACTCAATTTAAGCAAGACAGGATGTTATCCTTTTATGGTATACTAGAAAAACATTCCTTTGTGTTTATCATAGTTATGAACGTTGCTAGAGTAATGTTGTTGACCTAAATCTACTTCCCTGTTTGCTGCAGGTAAATTTAACTGCCACCATGGGTACCTTTGATGTTGCAGTCTTGGTGAATGAGGTCAATATAAGTGGGGCAGGAACGATGCACGTGAAACTCTCCAGTCCACATCTGTCTGCACTGAACAGACAACTTCAGTTGGTCATGTACACAAATACAGTGTTTCATCCCAATACTGCAGACGTAGGTGAGCTGCTGTGCTTAACTGAGGCTGTTTAACTGATATTGTCTTGAACCGATTTGAATGAAATGCTGATGTATTTTGTATGAGACTGGATCATTTCTGATTAGAGGTCTGCGTGGGACAGAATTTTCAGTCCCGCTCCAGCATTGTGCAGTCCCGCTCCCGCAAAGAATTATGATTTTCAGTCCCGCTCCCGCCCGCACCTGCCATATTTTGTCTTGCTCCCGCCCGCAAATCCCGCATGATGCAGACGTTCGCGTTATTTCTCACGAAAGTTCTTGTCATTGGCTTGGGGAATTAAACATACTGAGCTCTCCACTGACCGATCCTTCACCTAGTGCACGTAGCGAGGGTGCGCGTTGCCAGGCGGCATGCACAGCTGAGGCTTTACAGAGATACCCAACACACCTACCAAAATCTACAGTGGATATTAAGAATATTGTACATTGCACATAGCTTATATGTCACTCCTCACATTTACATTCTAGGAAATACAAGTAGGCCTATAAGAAATTAATATAATTTAAAAGACACAGCGTGATGGTGCCCCGCCCCCTACTTTCTTTTTAAAGCAGCACTTACTTCTGAAGCACTGTGAGCTTCACTAGAGGAGCTCTGCTCTTCTGCCGTGATCGGAGATCTCAAACACGGAGGAGCAGAAAGGAATCGGAAACGTACGCGAGATTAGACCACATCCGCAAATTTAGGCATCTTAAAATGTTTTTATTAATGCCAAATAAAATATCCAGCACAAATTATATATGATAGACATAAATTAATAATTTATAAATTTTATTTTAAACACGTTTTTAGTTAGCGAGACTGCAGCTTATCACCTCTCCCGCATTGTGCACTCCCCCTCCCGCCCGCGCCCGCAATGAGCTTTCAAAATTTGTCCCGCGCTGCACTGCTTTGCGTCGGGTCCCGCGGGACTCCCGTGGGAGTGCAGGGCTCTATTTCTGATGTATGGATGATGTTCAGCATGATGATTTTTTTTTAACCCCCCCAAATAAAGTTCACCTGATCTGCTTATAAATTTAAAGCTTGACGGCCTTTCAGTTTCATAACTGGTGAAATTTAGTTCCCTCTGAAATTTGGTCATTGTGATGTATGTTTATTTCTGTAATATCTCAAAAAAATATCAGGCCATTCTGTGGCTGGGAAGTTATTTAATTTGAGGGGATGAAAGCAAATAATGTGCATGAAATCGCTCGCTTCGCGCAGTCAAGCAGACAGAGGAAGTCCGTGTGCGCGCGCGCAGGTTTACCGTTGAGCGTGCACTGAGTTCCATCATTCTGTCGCTAAACGAACAGCTGATCACACCGAGGTGCTCGCTGACCGCCGATATTTATTAGCTTGGTCCTGTTTCCTTTCCTTTGTATATAACATAACGTCTTTTCTTCTTGCTTTCCGTTACTGTAGTCGGTCCTTCACGTTTCATTCACACACTCGCGTCCTCCATTTTTCTCTCCTGTTTCAAATTTGTCCCACAATGCCTTGTGGGGCGGCATGGTGGTGTAGTGGTTAGCGCTGTCACCTCACAGCAAGAAGGTCTGGGTTCGAGCCCCATGGCCGGCGAGGGCCTTTCTGTGCGGAGTTTGCATGTTCTCGCCGTGTCCGCGTGGGTTTCCTCCGGGTGCTCCGGTTTCCCCCACAGTCCAAAGACATGCAGGTTAGGTTAACTGGTGACTCTAAATTGACCGTAGGTGTGAATGTGAGTGTGAATGGTTGTCTGTGTCTATGTGTCAGCCCTGTGATGACCTGGCGACTTGTCCAGGGTGTACCCCGCCTTTCGCCCGTAGTCAGCTGGGATAGGCTCCAGCTTACCTGCGACCCTGTAGAACAGGATAAAGCGGCTAGAGATAATGAGATGAGAGACAATGCCTTGCGCGAACAGGGAAAGCCCACCATGTGATGCATGACGTAGTATCTTGAACTGGGTCCTGGATGAAGCAGGGGAAAATAGCGGAGAATTTATGGCCGCGTGGAGCTAAATTTATTAATTGTTTAAAAAAAAAACGAATAAAATTGGAAGTCTTTGATTTGAATTCGGTAGCTTTCGGTCCACTAAACAAAAATAACCGGGTGTCGGGGGGAAAAATTCTTTTTATGACCTACAGTTGAAAAATCTGAACAGCTTTAATGTCATTTTTGTAAATTAAAAAAAAAAAAAGCCACTTTTTTCTGTAAATTTGTAGGGTTGTCTTACTAATGCCACTTCTTTGGATAACTAATCCTTCACCTTAATGTTTTATAAACCAGTGCAATTTGGGACTGATGGGTTCCAGGCAGCTTTCACCATTAAAATCCGCCATGAAATCACTCCTAAGCTCTATGATCCCGGACCCACTGGACCTAAAGGAGGTAATTCATACAGGTCCTGATATGTAATGATGCACATACAGTGTTTTCAAAATGATTAATATGTTTGTTTCTTTATTTTTCCCCCTCCTCTTCTAGAATACAACATAAGCTCGCTTGTCACCATTGCTACAAAAACATTTCTGCGTTACGACAAGCTTCAGGATTTGATTGACAGCATTCGAAAGTTCTATCCAACGGTCACGATAGTTATAGCTGATGACAGCGAGCATCCGAAGCCTGTAACTGGCCCCTACGTAGAGCATTACACCATGCCTTTTAAAAAGGTAAAGAGTTTTGCTTGTCTAGAATGAATTTCAAAGGGTTACCATAAAATGGGTCGGATTAGCAGTGAATTTAATTGAATACATTTAATTTTAAAATGTCTCGTGCCTAATTTCACCTACCTGAATGAGGGATAGATGGCAAATAAATTAGAGACCTGATATTCAAAACAGTGTCAAAATACTGACTCAAATTACAAACTGTTTGTTTGCTCAAGTTTGACAAAGTGAAATAATTTTAATCAACTCCCAAATCAGTAACCATGCCGGTAGTCTCATTGCCTGTGGTCACAAGAAACTGATAAAGTCAAATTCACTGCCATGTCCATGCAATGCATCACACGCACACAGTACACGATGCTGCAAAATGGTGATCTAATCAAGTGCACAAGCCAACACGTAGTTTGTATAACGACGCATATACTAGGGATTGTGTAGTCTAGTCAACTAATAAATTCACTCGTCTTTGTTGTGGGGATGTCGACTAGTCTGGGCAGTGGAAAAATGGTGATTTAGACGGTAAGGATACGCATGTAGGCAGACTGTATAGAGCACAGCTAAGAAAAGCTATAAAGAAATGTACTTTGTTGAAACAAGTCTCTCAGTATTGGAGCCCTACAGGAGTTTAGCAGAATAGCAATTTAAAAAAAATTCAAAGTCCTAATAGAAATAATTGAGATGTGCATGCATTGTCTCGGGGGAGCCCTTATCAAAAAGAATTGTACTTCAAGTTCATTTTATTAAGTCGACTTAAGTAAAGTTAAAGTATATTTCCTTAAGTATACTGATATCAATGTACTTGCAGTATACTTGTAAGTAAACTAACCTAATACTTCTTGGGACTAAATCGGCCCAATTTTAGTTTATAAAAAAAGTATACTTTAAGTCTAAGAGAAGTAAACTCTGAGTATACAACTATTATTTTGTACTGCAAGTAGACCAGAAGTAAACTTGTATACAACCCCGATTCCAAAAAAGTTGGGACAAAGTACAAATTGTAAATAAAAATGGAATGCAATGATGTGGAAGTTTCAAAATTCCATATTTTATTCAGAATAGAACATAGATGACCAATCAAATGTTTAAACTGAGAAAATGTATCATTTAAAGAGAAAAATTAGGTGATTTTTTTTTTAATTTCATGACAACACACCTCAAAAAAGTTGGGACAAGGCCATGTTTACCACTGTGAGACATCCCCTTTTCTCTTTACAACAGTCTGTAAACGTCTGGGGACTGAGGAGACAAGTTGCTCAAGTTTAGGGATAGGAATGTTAACCCATTCTTGTCTAATGTAGGATTCTAGTTGCTCAACTGTCTTAGGTCTTTTTTGTCGTATCTTCCGTTTTATGATGCGCCAAATGTTTTCTATGGGTGAAAGATCTGGACTGCAGCCTGGCCAGTTCAGTACCCGGACCCTTCTTCTACGCAGCCATGATGCTGTAATTGATGCAGTATGTGGTTTGGCATTGTCATGTTGGAAAATGCAAGGTCTTCCTTGAAAGAGACGTCGTATGGATGGGAGCATATGTTGCTCTAGAACCTGGATATACCTTTCAGCATTGATGGTGTCTTTCCAGATGTGTAAGCTGCCCATGCCACACGCACTAATGCAACCCCATACCATCAGAGATGCAGGCTTCTGAACTGAGCGCTGATAACAACTCGGGTCGTCCTTCTCCTCTTTAGTCCGAATGACACGGCGTCCCTGATTTCCATAAAGAACTTCAAATTTTGATTAGTCTGACCACAGAACAGTTTTCCACTTTGCCACAGTCCATTTTAAATGAGCCTTGGCCCAGAGAAGACGTCTGCGCTTCTGGATTATGTTTAGATACGGCTTCTTCTTTGAACTATAGAGTTTTAGCTGGCAACGGCAGATGGCACAGTGAATTGTGTTCACAGATAATGTTCCCTGGAAATATTCCTGAGCCCATTTTGTGATTTCCAATACAGAAGCATGCCTGTATGTGATGCAGTGCCGTCTAAGGGCCCGAAGATCACGGACACCCAGTATGGTTTTCCGGCCTTGACCCTTACGCACAGAGATTCTTCCAGATTCTCTGAATCTTTTGATGATATTATGCACTGTAGATGATGATATGTTCAAACTCTTTGCAATTTTACACTGTCGAACTCCTTTCTGATATTGCTCCACTATTTGTCGGCGCAGAATTAGGGGGATTGGTGATCCTCTTCCCATCTTTACTTCTGAGAGCCACTGCCACTCCAAGATGCTCTTTTTATACCCAGTCATGTTAATGACCTATTGCTAATTGACCTAATGAGTTGCAGTTTGGTCCTCCAGCTGTTCTTTTTTTGTACCTTTAACTTTTCCAGCCTCTTATTGCCCCTGTCCCAACTTTTTTGAGATGTGTTGCTGTCATGAAATTTCAAATGAGCCAATATTTGGCATGAAATTTCAAAATGTCTCACTTTCGACATTTGATATGTTGTCTATGTTCTATTGTGAATACAATATCAGTTTTTGAGATGTGTAAATTATTGCATTCTGTTTTTATTTACAATTTGTACTTTGTCCCGACTTTTTTGGAATCGGGCTTGTACTAATAGTTTACTAGTTCTATACTTGTAGTCCACTCTTTAGTTTACAAAAGCATACTTCATAGGATACTACTATGAGTTGACCTTGTTTTATACTTTTAGTCCACGTTTTAGTTTATAAAAGTATACTTTAGAGCATATTGGAAATATACTATTAGTTACTGGTTATATACATCTAGTCTATGCTTTAGTTTTGAAGTACACTGCAATTACCCTTCTAGGTATACTATTAGTTTTCTAGCCCTAACCCTTACCTCATGCACACTACCAGTAGACAACTCAAGTGTTTTGTACCTTAAGTTACAGTGAAGTTATAAAGGTAAGAATGCAGATTTAAAAGATGGGATTTAAAACATGCTGCCGTATATCACAAAGAAGCTAATGTGTGTGAAAAAGAAGTATTTTATAGGCTACTATTAAAAGGATAAGCACAACTACAGGGCAAGTCCACTTAAACATAAGGCACAAATATTTTAATACTTTATTGCACTTTTGTTAAGTATATCTTGATCAAAATTTTAAGTATAAGCTTAATATACTTAGACTTTTCAATATACTTTTTCAGTATAAGCCAAGTATACTTATGTATAACTTTATTAAGTACTGTATATCTCTAAGTAAATAAAAAGTAAACTGAAAGCATACCCTTTTATTTTTAGTTTAAAAGAAGTATACTACTGTAGAGGCACACCTGAATACACTTCTTTTTTGTAAGGGAGGGGGTGGAGCGCAAGCAGCAGTATTGAACATGGGAAAGGGTGACGTTAAATCTGCAGTCTGCTGCGTAAGACTACACTGGAAAAAAGTCTTCCTGCTATAATGAACCATTATTAGTTTGCATGAAATGTCTCTCGCACACACTCTTTTAATCCCATTCCTACCTGCTCCTGAAGGAACTTCGCCCACAGTTATTTGTCATCCTTCAATACTAAATACAATTTCAGTAAAACCTTGCAGGGCGACACGGTGGTGTAGTGGTTAGCGCTGTCGCCTCACAGCAAGAAGGTCCTGGGTTCGAGCCCCGGGGCCGGCGAGGGCCTTTCTGTGTGGAGTTTGCATGTTCTCCTCGTGTCCGCGTGGGTTTCCTCCGGGTGCTCCGGTTTCCCCCACAGTCCAAAGACATGCAGGTTAGGTTAACTGGTGACTCTAAATTGAGCGTAGGTGTGAATGTGAGTGTGAATGTGTCTATGTGTCAGCCCTGTGATGACCTGGCGACTTGTCCAGGGTGTACCCCGCCTTTCGCCCGTAGTCAGCTGGGATAGGCTCCAGCTTGCCTGCGACCCTGTAGAAGGATAAAGCGGCTAGAGATAATGAGATGAGATGAGATAAAACCTTGCACCGTGGCGGCTTTGGCCAGCGCTGTGTAAAAGTTACATCTCGTTATTCATCCCTAGTTAAGAGTCCGATCCAGACTAGCTTTTTTTTTTTCCCCCAGAGGCCAGATTTGAACATGATTGAAAATCCATCCAGACAACGCAGTTGAACCAATACTAGTACAAACTACAAGTAAAAAATTGTCATCGTGCAACCCCTAACATACAGTCACGAGGAAAAGAAAGTACACCCCCTTTCAATTCTATATTTTTATATATTATAGACATATAAGCGTTCTGCTGGGAAATGCACCACTCGTATTTTTCATATGTGCTCCATCTGGGAGATGGAGAACCAAAACCGTGACACAAGTCTCTAATATATGTCTTTCTTTGGTATGGTATTCTTTCTTTTCCCCATGAATGTACTGTATGCTCAGGTACCAGTTTATTTGATTACCTTATCTTATTCAAACGTTCGCTGGCCATTTTATCAGCTACACCATCATACACCATCATATAAGGATACAATGCTTCAGTCAGGCTCTACATTTGAGATCAAGTGATATTTGGGTTGCTAAAAACCCCGTTTAGCTCATTTAAATACAAGTTAGCATGGCCTCCACAAACTGTAGCATTCATTTTTGCCAGTAGCTGCTAGCTACATGATGACTAATTATTTAAAGTGTGTGTGTGTTTTAGTCTATTCATGCTAGTTCCGGGTTCGCCGGTTTACTAGCCCGTTACAGACTTTATCTTGAGATTAATGGTTATGTTTTTATCTCTGCTTCACTGCTTTTGATATAACATTAACTGCTTCCATTCCGAACCTGTCTTTGTTGCAGACATTTAAATGTACTGATGCATGTTGGTTGATGATCTTCATTTTAAAATTCATTTAAGGTTTAAAGGTAGACTGCCTTTCAGATTTTTCAAGTGTAGGTTACAAAAAGAATTTTCCCTGACACCCACTTATTTTTAGTGGTCCAAAAGCTACTGAATTTGAGTCACAGACTTCCAGTTTTATTTTTATTTTTTTAAATAGAACGATTAATGAATTAAAGGTCACGTGGCCCTAAATTCGCCACTATTTTTTTCCTGCTTCAGCATAACCCAATTCAAGATACTACGTTATGCATCGTGTGGTGGGCTTTACCCGTTCATGCAAGGCATTGTGGGATACAAATTTGAATCAGGAGAGAAAAACGGAGGACGTGAGTGTGCGAATGAAACATGAAAGACCGACTACAGTAACGGAAAGCGAGAAGAAAAGACATTGTTTTATATGAAGGAAAGGAACACAGGACCAAACTAATAATAAATATTGGCAGTCAGCGAGCACCTCGGTGTGATCAGCTGATCGTTTAGCGACAATGATGGAACGGTCAGTGCACGGTCAAAGGTACAGTGCCTTGCAAAAGTATTCATCCCCCTTGTTGTTTGTCCTGTTTTGTTGCATTACAAGCTGGAATTAAAATGGATTTTTGGAGGGTTAGCAACATTTTGATTTACAAAAAATGCCTACCACTTTAAAGGTGCACATTGTTGTTTTGTTGTGACACAAACAATAAGATGAAAAAAAAACAGAAATCTGGAGTGTGCATAGGTATTCACCACCCAAAGTCAATACTTTGTAGAGCCACCTTTTGCTGCAATTACAGCTGCAAGTCTCATGGGGTTTGTCTCTATTAGCTTAACACATCTAGCCACTGGGATTTTTGCCCATTCCTCAAGGCAAAACTGCTCCAACTCCTTCAAGTTAGATGGGTTGCGTTGGTGTACAGCAATCTTCAAGTTATGCCACAGATTCTCAATTGGATTGAGGTCTGGGCTTTGGTTAGGACATTCCAAAACATTTAAATGTTTCCCTTTAAACAACTCCAGTGTAGCTTTAGCAGTATGTTTAGGGTCTGCTAGACCATGAACCTTCGTTCCAGTCTGAAACCTCTGGCTGGCTCAAACAGGTTTTCCTCCAGAATTGCCCTGTATTTAGTGCCATCCACCTTTCCTTCAGTCCTGACCAGCTTTCCTGTCCCTGCAGATGAAAAACATCCCCACAGCATGATGCTGCCACCACCATGCTTCACTGTAGGAATGGTGTTCTCAGGCTGTTGGGTTTGCGCCACACATGGCATTTCCCCTGATGGACAAAAAGTTACATTTTTGTCTCATTTGGCCAGAGAATCTTCTTCCATGTGTTTGGGGAGTCTGCCACATGCTGTTGGGCAAACTCCAAATGTGAGGGTTTTTTTAAAGCAATTTTTTTTTCTTTTTTTTCTGGCCACTCTTCCATAAAGTCCCGCTCTGTGGAGTGTACAACTAAAAGTCGTCCTATGGACAGATGCTCCCATCTCCACTGTGGATCTTTGCAGCTTCTTTGGTGTCTTTGTTGCATCTCTGATCAATGCCCTCCTTGCCCGGTCTGAGAGTTTTGGTGGACGACCTTCTCTTGTCAGGTTTGTAGTGGTGCCATATTCTTTCCATTTTGCTATAATGGATTTAATGGTGCTCCGTGGGATATTCAAAGTTTGGGATATTTTTTATAACCCAACCCTGATCTATACTTCTCCACAACTTTGTCTCTGACCTGTTTGAAGGCTCCTTGGTTTTCATGTTGCTTGCTTAGTAGTGTTGCAGAGTCAGGGTCCTTCCAGAACAGGTTGATTTATACAGACATCATGTGACAGATCATGTGACACTTTGATTGCACACAGGTGGATCTTAATCAACTAATTATGTGTCTTATGAAGTGAATTGGTTGGAGCAACTCTTATTTAGGGATTTCATATGAGGGGGGGTGAATACGTATGCACACTCCAGATTTCTGTTTTTTCATCTTAATTATTGTGTGTGTCACAATAAAACAACAATTTTCACCTTTTAAAGTGGTCGGCATTTTGTGTAAATCAAATGGTGCTCCCTCCAAAAATCCATTTTAATTCCAGCTTGGAATGCGACAAAACAGGACAAACACCACGGGGGATGAATAGTTTTTACAAGACACTGTAAACCTGTAGATGGCAGTAATGCAACACTGTGGATGCCAGCTGCTGTAAAACCTAAAAGAAGAAGAAGGAGGTAAACCTGTGCATGCGCACATGGACTTCCTCTGTCTGCTTGACTGCACGAGGCAAGCGATTTCATGCACACTATTTGCTTTAATCCCCTCAAATTAAATAACTTCCCAGCCACAGAATGGCCTGGTTTTTTGTGCAGGGATGAGAATTTTCCGCCGATTGGCGGATTTCCGACTTTTTCAGACCAAAATGATCGTTTTTGAGATCGATGTAAATCCGTTGAGAAATTTTTTTTTTTTTTTTTGGGGGGGGGATGATTAACGATCTGTGGTCACCTTATAACACAGACATCCCAAGTCTCCCGGAAGTTCCCGGAGTCTCCTGCATATTGATAGAAGCGAGCAAGAGCGTGCGCGCGCATCTTAGAATGTGCGCGCGCGAGGGAGACTGTATGCAGTGTTGCCAGATACTGCTGACGTTTTCCAGCCCAAAATATGTTCAAAACCCCGCCAAAATGCACTTAAAAGCACCCAATCTGGCAACACTGCCTGTGTGCCTGTTCATGTAGCGCATGCCAGACAAAGAGCATCTTGATTGGCTTATTTTGCTGAGTAACCCAATCAGCTTTCAGTGTGGGTGGGCTTTTATCTCTTTTCTCGAGGACCGGAGTTTGAGTCAGTGCAGCCTACAGGATCGGCATGGCAGAGAGAGCGCGCGCGCCCCCAAAAATACATATCAATTACACGTCATATATAAGTGTGTATCTTTTTATAAATGGGGTTAGCTTATCTAATGTAGCATGTTGGGGAGAATCATAGTCTCATATCTATATTTCTGATAAAATTTTAGGTATGATACCGTGTATAACTCTCCTACTTATTGCTCATTTCATAGGGAGACGGAATTGCTGGTATGTGCCGCGCGGGAGCGTCTGCCCAAATTTTTTAGGCTGAGATGAACTTATAGTTTTTGATTTAAAAAAAATTTCCAGTATGTAATGCCAATTGTACACGCCTGTTCTTTAATTCAAAATCACCATCTTGATCTTCAGATTGACCATATGGTATATGCATTACATTACACAACATCCTGTCCAGATAAAACCTAGTTAGTACACACAGCAGTTGAAAGGGAAGTGATAAGTGATGTTGAAAGTTGCCTGCTTAATATGCAAGACCTCCTGCTACCATGATAACATCAGAAGAAAGCTTAAGAGAATTATATGATAGAAGTTTTTTCTGGTTTGCACTTCATTTTAAAGGATTAGAGTATTCAAAGATGAATCACAAAAATGCAGAAATGTAATACTGTCGAGCTCGTTTATATTAAAAGGTGCATTGATTTTTTGAAATAATCAAATGTGAATTGATTAAAAACAAGTCTCTTGTACCATATTAATCATTTTCACCTGGGAGTCCACCAAGAAGGGGAATTTATTTCCAAATACATTGCAAATTTTTGCTGATAAAATGAATGGTTTTGGGGTGGTAAAAAAAAAAATAGCCAAAAATAATTAGCCCCATGGGCCCCCCCCCCCCCCCCGTGCCCCGCCCCGGTTTTTTCAGACTTTTAAAATATTTTTCATTCTCATCCCTGTTTGTGACATATTACAGAAATAAACATGTATCACAATGACCACATTTCAGAGAAAACTAAATTTCACTGATTTTATGAAATCGAAAGGCCGTCTAGCTTTAAGATTGATTTGTTTGAAAAGGATAGCATTTTGACATGCATTAAAGCATTAAATATTTTTTGACCAGGTTGTCCGTGTAGTTCTTGTGAAGGGAACAAATGTTTCAATACTTGCTGAACATCATAACTGACCTTTTTAAACTTTCCAACAGGGCTGGTTTGCTGGACGTAATCTCGCGGTGTCTCAGGTGACGACCAAGTATGTGCTGTGGGTGGATGACGACTTTATCTTCACCTCGAACACGAGGTTGGAGAAAATGGTAGATGTGTTAGAGCGCACCAGTTTAGACCTGGTAAGAGGAACACTTACTTTATTTATTTATTTATTTATTTATTTAGCACTTTGCCTTTGCCTCTGGGTTATGCTAATAACCTAAGTCAGCTTGGTCATAACAAACCTTTTTTTAATTGTTGCCAATTTATTTACATTCTCCATCAGCAAAGCAGCAGTGTGCAAGCAAGTGCTCATGTTCAAGTCAATTCAACCGTAGCTGCTTTGTTTCTCACACTTTTTTTTTTTGTCCTTTCTTTCAACTGATGCTTGTGTGCACAGGTGTTATATCCTGTCATTGTGCAGCCTCCCTGCAGTAAAGTGCTGATAATTTCACTGAATCACTAAATAATTCAAAATGGTTGTTCCATTTTGAAAAATGTTCACGGTATGATTCCTGGTTGCACTGTTTGTAAAAAAAAAAAAAAAAAAAAAAACATTGGTTCCTGTTCACCTGCTCGAATGTCCAGTGTGAGGAAAGCATCAAGAAAATGTACGTTGCACTCACACTCAGTGTTTCAAGCAGTTTCGTGCTTTTTCGTCTCCCAAAGATCTTTATGCTACTGCTGCAAGATTTTTTCTGTCTTGCACTCCTCCCTTTAAACTGCATTTACAACATCTGTTAAATGTCATTGTCATTTAATGCACCTCCTTGTAGTTATAAAAGAAGTTGTCTTTATTTTTGTCACATGTACACTCAAGCACAGTGAAGGTCCTCCTCTGCATTTCACCCATTTGAAGCAGCGAACACACGTGAGCAATGAGCACACGCACATACCCAGAGCAGTGGGCAGCTATGCTACAGCACCTGGGGAGTAGTTAAGGGTTAGGTGCCTTGCGCAAGGGCACTTCAGCCAGTGTTGTAGTCAAGTCACTAAACCTCGAGTCCAGTCTCGAGTCCCCAGTGTTCAAGTCCAAGTCATTAAAAAAAATTCCGAGTCGAGTCCACTATTGATCCAAGTTGAGTCCGAGAACAAGACTCCAACCGCACCATTTGACGGTGGCTGTTTCAGCACCATTAACATGAGTTTGTTCCTGAACATGATGTATAAACAGGTGAATGTGCTTCTCTTTATCAGGGAGTGTGAAGTATTCGGTCAGAGATGGTTGGGAGACGGATGTAAGTGCAGAAGGTGTGTTTATTAATACAAGTGAAGACGGTAAACAATCCAGAACGGCAGGCAAAATTGTAAAACGGCGCAACAGGCAATAGATCGAGTGAGGCACAAACAGGCTATCGTAGACTCGGCAGAACCAAAGACAAGAAACCACAAATCAGGGATCAGGAAATAAGGCTTGGTAATGTGTCAGCAACGCAATTTAATACTTTGCAAAGTAAGAGTGTTTTCACAGTTTTTATACAGGTGCACTGATTGCGCCTTAATCCTGTGCAGGTGTGAGTCGTTTACATGAGAGTCCGCTTGTGACGCGTGCGCTGTCCGGAGTGCGCCCGAAAGTGTATCTGATGCACGTGCCAAGACACACAGGTGTGACACTCTTGCACGAAATTGGTACAAAAATTAATGTAGCTATAAATATCTTCTGCCAAATTATTATGGCATGTTACAAAAAAATAAAGAAAAAAATCAGAGCCCTAGCCTCCAATTTACAAGTTTGAATGCAGTTAATGCACACATCCGAGTCACCAGTGCTCAAGTCCAAGTCGAGTTACGAGTCCTTAAAATCAGGGTACGAGTTAGACTAGAGTACTGCAAGCCTGACTTTAGCCATGATACAGAGGGAGGGGAAAGTGCTGTTCATTCACTGATCTCCCTTCACATTTTCCTGGCAGTCTTGGGAATCAAACCGATGACCCTTTGGGCCCAGGCCTGCTTCTCTAACCTTCAGGCCATGGATTATATTATGATCTGCAAAACAGACCATTTCCTTTTCCATCCCGTTACGTAAACATAATGTCAATTAATGCTTATGTATGTACATTATCAAAAATTTAATTCTATACATGGGATTTCAGCTGCTGCTGCTACTGTCATTCTTGCTTGCTAACTACAGTCGTTTGTACAAATGCTTTTGTGACTGAAACGTTGCATATAATTGAATGTCCATCATCATCCCATATAATCCCCTCAAGGGGGGGTCGGGTTTCCGTATAGCCACTCTCCATTTTTGTCGATCACTCACTCATCCTGGTCGAGTCAATCTGCTGAGCATCCTCTTTGAGATCCCCCCCCCCCATCTTTTCTTTGGGTGTCCTCTGGTTCTCTTCCCTATCTCCGTTCTTTCTGCTACCCATCTAATTATTTCTGATGGATCTCTTCTCTTTGTGTCCATACCACCAAAGTCTGCTCTCTTGTATCTTCTCTCTCAACTGTCTAACTTTTGTTCTTTCTCTGATGGTCTTTATAGCTCTGAGGAACCTCATCTCTGCTACCTCTAGTTTGTTGAGTTGGTTCTTCTTCACTGGTCATACTTCTGCTCCAGAGAGTAGGGTTGGTCTTACTATTGTTTTGGTACACTCTACTTTTCAGTCTCTCTTGGAAGTCCTTTTGTCATAAACCACTCCCCCAACTCTCCTCCTTGGATTTCACATTCCAACGCTCCGTTGTTCTGGATCCAACCACCGAGATACTTAAAGGCAGTGGTCTCAGCAAGTTGGTGCTCTCCTACCCTGATGGTCCACTGGGGCTGGGAGTGAGGGTTATTTTGATACTTTCATTACTTCCGTTTTGGCTTTGCTCATCTTCATCCCATGTGCTGTCAATTTGTCATACCAGATGGAGACCATTTCCTGGAGTTCTTCACTGTTGGTACTCTGGGCAATATTGTCTGTGTATATGATTTTACCCATTCTCTCAGTTGGGATGCTGTGGCTGATGTAATCCATACAGTATGAGGCCCAGTGGAAGGGAAACTTTCCAGCCAGCCAACTCTCTTAACTTCCTAGTATTACCCGAGTTACTGAAATCTTAATGAGATCAAGATGAGTGAGTAATGAATTTAGGATGTTAAAAGGAGAGAGAGAGAGAGAGAGAGAGAGAGAGAGAGCATGCAACTTATGGATTAACCAATTTTTAAATCAACAAACAAATGATAGAGAACCAAGATTCAGTGTATACACTTCATTTAACTTCATACAACTTCACTTCTTACTAATTCCTAAGACTTAAACTTCTGTTTGCCCAATGCCTTTTCTTACTGCAGAGGAAGTTTGTCTTCTGTCTGAAGTTGGAGGCTCGAGGAAGTTGCGCGCGCTTCCTGAGGTCAGAAGTCTTCGGTGAGGGAGAGAGAAGTTCTGAAGCTTTCTTTGGTGATCTTCGTAGTTGATAAGACAAAGTCTTTGTTCAACACCGTGCACGGATTTAAAAGAAAGAAAAGAGAAGAGCTCTTTAGAAAACTGCCTTTGCTCGCAGCCGCGTACGCGTTTAAAAGACAAGTGATACTTGCAAACCGGTTAATAACTCGCTTGAGTTGATGATCGCATGTTTCCGATATCTACTTTGATCAGGAGCAGATTAAAGAAGGAAACGCGCTGTTTAGACGTCTGATGGTGAGTTCTCTTTATCTGGTCAGTCTCGTTCAGAGTCCGAAGTGAAAGGGCAAAGATGGCTGTGTTCCAAGTCCTTTTGTTGAAACCTGAGGAATGTGTACATGATCCCACCCAGGCGTGACGTAGTCAACGCGGAAGTTGCCTGGGAATTGTAGTTCTGACACAAGATGGCGGCATGATACCTACAGTAGCTTAATTTTTTTCATTTTGGCTGAACATAAGATCATTTGCAGGTTTGTGAAATGTCTTCATGAATCAAAACCTCAAAACAAATGAATTAATTGCTACCAACAAGAGCAAGTATGCTCAAGACCCTACAACAAGATGTCCACACAATGTTTCTCTGCTTGAAAGTGACCCTTCTCTACATTTCATTCACTGTAGTGTAAGTGGGGCAGCATGGTGGGGTCATGGTTAGCACTGTTGCCTCACAACAAGAAGGTTCTGGGTTCAAGCCCAGTGGCTGACAAGGGCCTTTCTGTGTGGAGTTCGCATGTTCTCCCTGTGTCTGTGTGGGTTTCCTCCGGATGCTCCGGTTTCCCCCACAGTCCAAAGACATGCAGATTAGGCTAATTGGTGACTCTACATTGACCGTAAATGTGAATGGTTGGTTGCCTCTATGTGTCAACCCTACGATGATCTGGCGACTTGTCCAGGGTGTACCCTGCCTCTTGCCCATAGTCAGCTGGGATAGGCTCCAGCTTGCCTGCGACCTTGCACAGAATAAGCGGTTAGGGATAATGGATGGATGTAGTGTAAGTGTGTGGTTTTTGTGTGTGTTTTTGCATGCACCCAGGTGGGAGGGGCAGTCAGGGAGGTGACAGGATACACCGCCAACTACCGCCATATCATTTCGACAGAAAAAGGTGGAGAAGACGGAGACTGTTTACACATGAGGAGGGGCTTCCATCATACCCTTGAAGGTTTTCCTAATTGTGTGGTCGCGGATGCTGTAATCAATTTCTTCATGGCGCTTACCGACAAGGTGCGGCAAGTGGGCTTTGACCCTCGTCTGGCACGGGTTGCACACCTAGGTAAGCATTTTCATGTCGATTTAAACATTTATCACATTTATTTGTTGTTTATTATTATCTACAATGTCCGATGTGATGCTGTTGATTTAGTGGCTGGGAAGGTTTCCTTTTATGCTCATGAATATCTCCTTCCATTCTAGAGTTTTTTGTTGATGGCCTTGGTATTCTTCATGTGGGTTCCTGTGATGATGTTATAGTCAACCATGCATCCAAGATCAAAGGAATGTTGCCGTGGGGACAATCGGAAACCGATAAGGCCTATTCCAAGTTCCGTTATGCCAACTATTCAAGCAACCAGAATGCTCTTTTTTACTTCAAGAACCACTTCAAATGCCTGACCAGTAATAACTAACTGTGATCCTAAACTTTTTTGCACTATTCAGTGTGCCTTGCCTATTAAATGTATTGTGCCTAATTAGATTTTCTCTTTAGACTTCTTTAAGTCATCACATTATATGCAAATTTGAGGACCAAACATGGCCATGTGAGTAAATAACTCCTACACCATACAAATGAGATCAGAAGTTTACATACACTCATCATGGACATGAATAAGCTTTCAGTGGTTTCTTTGAATTGTTCTTTTTCTGGAGAATTATTGTGCAACATATGGCTTTAATAAGCCCTGTGATGACCTGGCGACTTGTCCAGGGTGTACCCCGCCTTTCGCCCATAGTCAGCTGGGATAGGCTCCAGCTTGCCTGCGACCCTGTAGAACAGGATAAAGCGGCTAGAGATGATATGAGATTTTCTGAAATCAGTACAGGGTCAAAAATATACGTACACCCACTTAGATTATTAATTCAGTGATGCTGAAAATTTCAAAATGTCTCAACTTGCCAAGGTCACTTCCTGTTGATCATGACTGACTAAAACTGCTAGCTTCTCTGTGCCAACATAAAACGGGTTTGTTTGATGGCACTTGTCGTTTTGACCAACACACAGTACAATGGGAAAGTCCAAGGAGCTCAGTGCAGATCTGTGAAATAGCATCATAGATTTACACAATACAGGAATGTTTCTTGGAGCTGTTTCTCAACAACTGCAGATTACAAGCTCATCATTTCAAACATTTATACATACTGTAAGTACAAGTTTTTGGGGAGTGTGGCCACTTTGAAAGACGACGACCTAAACTGTCACCCTCAGCTGAGATGAAATTGGCTGGATGATCAGTAACTACACAGGAACCACCAAGGCACAGGCCTGCCATGAACTGGAAGCTGCTGGAACACCATTATCACTGTTTACAGTCAAACAAATTTTACATCGCCACGGACTGAGGGGTTGCAATCCGAGAAAAAAGCCCCTGCTCCAAAATCAATACCTTCAAGCTTGACTTAAAGATTGCAGCTGATCACATTGATGAAGAAAAAGCCTTCTGTTGGAAAGTTTAACCACAATGACCAGAGGCATGTTTGGAGGAGCAAGCATGAGGCATTCAAGCCCAAGAACACTGTACCAGCTGTTAAGCATGGTGGTGGTAGCATCATGCGCCGAGGCTATTGTGGTGCATTCTATAAAGTGCATGGCATCATAAAAAAGGAGGGTTACCTCCAGAATTCTTCAGCATAACCTCAAACGATCAGTTCATCTGTTGAAACTTTGACATAATTGGGTGTTCCAGCAGCACAGTGACCCCAAGCACACATCAAATCCAGTTGTGGAATGGATAAAGCAGGTTAATGTTAAGCTTTTGGAATAGCCTGACATCAGCGCTATGGGAAATGTGTGGGCGGTGCTTACAATTCAGGTCCGTGCCACGAAAGCAACAAAATTAATTGAATTCTGCCAAGAAGAGTGGCCAAATATCCAACAAGAATTCTGCGACAAGCTTGTTAATGGCTACCAGAAGTGTCTGGTCAATGTGAAACTGGTGTCCTGTATGTATGTTTTTGTTTGTTGACCTTGTGTTGATTTCAGAAAACTCAAAATAAATTAAAACAAGTTCTTGCTTTTTATTTATTTACGGGGGAAGGCATGGCCTAATGGTTAGAGAAGCAGCTTTGGGACCAAAGGGTCGCTGGTTCAATTCCCTGGACCAGTAGGAATGGATGAAATGCTTAACCCCCAACTGCTCCCCAGGCTGCTCTGGATAAGAGTGTCTGCTAAATGCCATTAATGTAATGTAATTTATGTATGTATTTATTGGGGCCGCACGGTGGTGTAGTGGTTAGCGCTGTCGCCTCACAGCAAGAAGGTCCGGGTTCGAGCCCCGCGGCCGGCGAGGGCCTTTGTGTGGAGTTTGCATGTTCTCCCCGTGTCCGTGTGGGTTTCCTCCAGGTGCTCCGGTTTCCCCCACAGTCCAAAGACATGCAGGTTAGGTTAACTGGTGACTCTAAATTGACTGTAGGTGTGAATGGTTGTCTGTGTGTCAGCCCTGTGATGACCTGGCGACTTGTCCAGGGTGTACCCCACCTTTCACCCATAGTCAGCTGGGATAGGCTCCAGCTTGCCTGCGACCCTGTAGAACAGGATAAAGCGGCTAGAGATAATGAGATGAGATTTATTTTTATTAAAGATGTATGTGGTTCAAATCATTCTACCCCAGAAAAAGAACAGTTCAAATAAATAATTGAAAGTTCAATATTGCCAAGACATACATATCCATGATGTGTGTGTAAACTTCTGACCTCAACTGTACACTCTGGAAGCAAAGGAAAGCACATTTCAGATTTCTTATGTCTGTATGGACTCGTATTCCCCCCCCCCCCCCCCCCCCCCCCCGTGGCATGTTTAAAAGACACAAAAAAAAATTTAACTCTATAAAAATGTAACTCTATAAAATTTATTTACAATTTGTACTTTGTCCCAAAAAAGTTGGGACAAAGTACAAATTGTAAATAAAAACGGAATGCAATAATTTACAAATCTCAAAAACTGATATTGTATTCACAATAGAACATAGACAAAATATCAAATGTCGAAAGTGAGACATTTTGAAATTTCATGCCAAATATTGGCTCATTTGAAATTTCATGACAGCAACACATCTCAAAAAAGTTGGGACAGGGGCAATAAGAGGCTGGAAAAGTTAAAGGTACAAAAAAGGAACAGCTGGACGACCAAATTGCAACTCATTAGGTCAATTGGCAATAGGTCATTAACATGACTGGGTATAAAAAGAGCATCTTGGAGTGGCAGCGGCTCTCAGAAGTAAAGATGGGAAGAGGATCACCAATCCCCCTAATTCTGCGCCGACAAATAGTGGAGCAATATCAGAAAGGAGTTCGACAGTGTAAAATTGCAAAGAGTTTGAACATATCATCATCTACAGTGCATAATATCATCAAAAGATTCAGAGAATCTGGAAGAATCTCTGTGCGTAAGGGTCAAGGCTGGAAAACCATACTGGGTGCCCGTGATCTTCGGGCCCTTAGACAGCACTGCATCGCATACAGGCATGCTTCTGTATTGGAAATCACAAAATGGGCTCAGGAATATTTCCAGAGAACATTATCTGTGAACACAATTCACCGTGCCATCCGCCGTTGCCAGCTAAAACTCTATAGTTCAAAGAAGAAGCCGTATCTAAACATGATCCAGAAGCGCAGACGTCTTCTCTGGGCCAAGGCTCATTTAAAATGGACTGTGGCAAAGTGGAAAACTGTTCTGTGGTCAGACGAATCAAAATTTGATGTTCTTTATGGAAATCAGGGACGCCGTGTCATTCGGACTAAAGAGGAGAAGGACGACCCAAGTTATCAGCGCTCAGTTCAGAAGCCTGCATCTCTGATGGTATGGGGTTGCATTAGTGCGTGTGGCATGGGCAGCTTACACATCTGGAAAGACACCATCAATGCTGAAAGGTATATCCAGGTTCTAGAGCAACATATGCTCCCATCCAGACGGCATCTCTTTCAGGGAAGACCTTGCATTTTCCAACATGACAATGCCAAACCACATACTGCATCACTTACAGCATCATGGCTGCGTAGAAGAAGGGTCCGGGTACTGAACTGGCCAGCCTGCAGTCCAGATCTTTCACCCATAGAAAACATTTGGCGCATCATAAAACGGAAGATACGACAAAAAAGACCTAAGACAGTTGAGCAACTAGAATCCTACATTAGGCTGCTGGGCCATAGAAGGTTCACGCTGCACGCTGCATGTTGCACGCTGCACGCTACACGTTCACGTGAAGAACCGGACCCTGGGCCATTAAACTTCATGCTTGGATGTTCACGTGTTGCGTCTGTTCTACTTTGACCGAGTAACCAACAATATGGACTCTTCGGATGACGACGATTGCCTCATTCTGCTTTTACTGAGACAGAGGAAGAGAAAAAGGAACAGAATTTGGAGCCGAGAACACTTCCTTCTGAGAGAAACCCGTGGTGAATTTCACCGAACATTCTATAATCTGCTTGACAATCCCGATGAAGAACTATTTTTCAATTATACCATTCAATTATATTTTTTCTGAAGTTTTCCCCTGAAAGCATAGCGTTATCTCCCTAGACCCGTTCTGATTGGCTGGCGCGGCGGTGACCGCATGCATTGACTGGAATTTCCGTCTTCACGCCTAGAAAAGTGTGCATGTTCATTTCATGCTTCACGCGTGAAGTGTGCAGCGTGCAGCGTGCAACGTGAACGCCGTTCTATGGCCCAGAGCAAGTCATGCTACGTTTGTCCACTTTTCTTTACACGCGTGTAGCGTGCAGCGTGAACCTTCTATGGCCCAGCAGCCTTAGACAAGAATGGGTTAACATTCCTATCCCTAAACTTGAGCAACTTGTCTCCTCAGTCCCCAGACGTTTACAGACTGTTGTAAAGAGAAAAGGGGATGTCTCACAGTGGGAAACATGGCCTTGTCCCAACTTTTTTGAGATGTGTTGTCATGAAATTTAAAATCACCTAATTTTTCTCTTTAAATGATACATTTTCTCAGTTTAAACATTTGATGTCATCTATGTTCTATTCTGAATAAAATATGGAATTTTGAAACTTCCACATCATTGCATTCCATTTTTATTTACAATTTGTACTTTTGTCCCAACTTTTTTGGAATCAGGGTTGTAAATATTAATTCTTCGCTGGTATAATGGCACAGCAGGTAGTGTCCTTCACAGTTTCAGGGTCCTGTGTTGGATCTTGAGCTGAGGTTACTGTCATCTGTGCAGTGTTTCACACGTTCACTCCATGTTTTGTGTGAGTTTCCTCTGGGTTCTCCAGTTTGTTCAAAATCATGCAGCTAGGTGGATTTGCTCTACTAAATCACCCCGACTTGTGAACAAATGTGTGGATGTTTGTGGGCATGATGCCATGTGATGGACTGACGACATGTCCACAATGCCTTGCACCCAGGGTCACTGAGATGGGCTCTGGATCCACTGCAACCTGACCAGGATGTAGAGATTGAACATGAACGGATGGATGTTTTTCCAGAGCCCTGCCATTTTACATGTCTTATGTTGATGTTCAACTTCAGCCACTGGATGGAAGTATTGCATTAGAATTGTGTTGGATTTTTTGCATCCCCCTGCTGGCTGAAAGGCCCAAAGGGGAATTATGTCGTGCTGATGTCTGTCTGTCCGGCCCAGGAAAGGGTACTCGCTACCTGAAATCAACTCCTCTCACAATTTGTGGAGGAATTTCACGAAACTTGGCAGAAGGCTTTGTTATAGGACAGTAATGTGCATATTGCAATTTCGTTTGCAGTATATTATAGCAGAGGATATTGTGCTCTCAGAGCACTTTATTTTTAAATTTTAGTTCTGTTTATTTATATAACACACACACACACACACATACACATATATAAAATTTAAGAAACATATTTCTTAAAACACGAGTGCTTTACTGGGAAATACACCACTCATGTTTTTCATATGAAATACATCCCGGACCTGAGTAACACATTTTCCAATATCTTCATTTGTGACAAAATCGATACATTTTGATTAACTTACATAGTTTGTGAATGTGGGCCCGTTTACACGAGGACGCTGTCGGGTAAAAACGACTAAATATTTTATCGGAAGTGTCTTTCGTCTACACGGGGACGGCGTTTCCAAGGCTGAAAAACGGAAAAAATTGAAAACGCCTTCCAGAGTGGATAAGTTAAAAACAGCCCCCGTTGCATATCCGTCTAAACTACCCAATACGTGAAACTCTGCTCGGATCTGCTCACGTCGGGTCCGCGTTTACGTCATACATATGTCATATACTGTACATGCCATCCCGGGAAGTAAGAAAGTAAGTAAAAAAGTAAGAACATGTCTGATTACATTGATCCAACGGACCTTCAAGCTGCTCTGGCAGCTTTAATAAACGTCCAGGAGTCCTTCGAACATCTACCGGTATACCGAATCTGCACATATACAGTTAATGAACAGAGGCGGGTATAGTATGCTCTTACTTTTTTACTTACTTTCTTACTTACCATAGCCAGAGTAGTCAAAGTTTTCGTGGCGCAGATGTGCAGATCAGACAAGATGGAAGACGTTGCGCATGCGTGCAGACATAGCGGAGGTCTTTCACAGCACCACCTAGCCGCCTGGCATGCACATCCAATTGAATTCCACACATTTATGCGTCACCGTATAGACACGGATTTCCACCTTGAAACCGGTCGTGTAGACGCGGAAAAAAAGTGAGAACGAAAACGGACTTTTGCGTTTTTGTTTCAGACCGTCCCCGTGTAAAGTGGGCCTGTGTCTAATAAAAAAAAATACACAGTGGCTTGAAGTTATGATGTTTATCTTCTCGTATTGAAAAACTTGTATTTTTGATACAAAATACATCGCAGGTACGAGTGAAACATTTTCCCGATATTTCACTCTGATGGCGTCACTCCTCCCAGTGTTTTCCTGCTGACTAGACACGTGTTGTCAAAATGGCAAACCGGTTCAAAATTAAAATTCTTTTGATTAACTTGTGTAGTTTTTTGTGGATGTCTATATAATAAGAACAATATTACACGGTAGCGTGAAGATATGAAGCTTATCTTCTCGTGTTGAAAAAATATTTCATGAGCGAGTGCAGCTCATCTGTGATGTTTGCCACTTGGAGACAAACTTTGTGTCTTTGTCCCACCATGTAATCTCTCTCTCTCTCTCTCTCTCTCTCTCTCTCTCTCTCTCTCTCTCTCCACTCAATTATATAATATTAGTTATTCCCTGAAATCAAGTCGTACGTGAGCTGATAGCCGACGAGGTGCGTAGCAGCAAGTTGGCTATAAGCCATGTACAATGAGATTGAGTGGAATGACTGTTTTATTCTATCCACATTTCACTGGATTTAGAGAAATGGAGCATTTTTATTTTTTGCAAATTTGATAAATAAAAGCTTTATACAAAATGGCCGACAAAATCATTTCCGCTTAGAATGTAAACAAACCAGCGAAATGACAGTAGCAATTTGTGAAAAATGCGATAATTCTTGAAAAATAAATATGTTCTTACCATCAAATACTTTTATTCCAAATTTTGCTTTTTTTTGTTTTAGTATTTTTTGGGGTTTTGTTTTCGAGTAGAGTTTTTATTTCATCCTCTGTTGGTTCAGCAACACACACTGCTGTTTTCTTCTTCTTTAGTTTTTTTATTTTTGCCGGTTGGCAAACCAACTTAAAGGTGCATTACTTCCACTGACTGGGCTGGAGTCTGGAACAGGAGATATGGGGGGGGGGACTATTTTTTCCAATTGTTTGTTTCTTTTAAATACTTAGTGAGATATCTGACTTGATGTGCTCTGCCATTCTGTTTTTCTCTACTCACGGTATATGAGCTGATATCCTAGTCGTAGAGTAGCCGATCAGAGTGCGCGATTGCTCATATCCAGTGAGTGTGGATAGAATATAAATTTTGTTTTTGTGGTTTTATATTTTGTTGAATGAGATTTGGAAGAAAGACCATTCCTGAAGCTCCACTTTCACTGTTTGTTTTAACCATTTATGTGCTGTTTTGGGATGTCTCCTTAGCTGTTGACGGTTCCACCTATGGCCTAAACCACCTGGCAGATGCAGCAAAATTTCTGCCCGAAATATGCAATCAGTCTCCTGAAGAGCCCCTGAATCAGCTATTAAACAAAACTAAAATATTTAAGCCCTTTCTTTTCCCCCTTCTTCACCGTCCTCTGCACTGTGGAGTGGCTGTGCGTGTACTCATGGGACCAATTCTTGGCAGTTCTGCTTCAAACGTAGAACTTTTTGTTATGGCACTAATTGTGTTTTCATTCTATTTATTTATTTTTTTGTGTGTGGGGGGGGGATTTTTTTTTTTACATCTACGACCTGATTTGTGCAGGTCAATAACGGTCTGTTTTGAATTGAATGTAAAAGAATTGAATGTCTAAAGGAGTTTACATGTGTGCAACTTCATATTTACAGCAACAACAAAGTGTTTTGGGACTGAAAGTAAATTAAAATATTTTTAAAAAATGCTTTTTAAGAACTGTCCTTTGTTCCTCTATTGGTTTTGAAATATTCCTTAAAGGTGCTATATGTAGGATTTGGCCATCTGTCAAATTCATTCTCAACACTCCAAACAAATGGGGGTAATAATAGATCACCAGAAAGTTGGGTTGTCCACCTCCATTATAAGAAAAGAGGAAATGCACAGCCCTCTGCAATGTTGTGGGTTTAGCATCAAACTCCATCCCTTTACTGGCCAAGAGCAGTCAGCAGTGGTGGGAAACATCATTGTTTTGCTTCCATTTCTGTCAATTTATTTTTATCACCAAACATGGGTTCTCGCTGGGAACAGATGCTGTTTGATCATGTTCACTTGAGCTATTATTGCATTTATTGACTAGCTGTCCTTAATAACTGGGGGTTGTACCTTCAACATGATTGAGAAGAGGCTAGAATCTCATCTCATTATCTCTAGCCGCTTTATCCTGTTCCACAGGGTCGCAGGCAAACTGGAGCCTATCCCAGCTGACTACGGGCGAAAGGCGGGGTACACCCTGGACAAGTCGCCAGGTCATCACAGGGCTGACACATAGACACAGACAACCATTCACACTCACATTCACACCTACGCTCAATTTAGAGTCACCAGTTAACCTAACCTGCATGTCTTTGGACTGTGGGGGAGACCGGAGCACCCGGAGGAAACCCACGCGGACACGGGGAGAACATGCAAACTCCGCACAGAAAGGCCCTCGCCGGCCACGGGGCTCGAACCCGGACCTTCTTGCTATGAGGCAACAGTGCTAACCACTACACCACCGTGCCGCCCCAGAGGCTAGAATATGAGACTTTATTTCAGAAGATTGTTGTTAACCAGTTCAGCTCACGTTAATCTTACACTGGCCCTTCAGTCTATCCGGGCTGAAGCACTAACTATGCAACAACAACACATTTATTCATCATACCTACACT
The DNA here is from genome assembly GCF_027579695.1 of Neoarius graeffei. NCBI lineage: Eukaryota > Metazoa > Chordata > Actinopteri > Siluriformes > Ariidae > Neoarius > Neoarius graeffei. The sequence goes on along the minus strand of NC_083581.1, from coordinate 71,878,023 downwards.
TAAGCACAGTGAAATTAGTCCTCTGCATTTAACCCATCTGAAGCAGTGAACACGAACACGCACACATGCATACCCAGAGCGGTGGGCAGCGATGCTACAGCACCCAGGGAGCAGCTGGGGGGTTAGGTTAGGTGCCTTCAGCCCAAGGGTGAGGGGAAACCCACACAAACATGGGGAGAACATGCAAACTCCACACAGAAAGGCCCCTGTTGGCTGCTGGGCTCAAACCCAGAACCTTTTTGCTGGGAAGCAACAGTGCTAATCACTACACCACCGTGCCACCCAATATGCTCTTGGGGCAGTGCCATTTCACCATCTCATGTTGGACCTAAGTGAAGAATGAAAGCTAGAGTCAGTGACTATCACCTCTTCTAAAGTGGTATTATGAGATTGGACTGGCCAGGGCTAGCTAGTTAGCATGCTAACATCAGTAGATGTCATTGCAACACCGTACATCGATGTCTTTGGCATAACGTCAAAACTTATTTCTTCACGTCCTGTTGATAATTTTAGTTATGCTTTTAAACTGAAATTCATACATTTTAGCACCTTTTTAAATGTGGTAGTCCGATATTTTTGAGCACATATAGTTGAGATAATACAATAAAATGTTGAAGCATGATGGGAATTGTGTGTGTTATAATTCCTAATGGAGCAGAGTCCAAAATATTACAGATAGATAGATAGATAGATAGATAGATAAACTTTATTTCAATAGGGTGGTCCATTCAGCACAGCTGGTACCCATAGGGGCTGTGCAAAACCAACAACGCAATACAAAATTAGACTCATTCATTACAATTTCAAAAATATATTGCAACCATCTTGAAAGTCTCATTAACATGATCCATCTGTTAGCCATAGCTGCTTATTCTGTGCAGGGTTGTAGGCAAGCTGGAGCCTATCCCAGCTGATTATGGGCGAAAGGCGGGGTTCATCCTGGACAAGTCGCCAGATCATCACAGGGCTGACATATAAACAACCATTCACACACCTTCGGTCAATTTAGAGCCACCAATTAGCCTAACCTGCATGTCTTTGGACTGTGGGGGAAACCGGAGCACCTGGAGGAAACCCACGCGGACACCATGCAAACTCCACACAGAAAGGCCCCTGTCGGCCACTGGGCTCGAACCCAGAACCTTCTTGCTGTGAGGCAACAGTGCTAACCACTACACCACCGTTAATCATTAAAGGAGAACTGAAGGCAAATTTTTATCAAAATTGTATTTCTCTCATTTTATTAAATATAGGAATGCATTTTTGATCGCTATTTTGTCGCTGGGGCGGCACGGTGGTGTAGTGGTTAGCGCTGTCGCCTCACAGCAAGAAGGTCCTGGGTTCGAGCCCCGGGGTCGGCGAGGGCCTTTCTGTGCGGAGTTTGCATGTTCTCCCCGTGTCCGCGTGGGTTTCCTCCGGGTGCTCCGGTTTCCCCCACAGTCCAAAGACATGCAGGTTAGGTTAACTGGTGACTCTAAATTGACCGTAGGTGTGAATGTGAGTGTGAATGGTTGTCTGTGTCTATGTGTCAGCCCTGTGATGACCTGGCGACTTGTCCAGGGTGTACCCTGCCTTTCGCCTGTAGTCAGCTGGGATAGGCTCCAGCTTGCCTGCGACCCTGTAGAAGGATAAAGCGGCTAGAGATAATGAGATGAGATGAGATTTTGTCGCTGCTATAGCAAGTTATGAGTGTTTTGAAATATGCTCTGTAATATATCAGTCCATATGTCAAAGCAATGGCCGTAAACGCGATTCGTTGAGACCTGTGCGAGACATCGTAGGACGGAAGTAAAACATACAGCGGAAATCAAAGTGACCAACATCTGCCAACGTTGTCAAAAGACGCGCGTGCCCTCTTTCGAATGCTGATGTAATCAAGCCGGAAGTTTTGTTTGTTTTGATAGCAATCAGGAAAGTTTGAAAAAAGTAGGCAGTAATCGTCATTTAAACTCGTTTTTGTGCAATATTTCGTTTGGAAAACAGTTCATTTGGTGGAATAAATGTGACACGAGTATGTGTTTTGCACCTAGTTGTGGTCTGGCTGACACTTCACGTTTCGAAGTCTCGTGAAGATCGCGTGGATAAACGACGCCTACTGTGGACCAAACGAACTACATTCAACACGGCTAAAAACCGAATAGGCCGATAAGTATAATATTTAATTGCAATTAGTTGCCAATACAAGTCATGATATAAAGTTACTAGAACCGAAAACGTAATTGAATAACACGTTCTCATCTCATTATCTCATTATCTCTAGCCGCTTTATCCTGTTGTACAGGGTTGCAGGCAAGCTGGAGCCTATCCCAGCTGACTACGGGCGAAAGGCGGGGTACACCCTGGACAAGTCGCCAGGTCATCACAGGGCTGACACGTAGACACAGACAACCATTCACACTCACTTTAGAGTCACCAGTTAACCTAACCTGCATGTCTTTGGACTGTGGGGGAAACCGGAGCACCCGGAGGAAACCCACGCGGACACGGGGAGAACATGCAAACTCCACACAGAAAGGCCCTCGCCGGCCCCGGGGCTCGAACCCAGACCTTCTTGCTGTGAGGCGACAGCGCTAACCGCTACACCACCGTGCTGCCTGAATAACACGTTAATTAAGAAATAAAGCAAGTTTAAAAATGACTTCAGTTTCCCTTTAATCCAAAACTTCAATTAAAACTACCACCATGGTCTGAAAAGGAAGAAAAAAAACTACACATACACAACAAAAACCTCAAGAAAAATTTGTTTAGATGCCGCTAAACATACGAAAGTGTTTTTTTTTTTTTCTTCTTCTCTGAAGCACCTTTCCTAAAGTATCACATCATGTGTTAGAAAAGCTGCAGTGTTTGCATCCAGGCGTTGTGTGAGATTGATATGATCTACCGTACATGCCATCTTGCCAGTTTGTAAAGTAAAGCTGCTCGTTGTCCGGAGCGTTCTTTGAAATAAGCCCTGGATAAATATGGGCATCTGGGGTCAAACAGGAACCACCTTCATTTTGTGGCTCTGTATTCAGTTGAATCAGGTCAAGGTGCTGGTCAGTGATGAGGTCGTGAACAGGAGCTCACTGATGATGGTGATCAGGCAGCAGAGGGCAGTGTGTCATTTCAGTGTGTGAAAAGTGCACCGTGTGTGTGATCCCACTGATAGTAATTGTACAGAAACAAAAGGAACATGCTGGATTTGACTTTAATCGCAGGGAAAATCCATTTAGAGAAACGGCTATAAGAAAACAGCTGATTTTTACCCACATAAATAAGATGAAGCAAGAAATTGTGGGATAAAATTGTGCCATTAAGTCAAACAGAAAGCTGACATTTCAGATGAAACAGAAACTACACACAGGAATTAAAGTAAAAACCCCTGTAGGAAGCTAAGACTCCTGCATCCAGAGGATATGAGTGAGGAGATGTCAGGGCGGTGTGATGCAGCTACACACACATTGGCCAACGCTAACAGTTTATTTATTGAAATAAAATGTATATTTGATCCATTTCTACTGTGATGTTATTGAACGTCCATGAGACAAGGTAGTTCCTGTTAATTGTGTTTATTCACTCTTTTTGCATATCCCATAATCCACTGTGCAGTTAGGAACCTCCGGTGGCCACGCCCAGGCTGCTAATCACAGTACAAAAACCAATACTGGGCTACCTACAGTGGTGCTTGAAAGTTTGTGAACGCTTTAGAATTTTCTATATTTCTGCATAAATGTGACCTAAAACATCATCAGATTTTCACACAAGTCCTAAAAGTAGATAAAGAGAACCCAGTTAAACAAATGAGACAAAAAGATATTATACTTGGTCATTTATTTATTGAGGAAAATGATCCAATATTACGTATCTGTGAGTGGCAAAAGTATGTGAACCTCTAGGATTAGCAGTTAATTTGAAGGTGAAATTAGAGTCAGGTGTTTTCAATCAATGGGATGACAATCAGGTGTGAGTGGGCACCCGGTTTTATTTAAAGAACAGGGATCTATCAAAGTCTGATCTTCACAACACGTTTGTGGAAGTGTATCATGGCACGAACAAAGGAGATTTCTGAGGACCTCAGAAAAAGCATTGTTGATGCTCATCAGGCTGGAAAAGGTTACAAAACCATCTCTAAAGAGTTTGGACTCCACCAATCCACAGTCAGACAGATTGTGTACAAATGGAGGAAATTCAAGACCATTGTTCCCCTCCCCAGGAGTGGTCGACCAACAAAAATCACTCCAAGAGCAAGGCGTGTAATAGTCGGCGAGGTCACAAAGGACCCCAGGGTAACTTCTAAGCAATTGAAGGCCTCTCTCACATTGGCTAATGTTAATGTTCATGAGTCCACCATCAGGAGAACACTGAACAACAATGGTGTGCATGGCAGGGTTGCAAGGAGAAAGCCACTGCTCTCCAAAAAGAACATTGCTGCTCGTCTGTAGTTTGCTGAAGATCACATAGGTGGGGTTTACATTAGACCCTATCAGCGGATCATCAGATTAACGCTTTTAAAACGATTCGCGTGCACACAGCAACGCCAATACATGATTCGCGTGCACACAGCAACGCCAATACACGGATACGCTCGGCTCCGCAGGCATCCTGCGCTCCAAATCACTCCGCCCTGAACAGCGAGTGCCCTCTGGAGGGTGCGCACTCCGGCCCTGCGCAGCTCACAGAGCGCGCGAGTGAAGCGCACGAACAGTGATTCAGGACTGAGCCGCTGTGTGTGTGATCTCAGTGCATGTCGGGCATGCGCGTCACTTACCACTTGCAAGTGGAAGGATGGCAAGCCTAAAGACAATCATAACTACACAATGGGCAGTATTTGCATCAGTATTTGCAGTATTTTCATACTTTTATACTCTTTAATGAAAGGTGATACAAGGTGGAAGTCCGCGCCGTTTTTCAGCAGTCGCGTCACATGACCAACGCCAGCGAATCAGGAAGGTGGATGTCACAGTGACGTTGTCCAATGACGACGCCAGGTAGAGCTCAGCACAGCGTATCCGCGTATTCTCAATGTTTACACAGCACCGGACCAGACACGATCTGGATTGAATACGTGGACCCTGGCGGATTCCCGTTTCCGGGCGTTTCCAGGCGTTTTAATGTAAACGGACAGTGCATCCGCGAAGAAAACGAGACAGATACGGTCTAATGTAAACCTGGCCATAGACAAGCCAGAAGGCTATTGGAAAAATGTTTTGTGGACGGATGAGACCAAAATAGAACTTTTTGGTTTAAATGAGATGCGTTATGTTTGGAGAAAGGAAAACACTGCATTCCAGCATAAGAACCTTATCCCATCTGTGAAACATGGTGGTGGTAGTATCATGGTTTGGGCCTGTTTTGCTGCATCTGGGCCAGGCCGGCTTGCCATCATTGATGAAACAATGAATTCTGAATTATACCAGCGAATTCTAAAGGAAAATGTCAGGACATCTGTCCATGAACTGAATCTCAAGAGAAGGTGGGTCATGCAGCAAGACAATGACCCAAAGCACACAAGTCATTCTACCAAAGAATGGTTAAAGAAGAATGAAGTTAATGTTTTGGAATGGCCAAGTCAAAGTCCTGACCTTAATCCAATCAAAATGCTGTGGAAGGACCTGAAGCGAGCAGTTCATGTGAGGAAACCCACCAACATCCCAGAGTTGAAGCTGTTCTGTACGGAGGAACGGGCTAAAATTCCTCCAAGCCGGTGTGCAGGACTGATCAACAGTTACCGCAAACGTTTAGTTGCAGTTATTGCTGCACAAGGGGGTCACACCAGATACTGAAAGCAAAGGTTCACATACTTTTGCCACTCACAGATATGTAATATTGGATCATTTTCCTCAATAAATAAATGACCACGTATAATATTTTTGTCTCATTTGTTTAACTGGGTTCTCTTTATCTACTTTTAGGACTTGTGTGAAAATCTGATGATGTTTTAGGTCACATTTATGCAGAAATATAGAAAATTCTAAAGGGTTCACAAACTTTCAAGCACCACTGTATCACGATGACCACATTTCAGAGGGAATTAAATTTCACCAATTTTATGAAATCGAAAGGCCGTCTAGCTTTAATCTTATTTTCGAAGGGCACATGGGCTGCATGTTGATTTCTGCCATTACGACAAACTTGCAACATTATTCAGTTTTCATCGAAAGGTTGAATTGGCAGTTTCTGAACTACACACACACACACACACACACACGCACACCAAGATGTCTATCTGTCTCACCCAAATTTCAAGTAATGTAGAAAGGAAAGGCTGTATGAGCAAAATACGGTGCTTTTTTTTTCCCCAATTTTTATTTTAACATGACAAAAATGGAACATTTTAAAATAAAGTCACTTCTTTATTGTTAAACATTTGTTCATCCGTGTTTTGAGTGTGGGCTTATAGTTATATGGTATAGCCCTGATACTGATTCATAAATATTGTGTTCATAGTCCACATAGTTCCAAGAAAACTAACAAACATTCGTAGTAAAGAGCATTTTCACAATTTATTAAAATATATTTTGGCCATTCAGTGCATCTTTCTTTAGGAGAGATTATAAAAAAATTAGAAACTCAATTAAAAAAAATCATACTAGAAAATGGAAATAAATAAATACTTCTAGGGAATAGTCACAAGTTTTGCAGTGTACAAATATACTGAAATAACATGATTAAAGGAGGAGTAATTATTGATCTCATTCTTCCCATAAACTCCTAAATACAGAAAAGAGAGAGAGAGAGAGACTGTCTATTCTATGTGAGCATATTTTTTGTGCACGTGAACCTTAACCCATCTGTGTTTGTACAGTAATTGTGTGCTTCATCAGAAGTGCAAGCTTCATTAGTGACCACAGTGGTGGAAGTGACACGGCCCGCTCTGAATAAACCATCACCTGTCCTGTGACTCTCCGACAAACATGGGAAAATCCAGTCGAAAAGATTTTTGGTCTGGTAGCAGCTGTGTCTATGCCCATCGTTTGGAATAACTAACGAAAGGATTTTTTTTTAAATAAAGGCCGCTCTTGGATATTCACAACCAAATTGCTGTGTTTTCTGAAGCAGGCTTCTCCTGTGAACCAGAAAGCAATAACAGTCAGCACAAAGTCACGTTACGACACACAAAAGTTCTAAGGACGAGTCACTATACCCTTTGCTGCTGGATGTAGACAACAGCATCGTGGACTGTGACGAAGATGTGCTGCGGGTTCATGTAGCTCATCAGGCCACTCGCTGTAAGAATCTCCAGGACGCTCTCTAGAAAAACAGAAGATTAACCTGCTCTGTTAAATGCCTTCATTCGAGGTTCCAGGCTTACACTGGTGTAATTTGGCGTATATACGGTACAACGATAAATACTCATACATATTTATGACAATTAGAAATCAATAACATTTAAAAAATGAATCGGGATTTTATCAAACTGTGTAATCTTAGTTTTTCCTAGCTGTAAGTGCGCTGTTTGGACAGCAGAACCCGAGGCGGAAGTAACACAGCTCTAATATTGCGGAAACAGACACAAAAAAGATCTAAAAATATGACAAAGAGCTGTTCTGTGATTGTACAAACAAGATCAACTGTGAGCTACTGCTCACTTCCGTATCCCCCCGCTCTCGCTTATATCAGAACGCAAGCAATCGAAGGAATAGGACACTTATTATGAATGTTGACTTCAACAAATAATGAACCCTGAAACAAGTAAGTAAAGAGCCGTGTCTCTCCTCAGGGATTTCAAATAGCATCCTGGGAAACTGTCATTTTGAAATAGCATTTTGCTTTTTGAAATGGCGTCAAAATCCACCCTATAGGTTTCGTAAATACATTCAGTCGGTAAACAGGAAGTCGATGTGCGACAGACCTGAAAACGGTACACACGGTATGGACCCTTTTCACGTGACGTCACGACAAACGCGGCCGCCATTTTGGACATGTACTACCAGTAGTTTACCACAGCCAACATTGAGGAACGGCAGCAAAGAAAGTGTTCATTTTCAGCAAGACTTCCATCATGCCACTATATTGTTGTGCGCCTGGATGTAGTAACCATCAACAAACAAGGCAAGGGTTATCATTTTATCGGATCCCGGTAGATGCTGACCGACGGAGAAGATGGATAGCGGCATACCAACGCTTGTGTAGTGACCACTTTGTTGGAGGTAAAACGAATAAAATTAGCCAGAAAAGGCATTACATTGCTGTTAACATTCCATTCTAGTTTACTGTAATTATGATCTGGCAGCTATTTACACCGGATCCAGTGTAAATAGCTGCCGGAGCCAACGTCCGAGGTTCCGGAGCGCGCTAGCTCGCGGCCGGCCGGCGCGCGCTCCGGCAAGCTCAGACGTTGGCTCCGGCAGCCATTTACACTGGATCCGGTGTAAATAGCTGCCAGATCATAATTACAGTAAACTAGTCAATACAGTTTTCTGCATCTCGCTCCTTTTTCTTTTATGTTTGTCGCCTTCCTCGCATTCAAACCGATTCGAGCCGAAGTCCACTACATGTCCAAAATGGCGGTCGCGTTTACGAAGGTCACGTGACTGAAAAGGGTCTATAGAACCCCAAGCTGAAGTGGCTATGATTTGTGGTTGCTGAGAAAAAAGGGTGTTTCGGACAGACGGAGATACGGCTGGACGAACAGAGGTAAACCAGTATAACCCCTCCCTCGGAGCAGGGGTATAATAAATTTAACAAGAAATCGGAGCGCTCTCTTTTTACAGGCTGCCGAAAGCTAAAGAAAAGAGAAGAAAATTGAAGTAGAACAAATTTTCCTACAAAAAGTTTATTAAAAAAAGGCCTATTTGTTAACATTTTTCAATTTTAATAAAAGGAGTATTTTAGTCAATATGCTATTGTTAGCTCACCAGCCGTAGGGTGATGAGCTGTTGTCATCACACGGCGTTCGTCATCCAGCCACCATTCAACAATAATCGCTGCTCCTCTCTCCCGGAGTCTTCAGTGGATATTGATTCGGATTGTTTTGTTTGGAAGATCAAATTGTTTTTATGGTTCTCTTGAAGAGCAACTCAGCTAATTATAAACGAGTCCGGTTTCTCATGGTACGGCCGTGTGAGCGCCTGCGTCGCTGACGCTCTGGTATTTTACTCCAACTTTTACAAAATGTCTGTAAATAATTACTGTTGGTTATTAGGAACATTTTTTTTTAATTTAACAAAATGAATATTTAAGTTGAAAGAAGAGAAAAATAAATAAATATTGCAATTTTTGGTAATATTATTTTTCTCCCCAAAAAAATATCAGGAATCGAATCCTAAATAGAGTGAATTGTTATATACCTAATATACAGTAACTATACCACAGAAGTTGTTGATTAATTTTCTATAACAGCAGCTCAGACAACAGTGTGCTCACTGTAATATGCTATCGTTCCTTTCTCACAGTCAGAGGTATCGAGTCGTGCTGCAAGTTTTAAGTCTTTAGGACAGAGGACTTTTTTTAATACATTAAACATAATTAGTATAGATACAGAGATTATTATAGGAAAATCGCGCGCACTGATTGGTCGAGAAATTCAGACTATTTCTCGATAATCCCCTTGAGTGACTCAGCAAAAGGGCGGCTCATCGCTTCGTCACTGTAAGTGAGGCAAGGCAAGTTTATTTCTATAGCGCATTTCATACACAGTGGCAGTTCAATGTGCTTTACAGAGGTAAAGGCAAAACAGTAAACAATAGAAAATAAAATTACATAAAATAAAGGGGGAAGAAGAGAGAAAAATAAAAATAATATAAGAATTAAACAATAGTAGAAATAAAATAATAAAATGAAGTAAAAGTTCAGTAAAAAACAGCAGAATAAAAGTTAAGTAAAGTTTAAAACATGCAAGGACTGTAAAAGTTAAGTAAAGTTTAAAACGTAAAGATGACGATATTTATCAGTAGCAGAAAGCATCTGAGAACAGCTTGGTATTTAGTCTAGATTTGAAGCTGCCAACAGCAGGAGCATTTTTGATGTCCTCTGGGAATTGGTTCCATAGCTGTACTGCATAGTAGCTAAAAGCTGCTTCACCACAGTCAGTGCGTTTACATGCACATAGAGAGAATCGAATTTCTGCCGTTGCTCGACTGAAATCAAAGTTCAAAATGCCATGTATACACCTTAATTCGGCTGAAATTGAACCGAACTTGATTTCTCGGAATCGAGCTACGCGGCCTAGATTATGCGATTTCTGCCGAGCTACTTAGTGCATGTAAACCCTATTGAGCTACGTAGTCGAGCTACTTACTTCAGCACCGCCCCTTCAGGAAGTGACGAGTGACGAGACCACAAGCGGGAAACACAACAGCCTCGGTCGGCATGACAACGAATCATGACAACGGCATGAATCTTTTCTTTTTGTGGCATTGTTTGCACTGTTAAAATTTAGCTCACTTACTGTATCACCAAATACATCTGTACAGCTGTTGCATAGCTGTGAATTGTGTACATCTCATCTCATTATCTCTAGCCGCTTTATCCTTCTACAGGGTCACAGGCAAGCTGGAGCCTATCCCAGCTGACTACGGGCGAAAGGCGGGGTACACCCTGGACAAGTCGCCAGGTCATCACAGGGCTGACACATAGACACAGACAACCATTCACACTCACATTCACACCTACGGTCAATTTAGAGTCACCAGTTAACCTAACCTGCATGTCTTTGGACTGTGGGGGAAACCGGAGCACCCGGAGGAAACCCACACGGACACGGGGAGAACATGCAAACTCCACACAGAAAGGCCCTCGCCGGCCACGGGGCTCGAACCCGGACCTTCTTGCTGTGAGGCGACAGCGCTAACCACTACACCACCGTGCCGCCTGAATTGTGTACATAAACAAGTCATTGTATTTGTGTGTGTGTATATATGTCCAACATCTGAAGAATGTCAAAAACAAAACAATTGAACTTTTTGTGTGTTTATTAAGACATAAGTTAAATTGTAAGCAAAAAAAAACTTTTTTGTAAGCAAAAAATGGACTTTAGAAAAATATACAATTGTGCAAAATAAGTTGTCTTACAAAACAGTGGTCTGCGCAGGACAGTTTGTAGCCATACAGTCTGTTAGAGCAAGCCTAACAGCTTGAGCACGGAACTTGTGAACACGGAACTGCCAGTGTTGCCAGATTGAGCGGTTTTAAGTGCATTTTGGCGGGTTTGAACATGTTTTGGGCTGGAAAACATCAGCAGTATCTGGCAACACTGCTGATAACTTTGTTTATACTCTTGAATAGCTCTTCTTCATGACGACAACCGGAAGTGTACCAACACGATGGGGCATGTAGCGCCACCTGTGGCTCGGGTGCACAATGTACCTCACACAATAGCTCGATTTCCTTGTGTGCATGTAGGATTGGATTTCTCTGGCACCCCTGCTGGGACCCTTAGCTCGATTACCGACAGTAGCTCGATTTGGATGTGCATGTAAACGCACTGACTTTGTTTTAACAACAGGTTTTACCAGTAAATTTTGCTGCTGCGATCTGGTAGATCTGATTGGGTTATGCCGCTGCAACATATCAGAGAAGTAATTGGGCCCTGTACCATTTAGAGATTTGTACACCAGCAGCAATGCTTTAAAGTCAATTCTGTAGCTTACTGGAAGCCAGTGAAGGGACCTTAGAATTGGAGTAATGTGCTCTGTTCTTTTTGTTCGTGTGAGAACCCTAGCCGCTGCATTTTGAATCACCTGAAGTCGTTTGATGGTCTTTTTTGGCAGGCCTGTGAAAAGGCCATTGCAGTAGTCAACCCTACTAGAGATGAAGGCATGTATAAGTTTTTCCAGATCATTTTTTGACACAAGTCCTCTTAGTTTGGAAATATTTTTTAGGTGATAAAATGACGATTTAGTGATTGCTTTCATGTGACTGTCAAAGTTTAGCTCGCTGTCAATGAAAACACCAAGATTTTTAACCATATCTTTTGTTTTAATCCCCTTTGTGTCAAGAATAGTGGTAATCCTGAGTCTTTCATCTTTTTTCCCAAATAGAATTACTTCTGTTTTATCTGTGTTCAGCTGGAGAAAATTTTCTGACATCCAGTTGTTGATTTGGTTGATACACTGGTAGAGACATTCAAGGGGGGCATAATCATAAGGTGATAGAGCAAAATAAATTTGGGTGTCATCTGCATAGCAGTGATACAAAATTGAGTTGTTCTTGATAATTTGGAAGTGAGGATAGATAAGCGATAAGGAAGAATAAGATAAGTGAGGAAGAATTACACACGATGAAAGAAAACGCTGTTCCTAAAAGCACTAACGATGCTATGAAGTTTGGTCTAAAACTATTCAAAGGTAAGGTGGGATTGCGATTTATTTTATCCGTTTCAAAACAAAGGATTTTATGTGAGTCAGCATAGAAAAGTGACACAAGTCTGTATGCACCTTTATTACATTTGCATGCTGCTTTAGAGGTTTGAAATAAATAATTTAATACGATTTAAAAAAAAAAAATCAGCACCTGTGTATTTATACTAAAACAATTCTCCGTTTCAGGCTCAAGCTCAACTTTTTCCTCACTCATCGTTCACCAATATTCATATCACCTTCGGTGAATAATTGTTAATCATAAACAGGTAACAAGTGTGAAAAGTTTTACTTTAATTCATTAAAAAAAGCAATAGTTGACCAACTGCTGTGGAATAATACACTTAGAAATAATCAACTTTGGGGTCAGAAATGGGGTGATGAGGTGTTTTTTTAATAGATGGAACTTGGTATGGTTATGAAACACGATACAAACAGAACACACACACACACACACACACACACACACACACACACACACACACACACACACACACTTACCATTACAGTTAGCCAAGAATATCTGCACTCCCATCTTCTGACAATCAATGCATATCTATAACAAGCAACACACAGCATGAGCAACATGTACTCATAATTTAATTCACCAGCAATAACGAATAATCAGAACACGCCGGAGTGACCCGGTGTACCTGTATGAAGAGCTTGGCTCCAGCAACATCCACAAAAATAACACTGCTGCAATCGATGAGTATGGTCTGGACCTCATTCTCTGCTATTTCTGCAGTAATTCCAATCAAAATAAATAAATAAATAATATATATATATATATATATATATATGCATCAAAAATAACAAAATACACATCAAAGCCCAGCATTTCCCTGATGATCATTAATTACCTGATTTGTGGAAGTCATTCTCAGGGGAAAATGATGTGTTTGCTAGTCCCTGGTCCTGAAAAAAAAAAAAAAAAGGATGAAACTCGACACAACATTCACTACTGCATTAGTATAAATAATGCGTTGAAGTTGTAAAGTGGTTGTGTATGTGGTATTATTCTATCCACATTCACTGGATATGAGAAATCACGCCCTCTGATTGGCTACTCTACGACTAAGGCTACGTTCACACTGCAGGCTGAAGTGACTCAAATCCGATCTTTTCGCCCATATGTGACCTGTATCCGATCTTTTATTGACAATATGAACGACACAGATCCGATTTTTTCAAATCCGATCCAGGCCGTTTGGATATGTGGTCCTAATTCCGATTCCTATCCGCTCTTTTCATATGCGACTTCAGTCTGAACCGCCAGGTCGCATTCATCCGACTTACACGTCATCAACAAGCCACAAACGTCACTATTCTGCGCTGAAGTAGGCGGCGGGTCTCTCAAAAAAAAGTTACAACAACATGGCGCATAATCACGGGCGCAGATAGAGGGGGGGACTCGTCCCACGCAGATTTAAATTCACCTCGCTTGGTCCCCCCCACTTATAGGGAGGAAAAAACGTCTATGCTGTCTTTCTTTGTATAAGGCAAACCTCACGGAAAAATCAAAAGACTAATTACCATTCGGTTTATTGAGGTGCACAGCAGTGTATACATAGTTGCAACAATTCACATAAAACAAAACAAAGACTGATATTCGGTTGGTTGAGCTGCGCAGACTGCACAGGTTGCGAGCTCGAGCTTGGTTGCTATGGTAACCCACAACAAGTTTGACAGGCATATCGGGGTTGGGGTTGGTTTGCTGGCAGCTTTGTCCCCCCCCAGTTTTTTGTCCCCCCCAGTTCAAAAAACGTATCTGCGCCCCTGCGCATGACATCAATGCGAGGGACGCTTCGGGCTGTGAAGGTTCTGAATCTTCTCAATGGAAGGACGCAGAGGTTAGGGAGCTGATTTCCATTTGGGGGGGATGCAGCTATTCAAGCTAGATTGGATGGGTCATACCGCAACCGGGCGGTTTTACTTCCGTAAACACTGGCCATGCTCACTGCGTGTGACGTCGTCGTATCTTGCAATGCGCATGCGGAACACTTTTAGGTCGCTTTTCGTTCATACTGAGGATCACATACAAGTCGCATATATTTGTTAATGTGAACGACCTCACAAAAAAATCGGATTTCACAAAAAAATCGGAATTGAGCATTAAGCCTTGCAGTGTGAACGTAGCGCAAGATATCAGCTCGTATACTGTGAGTAGAGAAAAACAGAATGGCGGAGCGTGTTGCTGAACCAACCAAGGACGAAATAAAAACTCGATTCGAAAACAAAAAAAGCAACAAAATATGGAAGGACTATTTGATGGTAAGAACGTATATGTGTTTTGGGTTTTTTTTTTCAAAAATTATTATTATCGCACTTTTCACAAATTGCTCCTGTCATTTCGCTGGTTTGTTTACATTCTAAGCGGAAATTATTTTGTCGGACGTTTTGTGTAAAGTTTTTAATTTATCGAATTTGCAAAAAGGCGGCACGGTGGTGTAGTGGTTAGCGCTGTCGCCTCACAGCAAGAAGGTCCGGGTTCGAGCCCCGTGGCCGGCGAGGGCCTTTCTGTGTGGAGTTTGCATGTTCTCCCCGTGTCCGCGTGGGTTTCCTCCGGGTGCTCCGGTTTCCCCCACAGTCCAAAGACATGCAGGTTAGGTTAAAGGCCTCTGCATGCTCTTGCGACAAGGCTTTCGCAGATAGCTTTTCGCAGACAGTTGTAATTTATCGTCGAGCGGGGAGTAATAGGCGTGCGCGATGTTATTCACCACCACAACGCAAGGGGGCGCGAAGTCGCGAAATCGCTAGGAGTAGTTGGTGGGTGTGGTTAGTGGAGTGTTTATTCTCCGGTTACTTATAATGACTAGAACTGGAGTCGTATAGATGTACGTACTTCCTCATTTCCTCGATCAACCGCTCTTCGTGCTGCTCCATCTTCGCTCGTGTTTTTAAAAATGGCGGTCGTGAAAACAAACCAAACCGGGAAAGTAGGGAAGCGGAAGTGCGTGTACAGCGGATGTAGAGTGGACCAATCAGAGCCCTCTTGTCTGCGACGCTGTCTGCGAGGCTTCTGCAGTGGTCACAATTTTTGGGAGGTGCGCGCAGAGCGTCTGCGAAGGTGGGAGGGCTACGCAGACGCTATCTGCGACAACGTCTGCGAGGACTGCGTTGTCAGCATAAATTGGCCTTAACTGGTGACTCTAAATTGAGCGTAGGTGTGAGTGTGAATGGTTGTCTGTGTCTATGTGTCAGCCCTGTGATGACCTGGCGACTTGTCCAGGGTGTACCCCGCCTTTCGCCCGTAGTCAGCTGGGATAGGCTCCAGCTTGCCTGCGACCCTGTAGAAGGATAAAGCGGCTAGAGATAATGAGATGAGATGAGATGAATTTGAAAAAAAAAAAAAAAAAAAATGCTCGGTTTCTCCAAATCCAGTGAATGTGGATAGAATAAAACAGTTGTTCCACTCAATCTCATCATACACGGCTTATAGCTATCAGCTCATGTACGACTCGATTTTGTGGAATAACTGTTAAATGTAGATGAAAGCAGTGAGTGCTAACTGACCACAGTATTGATGGACTTTTTTTTCCTCTTTTCCAGCGCCTTCCTAGCCTTCTCACGTTTGCGGATACGCTCAGGTGTGAAACCAAGTAGCCGGTTTATATCTGCCTTAAAGAAACTGCGGTTTCCGTAGTAGATGGGTCCGTTATAGGTCAGAATCTTCACTCCGGGGACTTCATAGCACTATGATACCAAAAAAAAGAAAGATTAGTAGCAAAGAACTCTGACATGAATACAGAACTACCCGTGTCCTCTTAACAAACTGCTTTTATTCATTTGCCAATTTAATGGCCTTTCGATTTCATAAAACCGGTGAAATTTAGTTCCCTCTGAAATTTGGTCGTTATGATGTGTTTATTTCTGTAATAGCTAAAAAAAAAAAAAAAAAGGCCATTCTGTAGCTAGGAAGTTATTTAATTTGAGGGGATTCCCAAGCAAATAATGCACATGAAATCACTTGCTTCGCGCAGTCAAGCAGACAGAGGAAGTCTGTATGCGCATGCGCAGGTTTACCACCTTCTTCTTCTTTTGGGTTTTACTCTACAGCAGCTGGCATCCACAGTGTTGCATTACTGCCATCTACAGGTTTACCTTTGCACGTGCACTGACAGTTCCATCATTCTGTCACTAAACGAACAGCTGATCACACCGAGGTGCTCGCTGAGCGCCGATATTTATTAGTTTGGTCCTGCGTTTCCTTTCCTTCGTATATAACATAACGTCTTTTATTCTCGCTTTCTGTTACTGTAGTCGGTCTTTCACATTTCATTCGCACACTCACGTCCTCCATTTTTCTCTCCCGTTTCAAATTCATATCCCACAATGCCTTGCGCAAATGAGGAAAGCACACCACGTGATGTATCTTAAATTGGGTCATGGTGAAGCAGGAAAAAAAGAGCGGCGAATTTAGGGCCATGTGGAGATAAATTCATTAATTCTTCTATTTAAAAAAAAACAAGTCTGTGATTCGAATTCAGTAGCTTTCGGTCCACTAAACAAAAAGGTGTCGGGGAAAATTTTTTTTACGACCCACACTTGAAAAATCCAAAAGGCAGTACAGCTTTAACCAACATGATTTACAAAAGAAGCAAACAAGCGTAACTGGAGAAGCGTAAAGGGTATTGAACCCATGTCCAATAGTGGTGCACCTTTCTACAGATTTGACAAAACAAGCTGAAAATAATTACTTAACACAGAAAATGGAAAACAAAACGTCCAATCAGATTCTGAGAGTTGCAGTGTTTATATCACATGTTTTATCACAATATTTTACTGCATTATACGGAATGCTGCTGAATTCTCATATCTGATTGGTCAAAAACAATTCCGAGAGTGGTTTCAACACCAAAACAAGTTACAGGACTATTTTAAAGTGTTTGTAATATATCATTATAATCTAATATGTTATTATTTCTATACGAGCATCTCATTCACAGGGAACTGTATGGCAGACACTCCATATAATCCGATAAGAGGTTTTTTTTTTTAATTTAATCTTGTTAATTTCAATACCGAGAAAAAAAATTAGGCTGATGAGGGCGCGGAGGCGGCACGGCGGTGTAGTGGTTAGCGCTGTCACCTCACAGCAAGAAGGTCCTGGGTTCGAGCCCCGTGGCCGGCGAGGGCCTTTCTGTGTGGAGTTTGCATGTTCTCCCCATGTCCGCGTGGGTTTCCTCCGGGTGCTCCGGTTTCCCCCACAGTCCAAAGACATGCAGGTTAGTTTAACTGGTGACTCTAAATTGAGCGTAGGTGTGAATGTGAGTGTGAATGGTTGTCTGTGTCTATGTGTCAGCCCTGTGATGACCTGGCGACTTGTCCAGGGTGTACCCCGCCTTTCGCCCGTAGTCAGCTGGGATAGGCTCCAGCTTGCCTGCGACCCTGTAGAACAGGATAAAGCGGCTAGAGATGAGATGATGAGGGTGCAACTATTTATACCTACTATAACATAAGTAATAACATTAAGCAACTTGGCCTAATGGCTAGAGAAGCAGCTTTAGGACCAAAAGGTCACTGGTTCGATTCCCTGGACCAGCAGGAATGGCTGAAGTGCCCTTGAGCAAGGCACCCATGTTGTATGTATATTGCTCTTGATAAGAGCGTCTGCTAAAATGCTTGTAATGTAATTAACATTAAACACAGCAATAATAAAAAAAAAAAAGTATGGCATGTTATTCATTAACTAATAAAACCTGTAACTGCTGGCAAATTACCGTGGATGATAAATAAAATAAAACACTTCTCAACATGCTGTTATCAGAAAATGATCACCCTCGCTGTTGATTATTTTCCTATAACAGCATGCTCGTCGTGTTTTATTCCTTACCCATCATGTGGCCCAATTTAAATTTCTTTACCAAGAGTGTGAAGGCATGCAGTACAGTTTGCAGAAAAGACATTTGCTATGAGTTTGTCAGGTTAAATTACCTTACTGTGATGGTTGATGGACCGATAGATCTCTGTATTCGAGGCTCTTCCCAACACTGTGCAGTTAGTTCTGGAGAAAGAGTTGAGGAAGAGTTCAAGTGAATATTTATATCTTTACTTTATAAACTTCATCTCCTTATGGCTATGTAACTGTTTTTATTCTATCCACGTTCACTGGATATGAGCAATCGTGCGCTCTGATTGGCTACTCTACTACTAGGCTATCAGCTCATATTGCTGGGTTTCAGTCACGTGACTTTTCTTAGCGGTTTTACCGGAAGTGAAATAGCTGGTGGTCTAAACGGCTGCCGTAGTGCAAACAACCAGCGATAACTTATCAGAGTACGCTCGTAATCTAGAAGCCACTGCTGGCTTTAGATATATTCAGAAGATTGCTGTGTGCAATGGAATCGACCTCTACAGTCTGGGAAAGAAGGATTTGTCATACGATCTTGAAAACTACCCTTCAGTCGAGTTCCCCGACATCTCGAACTATATGGTGTTGCAGACGTCCTTCTACACCGCAAAACAGATGAAAGCGTGGAAGAGTATAGAGGCTTACGACTTTTTTGTATGTGGCTGGGTAAAGGACCTCGGGATCAAGTCACTGCCGAATGAATCCTGGATTGTTTTTGCCCGTGTAAGTATGGGTCATTTTTAAGCTTTTCGTTTGCGTCTTTACAACGAAGTGCTGCAAGTTGAAGTGTAAACAAACAGTTGGCTTGATTCTCACTTGTGTTGGCTCTTATCTCTCAGCTAAATCATTCACAAAGATCATCAGAAACCCCTTTAAAGACCTGGATCTGAGTTAAACAAGACGGAGAAGTGATCACGGTGCATTGTAACTGTACGGCTGGGGAAGAATTTTGTCGCGACCTTCATGCATATGGACTTTGTGAGGAGGAAACAAAGAAACAGCTGGGGATTTTAGCGCTTCATGACTTAAAAAAGTACCGTAAAATAACGACACATAGCAAGAAAAGTACTTGGAAAACACTAAGGACGTAGCTGAGAGGGAAATACAAACCTTTCACCAAGTGATCACTGCAAACTCGAGCACGCTTCGACTCGGCTCCCTTCGATTTCAGTGAGAGGTTCAAAAGCCACCTTTCTCCACATCTTTTTGTGAAATATTGTGTTCGTTCACCCTTTTTTATTAGTTCACGGGGAACCCTGAAGAAACTTTTATCAGTTTCACTCGTTTGATCGATTCGAACAACCTAAAACAACGGAAGGCATTTTTCATGCAAGCAATGCACCTTCTCTGTACAAACGCTTTGTCAGCTGAGCTTTGGTAGACCACCAGCTAAAGTTTTGAATAACTAATGAGGCAGATGTGACGTCATGTGAAACCCAAGAATACCGCAAGTAGAGAAAAACAGAATGGCGGAGCGTGTTGCTGAACCAACCGAGGACGAAATAAAAACTCGATTCGAAAACAAAACCCCAAAAAATTAAAAAGCAACAAAATATGGAATGAAGGTATTTCATCGTAAGAATGTTTGTTTTTTTTCCCCAAGAATTATTATTATTGTCACATTTTTCACAAATGACTCCTGTCATTTCGCCGGTTTGTTTACATTCTAAGCGGAAACGATTTTGTCAGATGTTTTGTATAAAGTTTTATTTACCGAATTTGGAAAAAATAAAAATAAAAATGCTCCGTTTCTCAAAATCCAGTGAATGTGGATAAAATAAAACAGTTATTCCACTCAGTCTCGTCATACGTGGCTTATAGCCAACTCGGTGCTACACACCTCGTCGGCTATCAGCTCATGTACGACTCGATTTTGTGGAATAACTTAAATATCCTTCGGGGGGGGGACATTTTGAATTAGGTTTGAATGAGGTTTGCAATGCATATTAATTCAGTTTTCCCAGACTGCTCCTGAGCTTTGGCATGCAAAAGTAGTTTAAATTAAAAATATAGTTAACACAATTATTATATGTGATAAATGCATAAATATAGTAGCGAAAGCTTCTTGTTACATTGGCAATATGACTGCGTGTGCTCAATATTTGCTTTCAATAGGGCTGCTCTAGTTGGAGAGCTGACGCGGTCGTTTCCTGATGCCAAGAAGGATAACAAATCAAGAAGTGTGAAGAAGCTCTTAGACAGAGCTAAAATGTATTTAATTTGTTGATAATACTTATAAAACTCAAATGTGAACACTACAAGTCCTCTCTAACTGGTCCTGTACATCTTACGAAAGTTTCTGAAATTAGCAGAATAATCCATGGGATTTTTCCACTGCTTATACAGGAATAGCAACTTAATTGTGAATAATAATAGAGGCTCACAGTCTGACTGAGCAAAATGGTCCTCTCATCTCATCTCATTATCTCTAGCCGCTTTATCCTGTTCTACAGGGTCGCAGGCAAGCTGGAGCCTATCCCAGCTGACTACGGGCGAAAGGCGGGGTACACCCTGGACAAGTCGCCAGGTCATCACAGGGCTGACACAGACACAGACAACCATTCACACTCACATTCACACCTACGCTCAATTTAGAGTCACCAGTTAACCTAACCTGCATGTCTTTGGACTGTGGGGGAAACTGGAGCACTCGGAGGAAACCCACGTGGACACGGGGAGAACATGCAAACTCCGCACAGAAAGGCCCTCGCCGGCCACAGGGCTCGAACCCGGACCTTCTTGCTGTGAGGCGACAGCGCTAACCACTACACCACTGTGCCGCCCGGTCCTTTCTTATGATTAGGAAAATTGCAAAAGAAAAAGTTTATAGTATTGTAGGAAACTCGACTGATTGTATTTGACATACCCTGGGGAGCAGTTGGGGGTTAGGTGCCTTGCTCAAGGGCACTTCAGCCATTCCTGCTGGTCCAGGGAATCAAACTGGTGACCTTTGGGCCCCAAAGCTGCTTCACTAACCATTCAGCCATGGCTTCCCCCAAGTATATATGGTACACAAGTATTTGTATCGAGTAGATCTGTACTAGTAGCTTGGCAGTTAAGGCATTGAATTACTACTCAAAAGGTGAGTTCAGATCCCAGCATCGCCAAGCTGCTGGGCCTTTGAGCAAAGCCCTTAAACCGTGAATAAACTTAGTATATTACATTTTCACTTCTGTAAGTCGCTCTGGATAAAGCCATCTGCCAAATGCCATAAATGTAAGAATGTGCTTTAGGTCAATCAACCAGAAGGGAACCGTCAGGGCCTTCAAGGCCTTCAGAGAAGCCCAAACACATCAGCATTTCAAATGTTATATTTAATTTCTTTCATTCTTTCATTATAATTATGCTCTTCTAATTCGGCCTCATTTTCTATCACATTTGCTTCGGAAATGAAAGGGTTACTGTCCTGAAAACATCAAAATCGAGTTATCCAATGAGATTTGTTTGTTTGTTGTCTCTAGGCTGAGAAGAGTTTCGAGCTGCTCACTCATTGGTTAGGACTTCATTGCCGGGACAGAACGCCATGGGAGTGTATGTTTATGTACAACCCCGATTCCAAAAAAGTTGGGACAAAGTAGAAATTGTAAATAAAAACGGAATGCAATGATGTGGAAGTTTCAAAATTCCATATTTTATTCAGAATAGAACATAGATGACATATCAAATGTTTAAACTGAGAAAATGTATCATTTAAAGAGAAAAATTAGGTGAGTTTACATTTCATGACAACAACACATCTCAAAAAAGTTGGGACAAGGCCATGTTTACCACTGTGAGACATCCCCTTTTCTCTTTACAACAGTCTGTAAACGTCTGGGGACTGAGGAGACAAGTTGCTCAAGTTTAGGGATAGGAATGTTAACCCATTCTTGTCTAATGTAGGATTCTAGTTGCTCAACTGTCTTAGGTCTTTTTTGTCGTATCTTCCGTTTTATGATGCGCCAAATGTTTTCTATGGGTGAAAGATCTGGACTGCAGGCTGGCCAGTTCAGTACCCGGACCCTTCTTCTATGCAGCCATGATGCTGTAATTGATGCAGTATGTGGTTTGGCATTGTCATGTTGGAAAATGCAAGGTCTTCCCTGAAAGAGACGTCGTCTGGATGGGAGCATATGTTGCTCTAGAACCTGGATATACCTTTCAGCATTGATGGTGTCTTTCCAGATGTGCAAGCTGCCCATGCCACACGCACGAATGCAAACCCATACCATCAGAGACGCAGGCTTCTGAACTGAGCGCCGATAACAACTCGGGTTGTCCTTCTCCTCTTTAGTCCGAATGACACGGCGTCTCTGATTTCCATAAAGAACTTCAAATTTTGATTCGTCTGACCACAGAACAGTTTTCCACTTTGCCACAGTCCATTTTAAATGAGCCTTGGCCCAGAGAAGACGTCTGCACTTCTGGATCATGTTTAGATACGGCTTCTTCTTTGAACTATAGAGTTTTAGCTGGCAACGGCGGATGGCACGGTGAATTGTGTTCACAGATAATGTTCTCTGGAAATATTCCTGAGCCCATTTTGTGATTTCCAATACAGAAGCATGCCTGTATGTGATGCAGTGCCATCTAAGGGCCCGAAGATCACGGGCACCCAGTATGGTTTTCCGTCCTTGACCCTTATGCACAGACATTCTTCCAGATTCTCTGAATCTTTTGATGACATTATGCACTGTAAATGATATGTTCAAACTCTTTGCAATTTTACACTGTCGAACTCCTTTCTGATATTGCTCCACTATTTGTCGGCGCAGAATTAGGGGGATTGGTGATCCTCTTCCCATCTTTACTTCTGAGAGCCGCTGCCACTCCAAGATGCTCTTTTTATACCCAGTCATGTTAATGACCTATTGCCAATTGACCTAATGAGTTGCAATTTGGTCCTCCAGCTGTTCCTTTTTTGTACCTTTAACTTTTCCAGCCTCTTATTGCCCCTGTCCCAACTTTTTTGAGATGTGTTGCTGTCATGAAATTTCAAATGAGCCAATATTTGGCATGAAATTTCAAAATGTCTCACTTTCGACATTTGATATGTTGTCTATGTTCTATTGTGAATACAATATCAGTTTTTGAGATTTGTAAAATTATTGCATTCTGTTTTTACTTACAATTTGCACTTTGTCCCAACTTTTTGGAATCGGGGTTGTAGGAAGTGACAGATTAATTAACCAATCAGATTTTGATTTATAGTGGGAGGGGCCAAAAATGTATCGCCCTAGACATTCTCAAAGGCCAACGCGAGCTTAACTGCAAGTCAACACCATCAGCGCAGCAGTGAAGTCACCTTCCAGCCGGTGTAGCGTTCATCAGTAGTGTTAGCGAATGCTAATAAAGCAGTCAAGCCAGTGGCACAGGCTAAAGACCGAGAAACTAAGATTTCTGTCTCCAGACTCTTCTTCCACACACGCACTTCACTCAGACTTAAGTATTCATTTCCCTGTGTAATTTACTTAATTACTTTTAAAATCAACATTGACAGCTACACACAACGGTGCGCCCTGGCAGCCTGCCGCTAATCCCTTACAAAATCCTTTACCCTGTTGCCTTTTGGTGTGTGGCTAAGTTTTGGCTGAGCTCAAGTCCCAGCTCTAATAGTAACGGTACTCACCTCTGTGTGCGACAAACGATCGTCATCATGGAAAAAACCACTCCGATGGCCAGACCCAAATCCACGTTTAGGACAACCACCGAAAGCCAGGTCACCATCCACACCACCTGCACACACATTCTGAGAGTTCATATATACTGTAGATACATGTTTACTGGCATGGACATCATCTCGTGGTGATGCAAGTCTTACAAAGTCGATCTTGCTAACCCGCCACAGATCTGGTAGGTCGTGAAACTGCAAGAACATTTGACGCAAACTGGTCAAGTTTATACACGCCAGGATGGCCTGCACAGAGAGACAGAGGAAAAAATGGTTATAAACAGATCTAGGACCAATTAAAGGAAAAACTGATAGCTCTATTAAGTTATGGGAGACTTTTTTTTTTCCCCCTGATATGGTTTGGGTCCACATGACCAATATGGAATTATTTGAGTTTCCTTTACATTCTCACCGTTTTATTCTCTTTATGCTGATTCTTATTATTTGTATGTGCTATCGCGGAGTGTTCTGACCTGATATGCGTCACCATATGATAAGTGGATGGAATGTACGTAAGGAGATGGAGCTCTTTCGATGATAAGGGCTTACAAATGCTATATCCTGGGTTTGTGGTCGTGTAGCATGAATGAGAATAAATAGAAATTCAAACCAAATGTATTTTTGTGCTCAATGGACGTCTGTTAGATAGCATTGATAAAATGAGCAAGGTATCTTGTTTGATTTAAAAAAAAATTTAAATGTCTTCATCAAATAATGCGCGGTTTTGGAGACCCGTTTTGTGACGAAATTGGTGCTGGTATTTCAATCCAGTGTCGCTCTAATGAGATAAAATTAAAATTTGACTCTAGTGTACTGATGGAAAGAAAGGCTTAAATTCAAATTTAAACATGGAAAAATATTTCCATTGTAACTCTTCCCAAATCCACGTGATCAAAAATCGCGTCACGCATGCAACATCCTCTGCCCATCTAAGTTACGATCGTTCAGATAGTGTTTAAAAGGCTATTTTTAAAATTAAATTTAAACAAGTGCTGCCAGGCAAAACAAACCTCGCCTATTTTATACCTATATGTTGATAATGGTAATATTTCTCAGTCATCAGCTGTCAGGCTATAGTCCTATGAAAATCCATGACCTTGATAATAGGTTCAATTTATATAGCGCCTTTCTGAAAGCCCAAGGTCGCTTTGCAATTATAGGCAGGAAAAAAAATAAAAATAAGTCCACCAAATAGAGGTCAGGATGTCATTCCAGTGGTGTAGCAGCCACAGTCCCACCAAAAGGCGCACGAAAACAAGCCCCACACCGCCAGCACAGCCACCGTGACGCCACCAGCAACATCGCTTGGAACACCACACCATGGATCCACAAAGCAAGCACAGAAGCACCGCCACGCAGAGCGCTGGTATGTCCCAAACCACCTGAACAGCCGCTGCGATGCCACCGAGCAACATCGCTCAGAATATCACACCAAGCACTAAAGCACAGAGCGCTGGGCAACCACGATGTTAAAATGAGCAACGAGCTCACTGCAGTCCACAGCTGGGAGCGCAGGCATCACCCACAGCGAACCAAGGCCTGGAGGGAACCGACGCCCAAAACTGGGTCTGGAGCTACACCACAACTGGCGGACAAAACACTCAAACAAACATCAAACAACACAAACACACAGAAAAAATAAAAAATAAAAAAGGAGAGAAAATAAAATAAAAAAGCTCCTTGAGTTTGATATTTCAGAATCATTCTAGGTCAAAGGTCATGGCAGCAACTGAAAGCCCATATGGGACTTCTTATATGTTGATAATGCTAAACATCTGGCTATCATGAACCATTTTAAAAGTTATAGCCCTTTGAAAACCCATGACCTTCAGTTTGACCTTTCAGGGTCACTCAAGGTCAAAGATCATGGTGCCAAATGAAAGCCCGTATGGCACTTCCTACCTGTACAAGTTGATAATGGTAAACATCTGTCTACCATCAACCGTTTAAGTTACAGCCCTCTGAAAATCCATGACCTTGAGTTTGACCTTTCAAGGTTGCTCAAGGTCAAAGATCATGGTGCCAAATGAAAGGTCATATGGGAGTTCCTATATGCTCATCATAGTAAACAGCTGTCTAACGGCAACCGTTTTTCAGCTATAATGGAAAATGTTATGTTGACCAAAAGGTTGACCTTTCCGTTCACCTTGGCCTGATTACCCCCCAAATTTAAATCAGGTAATCTATGGACCATTGCCCACCTACCGTGAAAATTTGAAGTCAATTGGTGTAACCGTCTAGACGCTAGATTATTAACAGACAGACGCACAAACAAACAAATGAAAGTTTGAAAGAAAACTACGAGAGATACCCCGTCACGTAGCACATCATTGGAAGCAGAATTGAAAAATGAACATTTTGGAATTGGTTTGAAGTAAATATGATGAATATGAATGAAGATATCTCATCTCATCTCATTATCTCTAGCCGCTTTATCCTTCTACAGGGTCGCAGGCAAGCTGGAGCCTATCCCAGCTGACTATGGGCGAAAGGCGGGGTACACCCTGGACAAGTCGCCAGGTCATCACAGGGCTGACACATAGACACAGACAAACATTCACACTTACATTCACACCTACGGTCAATTTAGAGTCACCAGTTAACCTAACCTGCATGTCTTTGGACTGTGGGGGAAACCGGAGCACCCGGAGGAAACCCACGCGGACACGGGGAGAACATGCAAACTCCACACAGAAAGGCCCTCGCCGGCCCCGGGGCTCGAACCCGGGACCTTCTTGCTGTGAGGCGACAGCGCTAACCACTACACCACCGTGCCGCCCTGAATGAAGATATCTCGAAAAAAAAAGATTTTGACCTTTTTGGTGACCTTGACCGGATGACCCTCAAAATGGTGGCGGTTCAATTTGAGACCAATGCCCATCTATCCTGAAAGTTTCATGAAAATTGGTCGTTTTCCCGTAATGTTGCTAACAAAAAAAAAAACCTCACCCCCGGTGGACTCTGTCCTGGGCGAGGTAATAAGCTGGGCACGTGTGTGTGTGTGTTAAATAGATATAAATCTGACTGCTATCGAGTTTTTGGGCAAAAAAAATTCTGATAAATTTCTTTCATTTGGATTTAAACGCATGGTTATAACCCTCCGTCTAGCAGTTACGCGAGAAACAGGTGTCCGCTAATTCCTACTTGGAAGTGTTAAGACTGAAGGTCATGCAGATCTCCAGACACACTCCTGCAATGTGATGTCACTGCTCAAGACATCCGGGATGCATGTAATGGTGGCGAGGCGGGTGAAAGTCGTAGTCTGTCCAACGAAATTACCACCATGTTAGACGCGTTATGCACCACTGACTCCTGTAGTTTCAATTCATAAATATTTTATGAATAGAATAAAATTCTTTTTTATTTCTCGGGTTAAACAACAACAACCTTACGAGGTACAGTTTAGTGTGTTATCAGGGTTATACTCCGGCTCCAATAGTTTTTCCTGGGTAACATGTAGATGAAATTTTGTTAAAACGGTTGAAGCCAATTTATGCATTTAAAATTTTTTTTTCTGCATGATATATGAAATTATTTTCTCTCTATTAAGAAGAGTTCCTTTATTATTATTTCCCTATGAGAAATCATGACTATGACCATACTTATAAGTCTTTTGGCTCAAAAATTAGTGTCCAGGTTACACGAGTGACACCAGATTTTCGCAGTTTTCAATGTGGTCAATATGGCACAGTGCAGTGAGAGAGTTATCTCCCCCTTATGATGTATATACCAGCGGACTATAACTATTAATTACAAGAGTGCTTGGAGAGCACAATATCCCCTGCTGGGAACTATGCCATAATCTGGTAAAATGTGACTGAACTGAATGAAACTGCAATATGCGGATTACCGAGATGTAACAAAGAATTCTGTCAAGTTTGGTGAAATTCCTCCAAAAATTGTGAAAGGAGTTGATTTCAGAAGGTGAGCGCCCTTCCCTGGATGGATGGACGGACATCGCCGCAACATAATCCCCATTCAAGTCGTTCAGCCAGCGGGGGATAAACTTGTGAGGGAAGCTGATTTTAGAAAGCAAGCACACCTTGATGAAATTAATAATCAAGGGCATAACTCTGGTAAAATTTGCCCAAATTAAACGAAATTTCAATATGTGTATAACTGTCATATAACAAAGCCTTTTGCCAAGTTTGGTGAAATTCCTCCACAAATTGTGAGAGGAGTTGATTTCAGAAGAACGTACACCCTCATGAAATTGTCAAAGTACAAGTTATTTAATCAAGGGTCACAACTCTGGGAAAATGTTCACAAATGAAATTAAATCGCAATAATAATAATAATAATAAGTTGAATTTATATAGCGCCTTTCAAGAAACCCAAGGACGCTTTACAATTATAAACAAAGGAAAAAAAAAGGAAAAAAATAAGAATAAAAAAAAATAAATTAATAAATAATAAAAAAAGTCCACCAAGTAGGGGTCAGGATGTAATTCCCATGGTGTAGCAGCCACAGTCCCACCAAAAGGCGCATGAAAACGAGTCCCACATCTCCAGCACAGCCGCCGTGACGCCACCAGCCACATCGCTCGAACACCACGCCGTGGATCCACAAAGCGAGCAGAGAAGCTCCACCACGCAGAGCGCTGGTGTGTCCCAAAACGCCTGCACAGCTGCTGCGACGCCACCGAGCATTATCACTCGGAACATCACGCCAAGCGTTAAAGCGCAGAGCGCTGAACAACCACGATGTAAAATGAGCAACGAGCTCACTGCGGTCTACAGCTGGGAGCACAGGCATCACCCACAGCGAACCAAGGCCTGGAGGGAACCGACGCCCAAAACTGGGTCCGGAGCTACACCACAACCGGTGGACAAACACTCAAACAAACATCAAACTACACAAACACACAGAAAAAAAATACATTGAAAAAGAAAGAAAATAAAAATAAAATTTAAAAAGCTCTGGTGAGAAGCGGCAACCAGAATGCGCACGACGTACTCTCAACCGGAAACGGAAACGAAAAAAAAAAATAGATCAAGGCCAAATTGAGGCCATATAACCATCATATAACAAGGCCTTTTGCCAAGCTTCGAGAAATTCATCCAAAAATTGTGAGAGAAGTTGATGTCAGAAGGCGAGCGCACCTTCATGAAATTATGAAAGTACAAGGTTGTTAATGGGCAATTCCATGTAAATGTCAACCTCACCATGCAAAAATAAAGCAACATGTAATACATCAAAACCACTCCCAGAGATATCACCTAGGCCTGTATTTTACAGATGTGAATAAGTTGAACCAATTTGTAACCAACCTAATGTGTCACTGTCAGTCTTTCTTTCTTATAATGTAAAACCCAAGCTAAAATCAACTTTGATCATGTACAATTCTATATTATTGCCACAAGCCACAGAAATGTATGCTAAAATCCACAAAACAGCAAAACAATAGCCATCCTAAATAATATTTAAGAACTTTGATAGTTTTAGCTGATATTTAGAGAGTTTTTCAAAGGGTTATGGTGGTTAAATTGCTGATTTTCTAAACATATGCCATGTCTATTTCAGACGCGTCACATCCATAACGGAATTTCGTCACATCCATAACGCTGACTTTTCCTTCCGAAACTCTGCATGAAATACAAAATATTTTAAACAAAGATTTTTTAATATTCACCTTGGACCCCTCTATCAAATGGATATCTCCATTTCGACATTAGGTTTACAATTTCACAGAGTTTGATAAAAATGTACAGTCACCCAAGAAAAGTGATACTTTTTCTGTCACATCCATAACGCATCTTTTATTGGCGTTTTCTGGCATGCCCTAGATGTACTATGGGAATTGTTCTTGTTCTATCACTTCTCCAGTATGGTACAGCCTTAAAATATGCAACACCTGTTTAAATACTGGGAGACAATAAAACATGCACTGGGTCATTTGTTGCCATTTTGAGTTCAAGTGTCACGTCCATAACGCTGGAATTGCTCTAATCAAGGGCCAGAACTCTGGTAAAATGTGACCGCACTGAACAAAATTACAATATGCGTACTACCGACATAGAACAAGGCCTTTTGTCAAGTTTAGTGAAATTCTTCCAAAAGTTGTGAGAGGAGTTGATTTCAGAAGGAAAACACACTCATGAAATTGTCAAAGTATAATTTTGTTAATCAAGGGCTGTAACTCTGGTAAAATGTGACCCAATTTAATGAAATTGCAATATACATATTACCGTCATCTAACAAAGAATCCTACCAAGTTTCGTGAAATTCCTCCAAAAATTGTGAGAGGAGTTGATTCCAGAAGGTGAGTACCCTTCCCGGGACGGACGGATGGACATTGCCACGGCATAATCCCCCTTCGGGCCTTTTGGCAAGCAGGGGATAATAACCCGTATATAAAGCTCTCCTTGCAGTTTTAAATTCTGAGTGGCATGTCACAAAGTAGTAACCCCTTATCATACATAAGTTGGACATGTTTTCATGTGAATAATCTTTTATCATACTATGAGCTACGCCTCTGAATATGTTATCACATTAATGTTCTAAAAACTTATGTATGCGTATAATTGGGAACGTTTTCACATATTTAGCCTGACAGTTGCATGACCAAGTTGCAAAGCCAAAACAGAACTCCAACTACACTCCTGTATTCTCCATCTGAAGAAGTTGTTCTGCAAATAAAACTGATCTCCTGTGAGGATAAAGAGCCCGTCTTCAGATTTATCCTTCCACACTTTGCATTTGACAGAAGCTTCATGATGGAAGAGGACTCTTCCAGGGTCACCCCACCCCCATCGACAAGGACAAATGGTTTAATGAAGATGCAAATGATGTTAATTCAATTCTATGGGCTTCATGGTCACATACCGTGTCTTGCAAAACTATTCATCCCCCTTGGTGTTTGTCCTGTTTTGTCGCATTACAAGCTGGAATTAAAATGGATTTTTGGAGGGTTAGCACCATTTGATTTACACAACATGCTGACCACTTTAAAGGTGCAAACTGTTGTTTTGTTGTGACACAAACAATAATTAAGATGAAAAAACGAATCTGGAGTGTGCATAGGTATTCACTCCCTTTCGTATGAAACCCCTAAATAAGAGCTGGTCCAACCAATTCACTTCATAAGTCACATAATTACTTGATTAAGATCCACCTGTGTGCAATCAAAGTGTCACATGATTTGTCACATGATGTCTGTATAAATCAACCTGTTCTGGAAGGACCCTGACTCTGCAGCACTACTAAGCAAGCAACATGAAAACCAAGGAGCCTCCAAACAGGTCAGAGACAAAGTTGTGGAGAAGTATAGATCAGGGTTGGGTTATAAAAAATATCCCAAACTTTGAATATCCCACGGAGCACCATTAAATCCATTATAGCAAAATGGAAAGAATATGACACCACTACAAACCTGACAAGAGAAGACCGTCCACCAAAACTCAGACTGGTCAAGAAGGGCATTAATCAGAGATGCAACAAAGACACCAAAGATAACACTGAAGGAGCTGCAAAGATCCACAGCGGAGATGGGAGTATCTGTCCGTAGGACCACTTTAAGCCGTACACTCCACAGAGCGGGGCTTTATGGAAGAGTGGCCAGAAAAAAAGCCATTGCTTAAAGAAAAAAATAATAAGAAAACACGTTTGGAGTTTGCCCAGCAGCATGTGGCAGACTCCCCAAACACATGGAAGATTCTCTGGTTAGATGAAACAAAAATTTAACTTTTTGGCCATTATGGGAAACGACATGTGTGGCGCAAACCCAACACCCTGAGAACACCATTCCTACAGTGAAGCATGGTGGTGGCAGCATCATGCTGTGGGGATGTTTTTCATCTGCAAGTACAGGAAAGCTGGTCAGGACTGAAAGAAAGACGGATGGCACCAAATACAGAGCAATTCTAGAGGAAAACCTGTTTGAGCCGGCCAGAGGTTTGAGACTGGGACGAAGGTTCACGTTCCAGCAGGACAATGACCCTAAACATACTGCTAAAGCTACGCTGGAGTGGTTTAAAGGGAAACATTTATGTGTCTTGGAATGGCCTCGTCAAAGTCCAGACCTCAATCCAATTGAGAGTCTGTGGCATAACTTGAAGATTGCTGAACACCAACGCAACCCATCTAACTTGAAGGAGTCAGAGCAGTTTTGCCTTGAGGAATGGGCAAAAAATCCCAGTAGCTAGATGTGCTAAGCTAATAGAGACATACCCCAAGAGACTTGCAGCTGTAATTGCAACAAAAGGTGGCTCTAAAAGTATTGACTTTGGGGGGGGGGGGGGGGGGGGGAATACCTATGCACACTCCAGATTTCTGTGGGTTTTTTTCCCCCCCATCTTAATTATTGTTTGTGTCACAATAAAAAAAAAAAAACAATTTGTACCTTTAAAGTGGTCGGCATGTTGTATAAATCAAATGGTGCTAACCCTTCAAAAATCAATTTTAATTCCAGCTTGTAATGCGACAAAACAGGCCAAACACCAAAGGGGATGAATACTTTTGCAAGACACTGTATGAACACCTATGTTACATGATGTGCTTTCTACGGTCATCAAAACACCAATCTGGGGAATATCTTTTGGAAGAACCGTACTCCATCCCTTCAGTGCTAAGTTGCAGTGAAGCCGGCCTCGTGGCTTGTTGTGGCTCAACACCTCAACACGTCGTGTTTTCCTTTAATTTGTCACCTGTCTGTAACTGCTGCCTTGTTGCTCACACCAACGTTTGCGATTTGCATGCATATTTTCGTGACCTTATGCTACCACTTACCTTCGGTAAGAAGTAGAACAGAGGGCCAATGAGAAGCAGCACAATCAGGACCACCAGACTTGTGAACAACCCTGAGAGCTAGCAAGTTAAATTAAACAAAGCAGCAAACTTACAGATCAGGATGTGAAAAATGAACAGAAGCAAGCGGTATGATATGTCTGGAGCGTGTAAGGTCTTACGAGTTACCTGTGTACAACCACCAGCACTTTCCAAGATGTGAGTAGTGGCCAGTGTACCTGAACTGGGAAAGCAAGTGAACAGGGAAGATACTGTATTGGAAATGCCATGTGCTAACAGCTCCTGGAAGAAAAGTAGAAAAGTAAAAAAGTAAGCCTTGTTTTGAGGATATAATATTATATACCCAACACTCAAAAATCTAGAACTACTTATGACTGTGGTAAGAAATATAATGAAAAGTTATTCAGCACTTCAAATACTTTGTTGGGCCACTAAAAGGTTATTGAATGATAGACAGTATACTCTAAATCGGGGGTCGGCAACCCTAGGCACGCGTGCCACAACTGGCACGCCGAGGAATTTCCAGTGGCACACTGACGATGATACACAAACCTAATTATTCAACACATTAAAAATGTTCAAACGTCATCTTGAACTGTCATTGGCTGTTGCATGGCGAGCCTGCTCTTTTAGCATGACTACACAACAATATAGCGCCCCCCTCCCAGTGTTGCCAGATACTGCTGACGTTTTCCAGCCCAAAATATGTTCAAAACCCACTAAAATGCACTTAAACCCACCCAATCTGGCAACACTTCCCCCTCCCCATATTTCTCACGAGATGGGCCCACTTGATCCAGCAGTTGCGCTAAGATGGCAAAGAAGCCGATAGTTCGGGCTTTCCTCTCCTCGTGGACCAAAGAATATGGGTTCGTTTCTCAGAGGGACCGTGTTGTGTGTCGAACATCCAGTGTTAAACGTCATTTCGAGGCAAAGCATGAAAAGACTTTCAAAGATCAGGCAGATCGGGACGAATCAATCAATCTCACGCGCAGTGTGCGGATATGGGAAGCAAGCCCACACTTTAAAAGTCTTTACCTCAGCTAAAAACAATGCCACTGAAGCTAGCTATATAATTTCTCACTGCATAGCTAAACATGGAAAGCCATTCACAGACGGTGAATACATTAAGGAGGCCTTTCTCTCCGGCTCGGATAGTCTTTGAGGGGCTGCCAAATAAAGAGACAGTAAAATCAAGAATAAAAGACATGCCCATATCAGCCAGAACTGTTGAACGGCGAATTGGTGAAATGGCAGAAAACGTAAGGGTGCAGCAAACAACTGGCATAAAAGATGCAGCGGTATTTGACGAAAGCGTAGATGTGAATGATGTGGCACGTTTGGCAGTGATGGCAAGATATTGTGATGTGACTGTGAGAGAGGAGCTCTGCTGTTTAAAGCCAATGAATCCTACTGGGCATCTTTACCCGAAAAGTTCAACTGTCTTCGCAATATCGCACTGGCTTTATTGTCAGTGTTCGGATCAACATATCTGTGTGACCAGATATTTTCGCACATGAAGAATGTACTTTGCCCCTCCCGAAGTCATCTGACAACGGGCCATTCGGAAGCATGCGTCCAACTCAAAGTGACCAATTACCATCCCCACATCTCGGAGCCAAGTAAGGGGTAGCAGGGCCAGAGATCACATTGACTGATAGGCAAAACATTTATTTTGTAACAAAGCTACTTCAAATTTGCAGTTTATTGTTAAGCCACTTTATGTAGGCTACTTGTCAATGTTGTCTGACACTCATTATTTAATTTTTTTTCTGTAGTTTTATTATTCATCAGTTCCATTTCCATTAGGCTGCTACGTCTTTATTGTGAATAACTTGGGCCTGTTACCTACTGAAAGATTTTAGATGTTATTTTGTGAATTTGTATAAGCTGCTTGCAATGTTGTTATCCAATGGGGGAGGGGGGTGTTCTTAAACCTTGTGTGTGAGGTTAATGGCATAAAACAAGTGCAATGGTGTTTTACATTTGCTCAGTGCATTAAATATCCATATCCGTCTAAAATGTGTGGTGTCTAATTACACATAGTTAACAACACCTATTTGAATGGCACGCTAACTAACAAGAAAATTTCTAATTGGCACTACATGGCAAAAAGGTTGCCGACCCCTGCTCTAAATCATACAATGAAAGTAATTTCTGTTCAAAGGATGCATGTTTTGGGGTCTTCATCGGCACCATTTGACGGTGGCTGTTGCTGCCTTTATGTGAAAGCGTCTCCAATTTACGAGTCCAAGTCATCAGTGCTCAAGTCCAAGTCAAGTCATGAGTCCTTAAAAGAGGAACTGGTGGAGGAACTAATGATGAGGTCAACGGTATGGGAACGCTGCCTCCAACAGTGGGGAACTGTGCCTGTGATAGTCCTAGCAAGTCATCACAGTATCCCTGCTCATCGAAAACATGAGTACAGATCAGTCTGGGTCTCTCCAATCAAGAAAGCAATAAAGGTTATTGTGGTGTGGAGAAGATAAATGCCCATACACCGGGTCCTCAGGTGGCGGACAGAGTAACGGCCTTCAGATATGAAGTTTAGCTGCGAATATATTGAATAAGCAGTTGCGGACCAAATCCCGGGTTGCCCTCTGGCAAGGCATAGTCCCCGGCAGCCACCTGTCCAGGGTTATGCGAAGATCCATTTAGGAAGCAGGAAGGGTGATTGTGCTGAGAACACCGACAAACAGATGTCTCAGTTTTCAGCAGTGTTGAAGTCAGGTCACTAAACCTCGAGTCCGAGTCCAGTCTCGAGTCCCCAGTGTTCAAGTCCGAGAACAAGACTCCATCAGCACCATTTGACGGTGGCTGTTGCTGCCTTTATATGAAAGCGTCTCTGCTACTGTGTTGGACTAACGTTACTGCTCGACTGCTCCATTTTAGTTAACAGGCTACAGATAAAAAAAAAAAACTTATTCATCGCTCAGCAAGCCCCGCCCACTATCAACAGGGCAAATAACATGAGAGAGGGTTAACACTAGCTAGTTCATCGCTCAGCAAGCCACGCTATCAACAGAGCAACGAACATAGCATGTCACTTCCTTCTCTGGGTGGAGTCTTGCCAAATGACAATTGAAGTTCGAGGTTGTCCCCGTCGTCTCCTCGATAGTTCTTCTACATATGGAACACATTGCAGTGCATTTTTTTCCCACTGCATGAGAAGTCTGTAGAAGCAAAGCAGACAATCCTAGGGGCGTCTCTCCAGGCATTTTAGCGCCATGAACGTTAGTTTGTTCCTGAACATGACGTATGAACAGGCGAATGTGCATTCTCTTGCACGAAATTAGTATAAAAATTAATGTAGATATAAATATCTTATACCAAATTATTATGGCATGTTACAAAAAATACAGAAAAAATCCGAGTCCTCGTCTCCAATTTATGAGTCAGAGTCATCAGTGCTCAAGTTCAAGTCAAGTCACGAGTCCTTAAAGTTAAGGCTCAAGTACTACAAGAGGAAACAGCAGAGGAACTAATCATGAGGTCAACGGTACGGGAACACTGCCTCCAACAGTGGGGAACTGCGCCTGTGATAGTCCTGGCAAGTCATCAGTATTCTTGCTCATCGAAAACATGATGAGTACAGATCAGTCTGGGTCTCTCCGATCAAGAAAGCAATGAAGATGAGACTATTCAAGGCGTCATTTGAGACCATTCTCCTCTACGGTTCCGAGTCATGGTCACCAAAAAACTTTCACGAAGAGAATCGACGGCACATACACTCGCATGCTGAGAAAAGTCCAAAAAGTTTCTTGGAAGGCGCATCACACAATCAGAGTGCTTTACGGGTTAAATCCTTGCCTTTCTGATACCATAAGGCGCCGGCGGTTTGCTTTAGTTGGGCATGTGTCAAGACAGAATGAACCTGCGAGTAGAGTCCTGCTACAGATTGGAGATGTGCTTAGACGAGTTGGGCGACCAAACATCACTTTGAAGAAAGTCCTTGAGAATGACACTGGTCTGGAGGGGAAAAGAACTTCATATGGCTATGTTGGACAGGGCGAGCTGGAGGAAGAACTTCATCATGTCACCGGCTTCCGTTGGATGCAGTTAAGTTTAAGCTGATTATTACTCTTAATAAATCCTGATTCTTTATGCATTCTATGATAGCATATTTTCTCTCTTTATATATATTGTTTTCTCTAAGACTTTACCTCAAATATTTACAGCAACATTTCTGATCCTGGAATAAAATTGTTTATCTAACGATGTTGTGCTGTGGTCTCATCAAATAAGAAGGATATTAGAAATCTAAAATCTAACACAAACCTGGTTTTAAAATGATTAAAGACAGTCATTCCAAAAGTTAATTAGATATTATTATACATATGGGACACTTTTTCCATGGAATAAAAACATGTTCTATTCCCTTCTAGTGAGTTTATTGATGGCATGCAATATTGTTAGTATATCGCTGATCCTCCATGTATTACGCCACTCTCCCCAATGGAGAATGAGCGTACAATATTGTTATAATATTGCGCATTGTCAAGACAACACATCACCACACACTGGAGCTGATGCGAAGATCCAACGACAAAACTTTTCTGCTGCGCAAGTGCACAATAATTTCTTTGTCGGCCAGGAAAGATCGAAGATCCAGTGCGAGGTTTAAGCACTAAATAAATGAACAGAAAGCTTAAACTAAAGACGCGTTGAACACCCAAAAGGCTACCAAAACTTCATTATATATTCTTCATGCATATTTACAAGAGAAAAACATACCAACGGACATCGAAAAACTGGAAAAGAGACACGTCGGAGATGTAAAACCTCTGTGCTAGTGAGTGACTGACAGTTTGTACACAAACATGGCTGCGAGGTTTACTTCATTAAAAGCGGAAGATTGAGATAATTTTGAAAGAGAAAGACACGCTGAACACCTGAAAGGCTATCAAACATTCACTGGATATTCTTCACGCATTTAATCTTCCACATTAAATATATGCAAAAGATGGAAAAGAGACACATCCGAGATGTAAAACTTATGCACTAGCGAGTGACTGTGACAGTTTGTACACAAACATGGCTGCGAGGTTTGCGTCATTAAAAGCGGAAGATTTAGAGAAAATTTTGAAAGCGAAAGACACGCCGAACACCCGAAAAGCTACCAAAACTTCACTATATATTCTTCACACATATTTACAAGAGAAAAACATACCAATGGACATCGAAAAACGGGAAAAGAGACACATCAGAGATGTAAAACTTCCATGCTAGTGAGTGACAGTTTGTACACAAACATGGCTGCGAGATTTGCTTCATTAAAAGCGGAAAATTAAAAGCGGAAGCTACACTACCGTTCCAAAGTTTGGGGTCACCCAGACAATTTTGTGTTTTCCATGAAAAGTCACACTTTTATTTACCAACATAAGTTGTAAAATGAATAGAAAGTATAGTCAAGACATTTTTCTGGCCAGTTTGAGCATTTAATCGACCCCACAAATGTGATGCTCCAGAAACTCAATCTGCTCAAAGGGAGGTCAGTTTTATAGCTTCTCTAAAGAGCTCAACTGTTTTCAGCTGTGCTAACATGATTGTACAAGGGTTTTCTAATCATCCATTAGCCTTCTGAGGCAATGAGCAAACACATTGTACCATTAGAACACTGGAGTGATAGTTGCTGGAAATGGGCCTCTATACACCTATGGAGATATTGCACCAAAAACCAGACATTTGCAGCTAGAATAGTCATTTAGCACATTAGCAATGTATAGAGTGGATTTCTGATTAGTTTAAAGTGATCTTCATTGAAAAGAACAGTGCTTTTCTTTCAAAAATAAGGACATTTCAAAGTGACCCCAAACTTTTGAACGGTAATGTATATTTTGAAAGAGAATTTTGAAAGAGAAAGGCGCGCTGAACACCTGAAAGGCGAACAAAACTTCAATAGATATTTTTCACGCAGATTTAAAAGAGAAAAACATACCAATGGACATCGAAAAACTGGAAGAGAGAGCAATAGAGGAAATATTGTCAAAGTTCTACTTGGAGGTGAGGAAAAGTGACGGAGACTTTTACAAGAGGACTTCACTTGTGGACTTCACTCAGCAAAGCCAAACAACTGCAATGTAACAATGAATTACGATCAAAAGTAACTCTGAACTTGAACTGTCTACCTGTATATAGCTTGTATACAAGTTGAGTTGTTGTTCAGGCTTTTTTGGACTTGTACCATTTTTATTGTTAGAACTTTGACTTTGTACACATGAACACTAGATTGACAAAACATTGAATTACATTCGATCAGAATCAGCATTTAATATTGGTCAGTAACCCCCCTGTTCTTAACTTTTTGTAAAATCTATAATTGCTCCATCGAATGTATTATCTCATCTCATTATCTGTAGCCGCTTCATCCTGTTCTACAGGGTTGCAGGCAAGCTGGAGCCTATCCCAGCTGATTACGGGCGAAAGGCGGGGTACACCCTGGACAAGTCGCCAGGTCATCACAGGGCTGACACATAGACACAGACAACCATTCACACTCACATTCACACCTACGGTCAATTTAGAGTCACCAGTTAACTTAACCTGCATGTCTTTGGACTGTGGGGGAAACCGGAGCACCCGGAGGAAACCCACGCGGACACGGGGAGAACATGCAAACTCCGCACAGAAAGGTCCTCGCCGGCCACGGGGCTCGAACCCGGACCTTCTTGCTGTGAGGCGACAGCGCTAACCACTACACCACCGTGCCGCCTCCGAATGTATTATAATAATAATGGCTGGCGTTGAGTCAGACATATTCAGAAATATCAGATATATTCCATTCAGCTAGCATGATACTGAACTGGTCGAAGATGAGTAGCTGAATGGAATATATCTGATATACCATGAAAAAAAGCCATTATTATTCTCATCTCATCTCATTATCTCTAGCCGCTTTATCCTTCTACAGGGTCGCAGGCAAGCTGGAGCCTATCCCAGCTGACTACGGGTGAAAGGCGGGGTACACCCTGGACAAGTCGCCAGGTCATCACAGGGCTGACACATAGACAACCATTCACACTCACATTCACACCTACGGTCAATTTAGAGTCACCAGTTAACCTAACCTGCATGTCTTTGGACTGTGGGGGAAACCGGAGCACCCGGAGGAAACCCACGCGGACACGGGGAGAACATGCAAACTCCACACAGAAAGGCCCTCGCCGGCCCCGGGGCTCGAACCCAGGACCTTCTTGCTGTGAGGTGACAGCGCTAACCACTACACCACCGTGCCGCCCCGCCATTATTATTATTATTATTATTATTATTATCACCTCATCTCATTATCTCTAGCCGCTTTATCCTGTTCTACAGGGTCGCAGGCAAGCTGGAGCCTATCCCAGCTGACTACGGGTGAAAGGCGGGGTACACCCTGGACAAGTCGCCAGGTCATCACAGGGCTGACACATAGACACAGACAACCATTCACACTCACATTCACACCTACGGTCAATTTAGAGTCACCAGTTAACCTAACCTGCATGTCTTTGGACTGTGGGGGAAACCGGAGCACCTGGAGGAAACCCACGCGGACACAGGGAGAACATGCAAACTCCGCACAGAAAGGCCCTCGCCGGCCACGGGGCTCGAACCCGGAACCTTCTTGCTGTGAGGCGACCGTGCTAACCACTACACCACCGTGCCGCCATTATTATTATTATTATACATGCACATTCTTTTCGGGTGTTCAATGCATCTTTCTCTTTCAAAATTCTCTCAAAATCTTCTGTATTTAATGAAGCAAACCTGGCGGCCATGTTTGTTTACAAATTGTCCCAGTCGCTCGCTAGCATGTTAGTTTTACATCTCCAACGAGTGACGTCATGTTGTCTTGACAGCCATGCAATATCATAAACCATATTCAATGCTCATTCTCCATTGGGTAGAGTGACATAATACATGCAAGATAAGCGATATGCTCACAATATTGCATGCTATCGAACCAAATGAACGAAACCCACTAGAAGGGAACAGAACACGTTTTTATTCCATCGAAAAAGTGTCCTGTATGGATAATACTATATGATATTTTATTTCAGGGCGATTAATGGAGCTTTACCTGATTAGGGTGAATAGAATAGCCGTGCTTATCGGCGTATATCATTGCCAGTGACATAGACAGAGCATAGCCTACAAATGTGATCGCAACCGTGTCACCGGCTATGTCTGGCACCGTGTGCAAAGCAGGCAGCCGAGGCCGAGGAAACCTACAAAACAGAACCAGAGGCAAGGAATTACCAAGGTCTCGTTATAGTAATCGATGTAAACTAGTTCATACAATAAATACTCCGATCTAATAGTCAAAAATAGGACTGACGGTTACCCTGCTGGAATATGACCCACTATCTGGACATCGTATCTGGAATCCAGAGAGGATGCATAAGTGACTCCTGTAGCAATGATCACCTGCGGAGAAACAGAATAAAGCACTGAAGAATAAAAGACAAATCTAAAACACATCGTCTTATCCATCATGTACAGTAGACTATGATGTTGTCTCAAAGCATACAGTGAGAATTTCCACAGGAATGGGAGTGCACAGACGCTGGCGAAACCGTGTGTTCACTTCCTTGATGGGAACGAGCACAGCTAGGCAGAGCAGCGAGATCAGCAGCTCGGCGAGGTTAGCATGGGGCAGGTTCTCCATCACCGAGGCCAGCGTCTGTGGGATAGAGTTAACAAGTCATACGTCACCAGGGTATAGAACATCACTGAAAACTGACATTTTCGCTACGTTCACACTGCAAGGCTTAATGCTCAATTCCGATTTTTTTGTGAAATCCGATTTTTTTGTGAGGTCGTTCACATTAACAAATATATGCGACTTGTATGTGATCCTCAGTATGAACGAAAAGCGACCTAAAAGTGTTCCGCATGCGCATTGCAGGATACGACGGCGTCACACGCAGTGAGCATGGCCAGTGTTTACGGAAGTAAAACCGCCCGGTTGCGGTATGACCCATCCAATCTAGCTTGAATACCTGTATCCCCCCAAATGGAAATCAGCTCCCTAACCTCTGCGTCCTTCCATTGAGAAGATTCAGAACCTTCACAGCCCGAAGCGTCCCTCGCATTGATGTCATGCGCAGGGGCGCAGATACGTTTTTTGAACTGGGGGGGACAAAAAACTGGGGGGGACAAAGCTGCCAGCAAACCAACCCCAACCCCGATATGCCTGTCAAACTTGTTGTGGGTTACCATAGCAACCAAGCTCGAGCTCGCAACCTGTGCAGTCTGTGCAGCTCAACCAACCAAATATCAGTCTTTGTTTTGTTTTATGTGAATTGTTGCAACTATGTATACACTGCTGTGCACCTCAATAAACCGAATGGTAATTAGTCTTTTGATTTTTCTGTGAGGTTTGCCTTATGCAAAGAAAGACAGCATAGACGTTTTTTCCTCCCTATAAGTGGGGGGGACCGAGCGAGGTGAATTTAAATCTGGGTGGGACGAATCCCACCCTCTATCTGCGCCTGTGATTATGCGCCATGTTGTTGTAACTTTTTTTGAGAGACCCGCCGCCTACTTCAGCGCAGAATAGTGACGTTTGTGGCTTGTTGATGACGTGTAAGTCGGATGAATGCGACCTGGCGGTTCAGACTGAAGTCGCATATGAAAAGATCGGATAGGAATCGGAATTAGGACCACATATCCAAACGGCCTGGGTCGGATTTGAAAAAATCGGATCTGTGTCGTTCATATTGTCAATAAAAGATCGGATACAGGTCACATATGGGCGAAAAGATCGGATTTGAGTCACTTCAGCCTGCAGTGTGAACGTAGCCTTTGTCATCAAGTCACTGAACTGGAATCAATTCACTTAGCGCCAATTTATTTCTTATTTCTTTCATACAAAGCAGGAGGCCGCTATCGCTGGGCTAACAGGGCATGGCACACATCGCTCAATTAAAGAAATAAAAACTGCAGAAAAGGACAGACGACAGAAGCACAAGGTTAGTGTTTTTCTGAAGCAGTTTCCCTTATTAGCTCATCCGGCTGACAAGTGATGAGTTTATACCATCATGTGTTGTCCATCGCCGTCCATATTTCACAAAAATCCCTTCTTCTCTCTCTCTCTGTTTTTCAAGTCTTCACTGATTTTTATTCTTTTGGGCAGGAAGGTAGGTATTCCTAGGGTGTATATTGCTTCTACCCAAATTTGCATAAATGCAATTAACAATCAATCCCTAACAAGCAGTTTCCACCCAAATCGCTTCCTCTCCCTCAATTCTTCACTGATTTTGATTCTTTCTGGCATGAACGTAGGAGTACCTAGGTTGCATATAACTTCTACCCAGATTTGCTTAATTACAATTATTAATTAAGTTATGGACTAATTAAGCCTTAATGAGTGAGCAGTTCAACAAAAATCGCTTCTTCTCCCCGTTTTGGATTCTTTCTGGCAAATAGGTCGGTATTCCTAGGGTGGATACCTAACAACCTGTGTTTTCTCTCTCGCTCTCAAATCTGTCCCTCTGAGTTACATGTCGGTCCTGGGATTGAGATGCTGACCTCTTCTGCTCCTCAGACCTGCCTGATCCATCCTGGTGCCATGTCTGGTTGGAGTCTCATCGCATCGCTCCTGTAGAGGACGACCCCATGTGGGCAGTTGAAAGTCACACCTGGAGGACGCTCTGGACTCTTACAGTAATGCTTTTATGGATGAGGACTACAGTTGACTTGCTAACTTTAGGACTGCAGTTGTCATGAACAGTTTTGCACTCAAGTTTCCATCAGTGAAGAGTTTATAACATCAACGAAACTGACTTCATGTTAAAACTGTTAATGTTATAGTCATGTTGTCTGTTGTTGCCCAAATGAGGATGGGTTCCCTTTTGAGTCTGGTTCCTCTCGAGGTTTCTTCCTCATGTCGTCTGAGGGAGTTTTTCCTTGCCACCGTCGCCACAGGCTCGCTCATTGGGGATAGACTAGGGATAAAATTTAGCTCGTGTTTTAAGTCGTTCAAATTGTGTAAAGCTGCTTTGCGACAATGTTTATTGTTAAAAGTGCTATACAAATAAACTTGACTTGAAATCGCGTCTATATATAGCTTGTATATACTGTATATAGCTTGCAACATTTATTGCGCAAGGTGGCCCACTTTAGATCGTTCCTTCTGGACTAGATGGGGCCGGAGTGAGCTACGCGGTCACTGACGGTCTCGTTTGTTATCCAGAATACCGTAAATACCTCATGATACAGTGCATTGCTCAACCCTCATAGTTTCATTGTTGACTGATTGATATATTAAACTTTAATCCTCCCTCATATTTAATATCACGACCTGCCATTACTGATAGTTATAATAAGTATTCTAATAACTCAACAGGCTTCACTGCCTCTCACAAACCTTGAAGAGGGAAAAGTTTCCCGTGTGGCGAGGAAGCCGCAATCCCAGAATGCTCTTCAGCTGGGAGACAGTCACATGAAATGCGGCTGCACTGGTGAACGCCTTAACAATGGGCTCGGATAGGTACGTGGCGAGGAAACCTAACTGCAGGCCAAACATACAAAGCTGGAAACGAAAGCCATCGAAACAGGCTGCGTTAGCGTTCCAGAACACGATCAAGCTCGGCAAAAACAAACATAATACACAACTTAAACCTGGTTTTAATACATACAGTGGATATAAAAAGTGTACACACCCTGTTAAAATGATTTTTTTTAATCAGAAAAGCCTATGAGACCACGATAAATAATTTCAAAACTCTTCTCACCTTTAATGTGACCTATAACCTGTACAATTCAACTGAAAAACAAACAAATCTGTCATGGGGGGGAACATAAAAAACATACAAAAAGCTGCTTGCATAAGTGTGCACACCCTTAAACTAATACTTTGTTGAAGCACCTTTTGATTTAATTACAGTATTCAGTCTTTTGGGTCGGAGTCTATCAGCCTGACACATCTAGACTTGGCAATATTTTTTTTGGATTTTTTTTTCACCTTTATTATTGGATAGGACAGCGTAGAGACAGGAAATGAGCGGGAGAGAGAGAGACGGGGAGGGATCGGGAAATGACCTCAGGCCGGAATCGAACCCAGGTCCCTGGATTTATGGTATGGCGCCTTATCCACCTGAGCCACGACGCCCCCAGACTTGCCACTCTTCCTTGCAAAAGCGCTCCAAATCTGTCAGATTGCGAGGGCATCTCTTGTGCACAGCCCTCTTCAGGTCACCCCACAGATCTTCAACTGGATTTCGGTCTGGGATCTGGCTTGGCCGTTCCAAAACTTTTTGGGGCTCATTG
The DNA here is from genome assembly GCF_027579695.1 of Neoarius graeffei. NCBI lineage: Eukaryota > Metazoa > Chordata > Actinopteri > Siluriformes > Ariidae > Neoarius > Neoarius graeffei. The sequence continues at coordinate 71,833,243 of NC_083581.1, read as the reverse complement.
TCGTACTGAAAAATGAAATTCCTCTTCATCTTTCTAGCAGACACATGAAGGTTTTGGGCCAAATTTGACTGGTATTTAGAACTGTTCATAATTCCCTCCACCTTGACTAAAGCCCCTGTTCCAGCTGAAGAAAAACAACCCCAAAAAATGATGCTGCCACCACCATGCTTCACCGTGGGTATGGGGTTCTTTTGGTGATGTGCAGGGTTGTTTTTACACCTTTTGGAATTCTGGCCAAAAAGTTCAACCTTGGTTTCATCACACCATAATACATTTTCCCACATGCTTTTGGGAGAGTTGATTTTTTTTTTTTGCAAAATTTATCCGGGCCTGGATGTTTATCTTTAACCCTACCTCATAGTCCAGACATATGGAGAATACGGGAGATTGTTGTCACATGTAGTACACAACCAGTACTGGCCAGAAATTCCTGCAGCTCCTTCAGTGTTGCTGTAGGCCTCTCGGCAGCCTCCCTGACCAGTTTTCGTCTTGTCTTCTCATCAATTTTGGAGGGACGTCCAGTTCTCGGTAATGTCACTGTTGTCCCATATTTTCTCCACTTCTTGATGACTGTCTTCACTGCGCTCCATGGTATACTGTATATAATGCTGTGGAAATGTTTTTGTCCCCTTCTCCTGACTGATACCTTTCAACAGTGAGATCCCTTTGATGCTTTGTAAGCTCTCTGTGAACCCTGGCTTTTGCTGGAGGATGCAACTGAGTAAATATCTGAACTTTATTTGGGGTTAATCCGAGTCGTTTTAATTGATGGCAGGTGTGAACCCAAAAAGACTGAATGCTGTAATTAAATCAAAAGCTGCTCCAACAAAGTATTAGTTTAAGGGTGCGCACACTTATGCAACCAGCTTGTTGTACATTTTCTTCCCCCCTAACAGATTTGTTTGCTTTTCAGTTGACTCGTACAGGTTATAGGTCACATTAAAGTGGGAACAGTTTTGAAATTATTTATCGCGGTCTCAATTTTTTTTTTTTTTTTTTGCATCAGAAAAACCTATCATTTTAACGGGGTGTGTACACTTTTTACATCCACTGTATTTAATATATTACTAAAGTGCCAGGTGTATAAATTGTTCTCAGATATGTACATCGGATATTTTCATACCATCATCACTCCTGACAGGAATGCTATAGCCGAAGCCACCGCAATCCTCTGATTTTCGAGCTCTGCGACCTCTGGGCCACTGCAGTTCAGATCAGGAGGAGTCGGCACCAGCTGCTCTACCACCGTGCCAGTCATCAGACTCACGACTGCGAAAGTACCTGGACAGGTCCATACATCGTGAACATTAGAACAGAGTATATACACAAAGAAGAATATAGGAAACATACATGGAAAAAAAAAATATACAAAAGTATACCGGGAATATATTTTATACACACCGATACTAATTTGGCTTTTGAATAGCTACTATGACGAGACATGACTAAACTTCACACTTAGTTTTATATGTTCAGTTTAGCCCGTATATCCATCTCAATACAGCATATACGTCTACAAGTCACAAGTTGTTTTTTTCTTTTCTTGATTTGTGCAAAGAAATTTATCGTGCAAATTATTTTCCTCTGCACTGTACTGAGAGTCATACATTTGTAATAAGCACAGTTAGCCTTAAACACATAATATACATTTATTAAATATGTTGGTTCAACCATCGTTATTCTGAGGCACTACAGGAAAACTCTCAGTATCATGGTGACCATATAGTTAAAGGTTACCTTATAAATTCCATATCGTGTCATATTGTACCGTATTAAAACTACAGCGATTGGCAATTAACGTTAGTGAAACATTCCTAAAGGATGTCTTACTCAAAGTTGATCATTTTATTTATTTTTTTTACCTGTTGAGACATGACGCCCCGTCCCGAACAGCATGTAGATGACTACAGGGAAGAACGACGTATACAGGCCATAGATTGGAGCCACCGATGTCAATAATGCAAAAGCCATTCCTGTTACACAGAACCACTGGAGTGAGTAGTGCTCGGTCGTTTTGCTTTACATACAGTACTGTGCAAAAGTCTTAGACGCTGTATGTTTTTTTCCATACAAACTTTGTGACAGATTTCTAATTTTATGACTTCGACATTATCGAGTCAAAACATTACGAAAATATTTTAAAGTTCCAAACGTTCGGTTCGTTGTTGTTGGTTTTTTCCACCACAAAATTAAATGTTGCTGAAAAAAAAAAAAAAGCTTGTAATATATTTGAGCAGCATATTACATAAGAGACCACTTTTCAGATTAAAAAAGAAAACATAATGAAGGCTGCTTTTTTTTTTTTGTGCAAAATGAAGAAGCGAGTGTGACAAAGTGTCCAGAAGAACTGTGGCTGGTTCTGGAAGATGCTCAGTAAAACCTACAGCTCATTTCCGCATAAAACTGCACTCGTTGGACCTGAGACTATTAACAAAAGGGTCAGGACATCAAATACTGACTATTTCATTTATTATAGCTTACCGATTACTGTTTAACGTTGAAACATTTCGTTTCATTTTTCGTCTACAGCACTTCTTTACATGTGCCTAAGACTTCTGCACAACACTGTAGATCAAATGACTTTCCAGACCGACAGGAGCATTCAAGCTATAAAAGATCATATAGCCTCATGTAAGACAAGAGCTCTTTTAAAACAAAAAAGGTACATGAAATGAAACAATGAGGTCTGTGATGATTTTTTTTTTAACAGTTATGGAAGTCACAAATCCACCATTATTAAAGTATCAAAGTGTAGTTATTATTGTTTTTTTTTTTATTGTAGTTTGACTGGTCGGTTGAATTCGACCCTCAAAAACAGCCTCGATGAGGCTGGAACTCATACTGTTACTGTGTGCGAGTTTGAAATTTCAGACGCCCGTGAAAATCGTAAATATGACAGGTGGCGCCACCATCTTGACAACTTTTACGCACACCCACCTGGGGAACGTTGCATGATTGAAATCTGATCAGTCGTGTCGGAGGAGTAGTGATTTTTGTAAACTGTGGATGGATTACAAAGACGGACGACAGACAGATGACACGTGTTTGCTAATAATAATAATAATAATTCAAAAATAAGTACACCTATAAATCCTGGCCTGAACACGTTCTGCTGGTGTAAAATCCTAGGAATAAAAAGGCTCCATGCCAATTTGAACAGACTGACTGATTTATTTCACTATGTATAACGATTCGTGAAATAATACTAATCAGTGTTGTATAATGTTATTAGTGTGTAATGTAACGAGCACCTCAGTACCACACTCTCAGAAAATAAAGTACGTTATTGTACCTTTAGGGGTACAATGGCTTGTCACTGGGGCAGTTCCCTCCCTCTAAGGTACTCACTTGTACTCTTTGTACGGTATACTGCATGGGAATATATATGGACCTTTTTGGCCTTTAGGTACACATAGTTACCTTGAGGTCCAATAATGAGCCCTAGGGGGTACATTAGTGTATTAGTTGTACCTTGTGGGACAGAAATGGACTCCTGAGCTATGTCCGAACTCACTCACTCACTCATTCACTACTCCCTAGTCACTATCTAGGGAATTCTGTATAGAGGACTATATAGTGAGCTCATTGGTAAAATGAAAAAGGAAAAAAAGTAAATAAATTAAAAAAAAAAAAACAACACTTTGACACTACTCCGCCGCGCTGTTATTTAAATCATTACTGTCACACAATTAAAACGTGCCGGATCAGTCGGCCGGTGGGTTTTCGTTCAAAATAATAACTCCATATTATACCCAGCATATTTCCCACATTAATAAATACAAAGTACTTTGTGTCTGCTCCATCTTTCAGTGCTTTTAAATCAAGGCTGAATACTTTTTCTTCTCCTAAATCAAATTTGAGGCTTTTGATTAATTCCTCACTCTGCACTCTAACTTTTATTCTTGTATCTTCAAGTCAAAGTCCCTCTCACGCCAGGATCTGGTCTTCTCCTGTCCACAACTCTTTAAGTCATATACAGTAGGTGCGGTGCCAATCTCCGTTTCCATAGCCCTCAGCCTCTCTGGTAACCTCAAGGGTTTGATTCTCCACTCACATCTGTATTGCAGTGTGCCTTGCCAGATGGTAGTAGGTACCATTTTTATGATGGTCTTTGGTATGACCCAATGGCAAGCAGAACTCGCGATCTCCCAGTCAAGAGTCGGACACGCTAACTATTTTTTAATTGTACTTGAACGTGTTTCTTCCTCCATCCATTCATCTCAACACACTGTTTTATTTTCTCTTTCAGCATGACCGCAATGCATGATGGTGTGTATACTTTTCACAGTGCATTGTGGAATACTACGAGTCCGCTATCATGTGGCACGTCACTACAGCTTCAGCCATCAAAATATCTAGGGAACATTACAGTAGTGGTTTCCCGTTGCCTTCTACTGGATTATTATAGAGGATTATATTAATCCTCTCAACCATTTACACACACGGTCAATTTAGAGCCACCAATTAGTCTAACCCGCATGGCTTTGGGGGAAACTGGAGCACCAGACAACATGCAAACTCCACACAAAAAGGCCCCTGTCAGCCCTGGGACTCGAACCCAGAACCTTCTTGCTGTGAAGTGACAGTGCTAACCATTACACCACCATGCCGCCTAATATCTATAGAGGGTGTAATAATTCTCAGGATACATTCAGACCGCACTACAAAATGGAGAACTCACTAGACCAGTTGTTCTTAACCTTTTTTGAGTCACGGACCCGTTTAAGAATCCGATGAAAGCTCTGGACCCCCTTCCCCAGAAATATTCACATAAACACAAGTTTGCATGCAATTTGTATAACATACTTTATTAATTGAGATTTTGTTGTCTCATACATATGACATACACAAAGTACTACTACTACTACAACATCTACTCTCTCGTTATCGACTTTATTTCAACGAGAAGGTTGTTGTTGCTTGCCTTGAATAAGAATATAAAACTGCGGAGCGGTCTTTGACAAGGTGTCATCTTTGACATCCAGTTTATTTCGACTTTTCGTTTTGATAGAAACAAGTAAAAGTGAAAACGCTGATTCACAAAAGGTAGCAAAGGGAATCAGGGCACTCATAGCTCGCTTTACCAGACCATCAATGCACACGAGCATTCTCCAAGACTGTTCGAGTTGAATTCATTTCGTAACTTTTTATTTGTCCTCAGGTCAATGAGGTCATCTTTGATTCAAGATTCAAAGTTTTTTTTTTCTCATCTCATTATCTGTAGCCGCTTTATCCTGTTCTACAGGGTCGCAGGCAAGCTGGAGCCTATCCCAGCTGACTACGGGCGAAAGGCGGGGTACACCCTGGACAAGTCACCAGGTCATCGCAGGGCTGACACATAGACACAGACAACCATTCACACTCACATTCACACCTACGGTCAATTTAGAGTCACCAGTTAACCTAACCTGCATGTCTTTGGACTGTGGGGGAAACCGGAGCACCCGGAGGAAACCCACGCGGACACGGGGAGAACATGCAAACTCCGTACAGAAAGGCCCTCGCCGGCGACAGGGCTCGAACCCGGACCTTCTTGGTGTGAGGCGACAGCGCTAACCACTACACCACCGTGCTGCCTATATATACACACACTACCGTTCAAAAGTTTGGGGTCACTTTGAAATGTCCTTATTTTTGAAAGAAAAGCACTGTTCTTTTCAATGAAGATCACTTTAAACTAATCAGAAATCCACTCTATACATTGCTAATGTGGTAAATGACTATCCTAGCTAAATTCTACTAAATGTCTGGTTTTTGGTGCAATATCTCCATAGGTGTATAGAGGCCCATTTCCAGCAACTATCACTCCAGCACTGCAAAACCCGATAAGGTCACTGAGCTCAAAAATTTTTATTGAAACCGATTACGTAAAAATTTTTGAGGTAAGTTACTTACCTCAAAAATTTTTACGCAATCGGTTTCAATAAAATTTTTGAGCTCAGTGACCTTATCGGGTTTTGCAGTGAGTGTTCTAATGGTACAATGTGTTTGCTCATTGCCTCAGAAGGCTAATGGATGATTAGAAAACCCTTGTACAATCATGTTAGCACAGCTGAAAACAGTTTAGCTCTTTAGAGAAGCTATAAAACTGACCTTCCTTTGAGCAGATTGAGTTTCTGGAGCATCACATTTGTGGGGTCGATTAAATGCTCCAGAAAAACGTCTTGACTATATTTTCTATTCATTTTTACAACTTATGGTGGTAAATAAAAGTGTGACTTTTCATGGAAAACACAAAATTGTGGGGCAGCACTGTGGTGTAGTGGTTAGCGCTGTCGCCTCACAGCAAGAAGGTCCGGGTTCGAGCCCTGTAGCCGGTGAGGGCCTTTCTGTGCGGAGTTTGCATGTTCTCCCCGTGTCCGCGTGGGTTTCCTCCGGGTGCTCCGGTTTCCCCCACAGTCCAAAGACATGCAGGTTAGGTTAACTGGTGACTCTAAATTGAGCGTAGGTGTGAATGTGAGTGTGAATGGTTGTCTGTGTCTATGTGTCAGCCCTGTGATGACCTGGCGACTTGTCCAGGGTGTACCCCGCCTTTCGCCCGTAGTCAGCTGGGATAGGCTCCAGCTTGCCTGCGACCCTGTAGAAGGATGAGGAGATGAGACACAAAATTGTCTGGGTGACCCCAAACTTTGGAACGGTAGTGTATAGTATATCCACTACCTGTTTCTGACAGTGCACGTGACAACTTGACGTCGCTTTATTTTGACGTAAATTAACACCTGATAATTGGCTACTAATGACGTCACGAGTTGATAAACATGCAAACTGGGGAATTTTGAGTTGAACGAGTCCTGCCAGGTAACCGGGAGGGGGGAAACGAGAAGAAGAAGAAAAAGAAGAGGAGAAAAAGAAGATGTTGCATATTTCTAGTCTCATCACCATGACGTCATCTTATTAATAAACACTGAGTTGTTGTTATTTATCCGAAACTCAGGTGTTCTGTCAGAGGAACTCTACCTTGGGGAATGTGTAGAATCCCGACGGTCAGTCCCGCCACCGTGTCTCCTAAAATCCATTTCCGGAGTCGGTATCTGGGCAGCCAGTTGAAAATGGGCACGCGCTGTTTGAGCAGGTGCAGGCAGTGGAGCTGAGCGCACCGGCAGCGCGCGCACACTTTGTCCCGGAGGCGCTCGCGCGGTTTGGCCTCGGTAGTACCGTACGTCTGTCTGAACCGGTCCTCGGTATAAACGGTCCTGTACACCGCTACGGACGCGCTCATCCTGTCCTGTCAGTCTCCGCAGGTCCCTACATCCACGGTGCCGGTGCGCGCGAGCCGTTAGGATGCGCTACCTGTCCGAGAGCATCCTTATATAGTCTGACAGCTCTGACAGCAGGAACCATTGTGTTTTCCTGTCAAGTGTTTTGTTTGAGCCAATTGACAGGCTCAAAGCGGAAGGGGATTTTTTTTTCCCCTCCTCAAGCTGAGAAGAATTACTTTGTGGCGACTTTTTCTTTCTTTCTTTTTTTTTTTCTCTTCCACAACCTGATTTGTTGCACTCACATAAAGGTGTGCTTGTCCAACTTCAGTGATGAAGGATCCTCTGGGTCCTACTGCGAAACCTGCACAAAGCAAGCCATGAGTCTCCTTATCTCCAGCCAGAGCATTAAGGCCCGGTCACACAGCGCGTTACGGCTTTATCATGGCCAAAACCCGTCAAAAAGTGCTCTCCCGTGAAGCAGACGATGTTGTTCGTGTTGATGTCGAAGTTAAGACGTGTTACAGTCGATATACAGACGTGACAGGACGCAGGGGAAAATCGGAACGGCGTCGGACGCGGCAAAAAGTTTTGGACTGCTCAAAACTTTAGACCGCGGACAACCACGGCCGGCACACGTGGTAAAGACGTGCAACACATGTGAAAAACACGTGATAATCAGTGTCCCGGCCGTTATTAAAACTTGGTGAGACGTGGTAAGACGCGAAAGTTTGGCGGTCTATCACGGGCAGAGCACGGTCATCGGACGGGTGTTACGCGTTGGTATCACGGGATATAGCGTGTGTTTGGCGGCTTATCACTGAGAAATGGATTTTTCCACGTACATAGCACTGTCTGAGCCCGTTAAGCGACGTCTCAAACAAGTTCTAAATTCGATTGATCACTGTCTAATCACTTCTGCATCACTTCTGATTTGCGGCATGTAAATACCGTAATTTTCTGAGACCTCGGCACTTGCAGTCTAGATGTCAAGGGGTGAACATGAACCCTCAACGCTGTGATGTCCTCATCTTAATGCTCCAGCACCAACAGAACCAACTGATACAGGCTCAACATATCCTACCGCTTTTATATGCGCAGCAAGCCGCTCTTCCAACGACGCTGAGCCGCGGTTACCCGTGATTTGGCAGTGCTATGGCAGTGAAACAGCCGCCGACGGCCATACCCCGTACAAAGCACGGCAAAGCCAAAATTGACCAAAAATTACCACTTACGACCACGTCCACCTGATTTTTGTATCTTTTTGTACGTGATATAGACGCGGAGTGCTGTGTGACCGGGCCTTAAAGGCCCGGTCACACAGCGCGTTACGGCTTTATCACGGCCAAAACCCGTCAAAAAGTGCTCTCCCGTGAAGCAGACGATGTTGTTCGTGTTGATGTCGAAGTTAAGACGTGTTACAGTCGATATACAGACGTGACAGGACGCAGGGGAAAATCGGAACGGCGTCGGACGCGGCAAAAAGTTTTGGACTGCTCAAAACTTTAAGGCCCGGTCACACAGCACTCCGCGTCTATATCACGTACAAAAAGATACAAAAATCAGGTGGACGTGGTCGTAAGTGGTAATTTTTGGTCAATTTTGGCTTTGCCGTGCTTTGTACGGGGTATGGCCGTCAGCGGCTGTTTCACTGCCATAGCACTGCCAAATCACGGGTAACCGCGGCTCAGCATCGTTGGAAGAGCGGCTTGCTGCGCATATAAAAGCGGTAGGATATGTTGAGCCTGTATCAGTTGGTTCTGTTGGTGCTGGAGCATTAAGATGAGGACATCACAGCGTTGAGGGTTCATGTTCACCCCTTGACATCTAGACTGCAAGTGCCGAGGTCTCAGAAAATTACGGTATTTACATGCCGCAAATCAGAAGTGATGCAGAAGTGATTAGACAGTGATCAATCGAATTTAGAACTTGTTTGAGACGTCGTTTAACGGGCTCAGACAGTGCTATGTACGCGGAAAAATCCATTTCTCAGTGATAAGCCGCTAAACACACGCTATATCCCGTGATACCAACGCGTAACACCCGTCCGATGACCGTGCTCTGCCCGTGATAGACCGCCAAACTTTCGCGTCTTACCACATCTCCCCAAGTTTTAATAACGGCCGGGACACTGATTATCACGTGTTTTTCACCTGTGTTGCACGTCTTTACCACGTGTGCCGGCCGTGGTTGTCCGCGGTCTAAAGTTTTGAGCAGTCCAAAACTTTTTGCCGCGTCCGACGCCGTTCCGATTTTCCCCTGCGTCCTGTCACGTCTGTATATCGACTGTAACACGTCTTAACTTCGACATCAACACGAACAATATCGTCTGCTTCACGGGAGAGCACTTTTTGACGGGTTTTGGCCGTGATAAAGCCGTAAAGCACTGTGTGACCGGGTCTTTAGACCGCGGACAACCACGGCCGGCACACGTGGTAAAGACGTGCAACACAGGTGAAAAACACGTGATAATCAGTGTCCCGGCCGTTATTAAAACTTGGTGAGACGTGGTAAGACGCGAAAGTTTGGCGGTCTATCACGGGCAGAGCACAGTCATCGGACGGGTGTTACGCGTTGGTATCACGGGATATAGCGTGTGTTTGGCGGCTTATCACTGAGAAATGGATTTTTCCGCGTACATAGCACTGTCTGAGCCCGTTAAACGACGTCTCAAACAAGTTCTAAATTCGATTGATCACTGTCTAATCACTTCTGCATCACTTCTGATTTGCGGCATGTATAAATACCGTAATTTTCTGAGACCTCAGCACTTGCAGTCTAGATGTCAAGGGGTGAACTTGAACCCTCAACGCTGTGATGTCCTCATCTTAATGCTCCAGCACCAACAGAACCAACTGATACAGGCTCAACATATCCTACCGCTTTTATATGCGCAGCAAGCCGCTCTTCCAACGACGCTGAGCCGCGGTTACCCGTGATTTGGCAGTGCTATGGCAGTGAAACAGCCGCCGACGGCCATACCCTGTACAAAGCACGGCAAAGCCAAAATTGACCAAAAATTACCACTTACGACCACGTCCACCAGATTTTTGTATCTTTTTGTACGTGATATAGACGCGGAGTGCTGTGTGACCGGGCCTTTAAGGCCCGGTCACACAGCGCTTTACGGCTTTATCACGGCCAAAACCCGTCAAAAAGTGCTCTCCCGTGAAGCAGACGATGTTGTTCGGGGTTTTTTTTTTTATTATTTTATTGTCAGATAGCATTGCATACATTTTGTATAAAAAACATATATAACAGTCTGCCAGGGGTTATGGCATGGAAATAATAGTAAAAAAAAAAACAGGAAAATAAATAAATTTACATGAATGCATTGTCTCATCTCATCTCATTATCTCAAGCCGCTTTATCCTTCTACAGGGTCGCAGGCAAGCTGGAGCCTATCCCAGCTGACTACGGGCGAAAGGCGGGGTACACCCTGGACAAGTCGCCAGGTCATCACAGGGCTGACACATAGACACAGACAACCATTCACACTCACATTCACACCTACGGTCAATTTAGAGTCACCAGTTAACCTAACCTGCATGTCTTTGGACTGTGGGGGAAACCGGAGCACCCGGAGGAAACCCACGCGGACACGGGGAGAACATGCAAACTCCACACAGAAGGGCCCTCGCCAGCCCCGGGGCTCGAACCCAGGACCTTCTTGCTGTGAGGCGACAGTGCTAACCACTACACCACCGTGCCGCCCTGAATGCATTGTACAGCACAAAAAGGGAATAAGACTTCACAGCTTTCTTATTAAGAGAGCAAGAGATGGACGCTATATAATGATTTACATAAATGGAGAATTCAATAAAGGTTGGCTTTACATTTTGAAATTTTGACTTGTGTATATAATGTTTGGCTAAAATGATAATGAGGTTAATTAAGTAAAACTCAGAAGTGGCATTTCTGTCTTGAGTAACAAAACCAAAGAGTACATTTTCCCACTTCAAAGCAAAATCAGGGTAGACAGAATCTATAATATATCTTGATAGTTTAGACCAAAATGTCTTTGTATGAGAGCATGACCAAAATAAGTGTACAAGTGTTTCTCTGTGATCCCTACAAAAGGTGCAGTTTACATCAATATCTTTTTTAAGTTTCTGTAAATAGTGGTTGGTTGGGTAAAACCTATGTATCAACTTAAAAGAAATCTCTCTGACCTTATTAGTCAAGCAGAATTTATGTGGTAGCAGCCACACTTTATCCCAGCAAATGTCCCCTACATAACTAGACCAGAATGATAAAGAAGGTGGCGCAGTGGTGATTTCTTGTTGGAAAAGTTGACGGATTGTTTTGTTTGAATTCTTATGATTTGAAAAGCAACTTCTTCCAACCTTAGTCTCAGCAACGATGTTGTTCGTGTTGATGTCGAAGTTAAGACGTGTTACAGTCGATATACAGACGTGACAGGACGCAGGGGAAAATCGGAACGGCGTCGGACGCGGCAAAAAGTTTTGGACTGCTCAAAACTTTAGACCGCGGACAACCACGGCCGGCACACGTGGTAAAGACGTGCAACACACGTGAAAAACACGTGATAATCAGTGTCCCGGCCGTTATTAAAACTTGGTGAGACGTGGTAAGACGCGAAAGTTTGGCGGTCTATCACGGGCAGAGCACAGTCATCGGACGGGTGTTACGCATTGGTATCACGGGATATAGCGTGTGTTTAGCGGCTTATCACTGAGAAATGGATTTTTCCGCGTATATAGCACTGTCTGAGCCCGTTAAACGACGTCTCAAACAAGTTCTAAATTCGATTGATCACTGTCTAATCACTTCTGATTTGCGGCATGTATAAATACCGTAATTTTCTGAGACCTCGGCACTTGCAGTCTAGATGTCAAGGGGTGAACATGAACCCTCAACGCTGTGATGTCCTCATCTTAATGCTCCAGCACCAACAGAACCAACTGATACAGGCTCAACATATCCTTGCTGAGAGAAGAAGAAGAAGGAGGAGGAGGGTGGTACGGAACATCTGGGTGCGTGGCTGGACTTGGTTAGCTGTGCTTAGGCAGTGCTGCAGCAGTGAAACAGCCGTCGACGGCCATACCCCGTACAAAGCACGGCAAAGCCAAAATTGACCAAAAATTAGCACTTACGACCACGTCCACCAGATTTTTGTATCTTTTTGTACGTGATATAGACGCGGAGTGCTGTGTGACCGCCCCTTTAAGGCCCGGTCACACAGCGCTTTACGGCTTTATCACGGCCAAAACCCGTCAAAAAGTGCTCTCCCGTGAAGCAGACGATGTTGTTCGTGTTGATGTCGAAGTTAAGACGTGTTACAGTCGATATACAGACGTGACAGGACGCAGGGGAAAATCGGAACGGCGTCGGACGCGGCAAAAAGTTTTGGACTGCTCAAAACTTTAGACCGCGGACAACCACGGCCGGCACACGTGGTAAAGACGTGCAACACACGTGAAAAACACGTGATAATCAGTGTCCCGGCCGTTATTAAAACTTGGTGAGATGTGGTAAGACGCGAAAGTTTGGCGGTCTATCACGGGCAGAGCACAGTCATCGGACGGGTGTTACGCGTTGGTATCACGGGATATAGCGTGTGTTTAGCGGCTTATCACTGAGAAATGGATTTTTCCGCGTACATAGCACTGTCTAAGCCCGTTAAACGACGTCTCAAACAAGTTCTAAATTCGATTGATCACTGTCTAATCACTTCTGATTTGCGGCATGTATAAATACCGTAATTTTCTGAGACCTCGGCACTTGCAGTCTAGATGTCAAGGGGTGAACATGAACCCTCAACGCTGTGATGTCCTCATCTTAATGCTCCAGCACCAACAGAACCAACTGATACAGGCTCAACATATCCTTGCTGAGAGAAGAAGAAGAAGGAGGAGGAGGGTGGTACGGAACATCTGGGTGCGTGACTGGATTGCGAGGAGACCTCAGCTTGGGCTTTACGACCGTCTCATGGTCGAGCTGCGTAACGAAGATCCAAGAGCCTTTCAGAACTTTATGAGGATGCCTCCTGCGATGTACGATGAAATTGTGCAGAGACTGAAACCAGCCCTGCACACAGCCGTGCGCGACCGCTTTTATATGCGCAGCAAGCCGCTCTTCCAACGACGCTGAGCCGCGGTTACCCGTGATTTGGCAGTGCTATGGCAGTGGAGTGCCCGTTTTACGTCCGCGCTCAACACGTGATCGGCAGTGCTACAGACGCGATGAGGCCGCGGTTATCCGTGGTAAATTGTCGCTTTTTTCCCTGCGTTCGAACACGTGCGAACCTATTTTTAGCCTTACACGTGGCTGGACTTGGTTAGCTGTGCTTAGGCAGTGCTGCAGCAGTGAAACAGCCGCCGACGGCCATACCCCGTACAAAGCACGGCAAAGCCAAAATTGACCAAAATTACCACTTACGACCACGTCCACCAGATTTTTGTATCTTTTTGTACGTGATATAGACGCGGAGTGCTGTGTGACTGGGCGTTTAGTTACTGGGAGACCAAATGCATACATGTCAACCTATACGGAATGTCCGTATTTTATACGGATTTGATTCAATAAACGTAGTATACGGGCGTATAAATAAAGTTATACGGATTCTTTAAAAAAACTTCAATATTTATTTAGAGCTATAATCAATTCCCACGATGATAAAAGAGCGCATAACATTTACAAACGTACTGTACACCACAGACAGCCAGTAAAGAGTCTTATGAAATCGTGCGTTATCTTGTGGTAGCGAGACTTCGTTCCACTTTTGATCATGCGCACACCACATTGCGAGAATCCCGCCAACCCGGAAGTCATAGACATATAAACATAGACGCCGCCTTCTGCGTAGAATCATACGTCATCCTCGCCGCCATATTGGATGTGGCAAAGTGGAGATTCTGAGAATAAAGATGCCTCATTCATGTGCTGCGTTTAACTGTACCAACAGGTTTACTGTCCAAACGAGATCACATGGGATTACCTTTCACAGGTGAGACTGGAAAAATACTTTTCATTGTATTTGGTCATTATAACGTAATTTTACCAACAGATTTTCCTGACTTTGTGGCTAATATGAAGTCTCGCGCATAATAGCCGCTCGGTGAAACCTGTCTCCAAACAACGAAGTATTTCCTTCGTAACTACGCTGATAACACTTTGTGTTTTTGTCAAACATTGGAGCTTTGTATTCATTCTGAAGGTTTATTGTTATTAATATTGAATAAAAAGTAACTGGGATATATCATTGTTAATTATCATTCAAATTTTAGGTAAATTATTTTAATTTGCATCTTATACGGATTTTATAAGGGAAATACGGATTTTGGAGGTTGGTTATACAGGTTTGATTGACCAAAGGTTGACATGTATGCAAATGGTCTCCCAGTATGGAATCAATTTTGTGCCAAAATGTTCATACAATACTTTTGAAATATCAAACAAAAACGACAAATCAAAATACAAAAAAAAAAAATCAATTTTTTTAGACTGGCAAACAAATTATTCATGTAATCGTGCAAAATATCAGTCTATTACTCTTCAGAAACCTTTTATTTTTGTTCCACATCTTTCTCAGTTTTGTTTGACGTAATTTATTTTGGTTGCGATTCCAGCTTTCTCGTTTGCGCTCCCTGACTTTTTGCTTGCAGTTTTGGCACAAACTTCACGTATGGGTGGGCTGTCCAGGAATGCATTCCCATTGGCTAACTTGTGTTTGACTGACAGCTACGCTCAGCGATTCCCCGGAGGCTGTTGCGGCCATTTCCTACTCGGATTCTGGCGGACTGTTTGACGAGTGATCGATCCATTGACGGTAAACAAGGATCGAGTGGACTTCAGTGGCGACTATGATATTGAATTAATTCAACAAAGTGTAAGTACGGGACAAATGTGTTGTATGTGTTGCAGTAGTGCACATTATGCAGACGTGTTTAATGTTAGCAAGACAGCTATTATATTGGGTAGTGGAGCTAAGGCTAACATTTGACTTGCCACGAAACACCTGCATAATGTGCACTACTGCAACACATACAACACATTTGTCCCGCACTTACACTTTGTTGAATTAATTCAATATCATAGTTGCCGGGGCGGCACGGTGGTGTAGTGGTTAGCGCTGTCGCCTCACAGCAAGAAGGTCCTGGGTTCGAGCCCCGTGGCCGGCGAGGGCCTTTCTGTGTGGAGTTTGCATGTTCTCCCCGTGTCCACGTGGGTTTCCTCCGGGTGCTCCGGTTTCCCCCACAGTCCAAAGACATGCAGGTTAGGTTAACTGGTGACTCTAAATTGACCGTAGGTGTGAATGTGAGTGTGAATGGTTGTCTGTGTCTATGTGTCAGCCCTGTGATGACCTGGCGACTTGTCCAGGGTGTACCCCGCCTTTCACCCGTAGTCAGCTGGGATAGGCTCCAGCTTGCCTGTGACCCTGTAGAAGGATAAAGTGGCTAGAGATAATGAGATGAGATGAGATCATAGTCGCCACTGAAGTCCACTCGATCCTTGTTTACCGTCAATGGATCGGTCACTCGTCAAACAGTCCGCCAGAATCCGAGTAGGAAATGGCCGCAACAGCCTCCGGGGGAATGGCTGAGCGTAGCTGTCAGTCAAACACAAGTTAGCTAATGGGAATGCATTCCTGGACAGCCCACCCACACGTGAAGTTTGTGCCAAAACTGCAAGCAAAAAGTCAGGGAGCGCAAACGAGAAAGCTGGAATCGCAACCAAAATAAATTCCGTCAAACAAAACTGAGAAAGATGTGGAACAAAAATAAAAGGTTTCTGAAGAGTAATAGACTGATATTTTGCACGATTACACGAATAATTTGTTTGCCAGTCTAAAAAAATTGATTTTTTTTTTGTATTTTGATTTGTCGTTTTTGTTTGATATTTCAAAAGTATTGTATGAACATTTTGGCACAAAATTGATTCCATATTTTTTAACATAGTTACTGGGAGACCAAATGGTCTCCCAGTGGCCAGATTTGGTCTCCTAGTCAATGCCAAACCAGCTTCACTGGGAGACCAAATTTTAAACCAAGGTACACTACCGTTCAAAAGTTTGGGGTCAATTTTGTGTTTTCCATGAAAAGTCTCACTTTTATTTACCACCGTAAGTTGTAAAATGAATAGAAAATATAGTCGAGACATTTTTCTGGCCATTTTGAGCATTTAATCGACCCCACAAATGTGATGCTCCAGAAACTCAATCTGCTCAAAGGAAGGTCAGTTTTATAGCTTCTCTAAAGAGCTCAACTGTTTTCAGCTGTGCTAACATGATTGTACAAGGGTTTTCTAATCATCCATTAGCCTTCTGAGGCAATGAGCAAACACATTGTACCATTAGAACACTGGAGTGAGAGTTGCTGGAAATGGGCCTCTATACACCTATGGAGATATTGCACCAAAAACCAGACATTTGCAGCTAGAATAGTCATTTAGCACATTAGCAATGTATAGAGTGGATTTCTGATTAGTTTAAAGTGATCTTCATTGAAAAGAACAGTGCTTTTCTTTCAAAAATAAGGACATTTCAAAGTGACCCCAAACTTTTGAACGGTAGTGTAAGTATACATTTAACAAGGAAAACGAAGATCTATGTTATAAGATATACACACAAGATCATGTTGGTTAAGAAAAACAAAACTACTGAGATGGCTGATGTCAGAATCCGATGTCATTACTGTGTAACTTTGAGTGTCTTTGACATAACATTATTGTGCTTGGTAATTGCTCTTGATAGCTGTGTAGTCACTGTAGTGTGTTTGTCTGTATGGTGACTGGTGAACCATTTTGATCACAGAATATGCCGCAGCGGTGCAGCCGCATGGACTCTGGGGCCTGTGATTGTATTGCCCAGACCAGTTGGTCTCCTAGTGGAAAATCCTTAAAAAATGCTCTGTCTCCAACAGTGAAAAGCACACGCGCTGGTCTCTCTCTCACATACACACACACACACACACACACACACACACGTGTAATCTAATCATATGCCTTACTTCTTTACGGGTTGTTTTACAATCAGGGTACGCAAGCTAAAAATCACATTTAACACTTATTATCTTCAATATCAAAAGGCTTGACTAAATAAACTTGGTTGTTTATTGTAGCCCTGTGATAGCTCTATTTACCATGCAAAAAAAATTTGGTGATAATGTTATTTTTGGTGAATGTATGGCAATATATGTCATATTTAGAAAAATTACTCGTTTCATTTAGAAAAAGTGCTTTTTTGACCACAGGTAGCTCCAAAAGGGATGCACTTAAATCATTCTTTATACCATAAAACAAATATTTGGTTCCATATCATTGGAAACATAGTTAAGTTTTAATGTTGAATGCCAGTAAGTTTTCAGACTATTTTGATCAAATTAGTATGGAATTGTGTCAAAAAAAATGTCCTCGCCAAGACAGCTAATTTTTCAATATAAAATAACATGTCTAAAATGATTATTTTCATCCTAAAATGTGGTCAAGATATTGGGACATAAATATTAGAGACAACTAACATAAAGCTTACAGCCTTATATTTAAAAGCACTATGGAAGTAGTGGATTCTGAATAGTCAAAAAAAAGTCCTCTCCGAGAATCACTTCATTTGTTTCTCCCATCTTATAGCAGATTACACAAAACTACCATACACACACGTCAAAAAATTACCTGAAATCTGTTCTTTAACTTGTCCTTCACTTAAAAACTGGTACGTTTGAATCAATTTGAATTTTGGACCCCTGTGACACAAACTTTGTACCCTGATTGTAAAACAACCCTTACCAAAGCTGTACCTACAACAAGCTACACAAAACTAGACTAGTACTAGGGGAAGCCATGGTCTAATGAAGAAAGAAGAAGAAGAAGAAACCTTTATTTGTCACATGCACACTTCAAGCACAGTGAAATTCATCCTCTGCATTTAACCCATCTGAAGCAGTGAACACACGCACACACTCAGAGCAGTGGGCAGCCACACTATGGACCCTTTTCACGTGACGTCACGACAAACGTGGCCGCCATTTTGGACGTGTACTACCAGTAGTTTACCACAGCCAGCATTGAGGAACGGCAGCAAAGAAAGTGTTTATTTTCAGCAAGACTTCCATCATGCCACTATATTGTTGTGCACCTGGATGTAGTAACCATCAACAAACAAGGCAAGGGTTATCATTTTATCGGATCCCGGGAGATGCTGACCGACGGAGAAGACGGATAGCGGCATACCAACGCTTGTGTAGTGACCACTTTGTTGGAGGTAAGACGAATAAAATTAGCCAGAAAAGGCATTACATTGCTGTTAACATTCCATTCTAGTTTACTGTAATTATGATCTGGCAGCTATTTACACCGGATCCAGTGTAAATAGCTGCCGGAGCCAACGTCCGAGGTTCCGGAGCGCGCTCGCTCGTGGCCCGGCTGGAGCCGGTGGCCGCGGGGCCGGCGCACGCTCGCTCGCGGCCTGGCCGGAGCCGGCGGCCGCGGAGTCGGCGCACGCTCGCTCGCGGCCCGGCCGGAGCCGGCGGCCGCGGAGCCGGCGCGCGCTCGCTCGCGGCCCGGCCGGACGTTGGCTCCGGCAGCTATTTACACTGGATCTGGTGTAAATAGCTGCCAGATCATAATTACAGTAAACTAGTAAATACAGTTTTCTGCATCTCGCTCCTTTTTCTTTTATGTTTGTCGCCTTCCTCGCATTCAAACCGATTTGAGCCGAAGTCCACTACATGTCCAAAATGGCGGTCGCGTTTACGAAGGTCACGTGACTGAAAAGGGTCCATAGCGCCCAGCAGGGGCGTCACTAGGCCTTTATTTACTGGGGCACGTGCCCCAGTAAAAATCAGCTGTGCCCCAGTAAAAATCAGCTGTGCCCCAGTAAGAAAATGTTGAAAGATTTCCGTAACAAACTAGTTTCTTTGGCAGATCATTTATCTACTGTAAGTTGTAGGACAGAGTGTGTTTCAAACTTCTATCGCCTTTTCTTTCTAACTAATTTTCTGATTGGTCTGGGAAATTCTCACTGTAAACATAGCGTGCGTGCGATGAGTCCATTTAGCCTACTGGAGAGATGAGTCTACTCTTTGGATGAGTCAGAGAACGGGCTCTGGATGAGTTAAGGTAGCGCGAAGTTCTCATCTCATCTCATTATCTCTAGCCGCTTTATCCTGTTCTACAGGGTCGCAGGCAAGCTGGAGCCTATCCCAGCTGACTACGGGCGAAAGGCGGGGTACACCCTGGACAAGTCGCCAGGTCATCACAGGGCTGACACAGAGAACCATTCACACCTACGGTCAATTTAGAGTCACCAGTTAACCTACCCTGCATGTCTTTGGACTGTGGGGGAAACCGGAGCACCCGGAGGAAACCCACGCGGACACGGGGAGAACATGCAAACTCCACACAGAAAGGCCCTCGCCGGCCCCAGGGCTCGAACCCAGGACCTTCTTGCTGTGAGGCGACAGCGCTAACCACTACACCACCGTGCCGCCTAGCGCGAAGTTTTTGCAACAAAACTAAGCAAACCATATTCTAACAAACCCATTAAACTACATCGAATTAAACGATATTAAATTACTTTTCCAGATGGATATCAGACTGTTCTTCTCACGAAGCAGAGACAGGGGCAGGGAAACAGTGGCAGATGAGGATCAGGGTGAGAGAGGTAAGATTAAGGTTGTAGGCTATGTGCTAGTCAGTCATAACTAACCAGCTAAGTTCGTGAATCGTGAGAGTTGAGGTGACACATTTAGCATCAGCATGCATTAAAAGCCCAAATGCCAACAATAAATTTTTTGGGGACTGGGATGTGTTTTCCGTCTCGCTGAACTATTCCTCGCATAACTTCATCCACGAGAGCATGAGAATTATCCACTTTGCATAGGTTGGGGACAGGAACGTTAAGGTGCATTGTGCGAGAGGGGAGGGGGCATTTTGTGTGTGTGTGTTGGGGGGGGGCAGTGCCCCAGGAAAGCTTAATTCCTAGTGACTCCCCTGGCGCCCGGGGAGCAGTCCAGGCGCGGTTTTAAGGGGTGGCAAAAGGTGGCAGTTGCCACTGTAAAAATATGTCTTGCCACCCCAGTTGCCCCCCTATTTTAAAAAGAATTATTTATTAAAACACATTTTTGAAATTCAATTATCTATCTACAGAGATACTAAGCCCTCATCTCATTTCTACACGGGAGCAGATAGAAGGTGGGATGGGTGGGATTCGTCCCACCCAGATTTAAATTCACCTCGTTCGGTCCCCCCCACTTATAGGGAGGAAAAAACGTCTATGCTGTCTTTCTTTGCATAAGGCAAACCTCACGGAAAAATCAAAAGACTAATTACCATTCGGTTTATTGAGGTGCACAGCAGTACATACATAGTTGCAACAACTCACATAAAACAAAACAAAGACTGATAATCGGTTGATTGAGCTGCGCAGACTGCACAGGTTGCGAGCTCGAGCTTGGTTGCTATGGTTACCCACAACAAGTTTGACAGGCATATCGGGGACAGCTCCTAGTTCAGGACCCCAACACGGCATGATGAAGGGTGCCAAACCGAAAAGGCAGAAAACGATTGCATCGTTTTTTCAAAAAACAACGACTGTAAGTAAACTGTGCCTTACTTTATCATATCACCTTGCAATTTTTTGATAGTCTGTTCAAAGTAATGTCGTAGTGAAAGTAAAATCGTACGGAGTAGAGATGCCTTTCTGGTAGCCTCCTTCTTTCGGTGGTAGCCTGTAGATACCGTACAGTGCTCAGAAGGCAGTTTTAATGTTTAATCTGGCGTTCCCTGCCATAATTTCAGCGAGCATATTGTTTCATAAGGAAACTTTGCGAAGAGTTGTTGACTGACTGCCGCTCACGCAACACACAGGCATAGTTAGAAAGTCAGGATGCACTGGTTTACACTTTACACACACACACACATCACCCAGCCTCTCGCTATGTTTAACAGTTGGAACTTAGCGGTTTTAAAACTAGTTTTGCAGTTTTGCAATTTCTGTGTGTGATGATAATGTGTAAACTTTGGATTTCCCTGAGGGCATCAGAGTATATTCCTCGCACAACACATGGTGGGGGTGGGGTTGGGGTTGGTTTGCTGGCAGCTTTGTCCCCCCCAGTTCAAAAAACATATCTGCGCCCCTGCATTTCTACCTACCGTTTACGTTATTTCACACCCCATCCCACCCCTGGAATTTTGAAATGGTTTCACCCAGAGAGAGACGTTCTGTTAGCATTACTAGCAGGTCAGCCTAGCTCGCGTTTTCGCCTGTGTGCTATTCAGTTTAGTGATATACTTAATTTGTTTCTTTTAGTTTTACGGAAATCGAAGATGAACACATCTGTATAAGTTTGAAGTCTTCAGTAAAGATCCACAATCTAAACCGTTCGCTATCTGTCTATTTTTTGATACATCGCTAGGGCAGAATAGTTCCATTCATTGCTTGGGAACATACTTTCAGAAAAGACGGTTTAGATGGTTGAATCCATTTTCCTTGATGGTACAATAGCTCAATACATATTTGAAAAGATGACTTGATTGTGAGTCTTTCTTGAGCGTAAGTAAAAATGATTTCTACGATTTGCATAAACTGCTGCATCGACAACCTATGCCCCCCTCCTGGAGCCTATGCCCCTCCTTTGCCACCAGAAGGAAAAATCTCTGGAGCTGCCACTGAAGCAGTCAGGGGTTAGATACCTTGCTCAAGGTCACTTCAGTCCAAGGCTGCCCCATGTTAACCTAAAATGCATGTCTTTGGGGGAAACCAGAGCACCCAGAGGAAACCCACGCAGACAACATGCAAACTCCACACAGAAAGGCCCTCGCCAGCAGGGTTTGAACTCAGAACCCTCTTGCTAGGAGGCGACAGTGCTAACCACTACACTACCGTGTAATAGTGTTGCACTTTATATATGTTACTAGGTTTGTAGTCCTGTGATGTTTAAAGTGCACATCTTGGGTATATTTAGGAGCAAGATCAATGTAATTCTCTTATTTTATATTAAACTTTGATCAAAAATCTGTCACATTTTGCATTTTGTGCAATTTTTTTTTACCTTGCGCAAGACCAGAAAAATTCAGTTGAAATCAAGTCAAGTTAAGTTTATTTGTACAGCGCTTTTAACAATAAGCATTGTCACAAAGCAGCTTTACAGAATTTGAACAACTTAAATCACAAGCTAATTTTATCCCTAATCTATCCCCAATGAGCAAGTCTGTGGCGATGGTGGCAAGGAAAAACTCCCTCAGACGACATGAGGAAGAAACCTCGAGAGGAACCAGACTCAAAAGGGAGCCCGTCCTCATTTGGGCAACAACAGACAACATGACTATAACATTAACAGTTTTAACATGAAGTCAGTTTCGTTGATGTTATAAACTCTTCATTGATGGAATCTTGAGCGCAAAACTGTTCATGACAACTGCAGTCCTAAAGTTAGCAAGTCAACTGTAGTCCTCAGCCATAAAAGCGTTACTGTAAGAGTCCAGAGCGTCCTCCAGGTGTGACTTTCAACTGTCCACGTGGGGCCATCCTCTACAGGAGCGATGCGATGAGACTCCAACCAGACACAGGGCACCAGGATGGATCAGGCAGGTCTGAGGAGCAGAAGAGGTCAGCATCTCGATCCCAGGACCGACATGTAACTCAGAGGGACAGATTGGGGGGAGAAAACACAGGTTGTTAGGTATGCCCAATGTCACCTCAATAAGTAGGAACAGTATGCATATTGCACCGAGTACAAGCAGGGACTCCGGCAACTAACTATGACAGCATAACTAAAAGGGGAGAGCCAGAAGGTAACACAGGCATGAGGGAGCCCCGGGACATAAAGCAGCAGCCACTACACCGTCAACAAACTTGAGTGAGTGAGCGAGTGGGGGACTGACAGCATCCGTACATCCCAGTTTACCAAAACACTATGTCTGCGGACCCTTCAGATCTATACCAAGCCATTTGAGGCGAATTGGTCCGCCTCTGAAAAAACTTGCCATTTGGATTTCCTGGCAAACATTGATTTTCATGACATCACATGTGGGACGCCTCCTTCTGAATCCCATGTCAGTGTTGGTTTGTTTATGAGAATATGACCTGGTGGTTTTCTGCAAATTTCTTCAATGTTATCACATAATTATTAAAATGGTTAACAGATGTATCGTAGGAGGGTGTAGCAACACCAATCTTGATGGGATTAGTACTCCTCATTTTCCAAAAGACCGGACAATGAAAGAGAAATGGGAACAGTTCGTGCGAGGCACCCAGAAAAACTGGCAACATGCAACAGACCACAGCATCATATGCAGGGCTCACTTCATAAAGCCCAATGACTTTGAGAAGTATTTGCAGTGGGAAATGGGCTTCAAGAAGCAACTTGATCTGAAAAAAGACGCAGTTCCATCTGTTAGAATGCCCAAAGCAGCACCGTCTCCATTTGTGTCAGCATCACCAAAGGAGCCAGCCGTGTTCGTCTCCCCTGACAGAAGGCAAAGTGCTCCTGACATCTCATTATATTCTTCATCCAAAGGTGAAGTAACATTGCGCTCAGGCGACAATTCCATATTTCAATGCAAAATCGCGAGCTGCTAAACTTGGTCTACACAGACTGTGCACTGAACCCATGCAGGGTCTCTCAGCCTGCTGGCGGATCCACACGTGACGTCACGAATCTGCATCAATATGGCTCCAGACTCCCTTGGGATTTTTCCAGACGTGTTTTGTTATTTTATTTTTTTCTGCTGTAGACAGATGGTCCTGTGCAAAATTACCCTTCTGGATGAGTGTGTAAAGGGACATCTCATCTCCTCTAGCCACTTTATCCTGTTCTACAGGGTCGCAGGCAAGCTGGAGCCTATCCCAGTTGACTACGGGCGAAAGGCGGGGTACACCTTGGACAAGTCGCCAGGTCATCACAGGGCTGACACATAGACACAGACAACCATTCACACTCACATTCACACCTACGGTCAATTTAGAGTCACCAGTTAACCTAACCTGCATGTCTTTGGACTGTGGGGGAAACCGGAGCATCCGGAGGAAACCCACGCGGACACGGGGAGAACATGCAAACTCCGCACAGAAAGGCCCTCGCCGGCCACGGGGCTCAAACCCGGACCTTCTTGCTGTGAGGCGACAGCACTAACCACTACACCACCGTGCCGCCCATAAAGGGACATACTTTCATATAAAAAAACACTAAATTGGTCCAGGATATGCCCTTTAATGTCGCACCATGGTCCTGGAGAAACGTCATTTCATTTTATCTGTGTACTGTACAAACTGTATATGGTTGACGTGACAAATAAAAGAACCTTAACCTTAGAAGCAGCTTTGAGACCAAAAGGTCGCTGGCAGGTACAACTCGTGTCCTAATTTTAAGGACTCATGACTCGGACTTGTATGTTAACTGCATTCGGACTCATAAATTAGAGACGAGGACTCGGATTTTTTCTTTATTTTTTTGTAACATGCCATAATAATTTGGCATAAGATATTTATATCTGTGTTAATTTTTGTACTAATTTCATGCAAGAATGTCACAACTGCCCACCTTGGTGCGTGCATCAGATAGACTCTCGGGTGCGCTCTGGACAGCCAAGCGGACTCTCACATGCACGCCGTAAATGACTCGCACCTGCACGGGATTAAGGCGCAAACAGTGCACCAATATAAAAACTCTGAAAACACACTTACTTTGCAAAGTATTGAGTTGCATTGCTGATACACAGTGATGGGAATAATGGCGTTAGAAATAAACAGCGTTACTAACGGCGTTACTTTTTTAGTAACGAGTAATCTAACTAATTACTTTTTACATCGTTATAACGCCATTCCTGTTACTTACAATAAAATGCTATGCGTTACTTTACTAAAGCTGTTTTCATCTGGCATGCTGCTCGTTCAGCCTTTCTTTACTCTGCTTTAGCGTGGGGCGGGGAGACGCGAGACAATGGCACAGTAAGCCAATCAGAGTAGATTTGGACAACATACGTAGGTAGGCCACGCCTACTGCACTACTGTGCACACTTTCAATCAGAAGACACAGCGATGGCGAGCGGTCAGCCCAAGACTGGGCTTTCAAACTGGAAATACAGCCATTGCTTTTCATTACTTGAAATAAAAGGCAAAAATATGTACATGCAATGCACATTATGTCGAGGAACAAAGCGTTTGTCTTCGTCAGTGGCCAGTAATTAGTAACAATTTTAATAACTACAAAAATATATTAAATTTGATAGATGTCTTCTCTCATTGTCCCACAAAAATATTAATATAGTGTAGATAATGTTACTGATTGGTTCTGTTAAGTGTCCATTTCAGTCATTAAACACATTTAACATTCACTTTTATTATGATTACACTAATTGAATTTGATTTATTTTTTTTGGGGGGGTAACAAAATGTAACGTAATAATTACTTTCCCTGGTAATTAGTTACTTTAATGACAAAGTAACTCCGTTACTAACTCAGTTACTTTTTGGGAAAAGTAACTAGTAACTATAACTAATTACTTTTTGAAAGTAACGTGCCCAACACTGCTGATACATTACTGAGCCTTATTTCCTTGTTTGGTTTCCTGATCCCTGATTTCCTGTTTTTCGTCTTTGATTCTGCCGAGTCTACAATAACCTGTTTGTGTCTCACTCGACCTATCGCTTGTTTCACCATTTTATGATTTCGCCTGCCGTTCTGGATTGTTTACCGTCTTCACTTGTATTAATAAACACACCTTCTGCACTTACATCCGTCTCCCAACCATCTCTGACAAAATACTTCACACTCCCTGATAAAGAGAAGCACATTCACCTGTTCATACATCATGTTCAGGAACAAACTCATGTTAATGATGCTGAAACAGCCACCATCACATGGTGCAGCTGGAGTGTTGGACTCGGATCAGTAGTGGACTCAACTCAGACTACATCCACATGACAACGGCAACAAGATGTTATTAAAAAAATATCGCGTCCACATGGGCAACGGATCAGTAAAATATCAGGTCCATATGACAACGCAACGCTTGCTGAAAACGATGCAATACACATGCCACACCTCTAGGGGCGCTGTAAGACGGTCCCTTCGGAGACACCAGAACAATAGAAGTAGTAAGGACGCATGCGCATAAACTATTATCCGCGAGACTTCATATTAGCCACAAAGTCAGAAAAATCTGTTCGTAAAATTACATTATAATGACCAAATACAATGAAAAGTATTTTTCCAGTCTCACCTGTGAAAGGTAATCCCATGTGATCTCGTTTGGACGGCAAACCTGTTGGTACAGTTAAACGCAGCACATGAATGAGGCATCTTTATTCTCCGCTTTGACCCATCCAATATGGCGGCGAGGATGACGTATGATTCTACGCGGAAGGCGGCGTCTTTAATGGTCCGGAATAAATTGAATGCTACACGTTGATGGATTAATTTGCTCTTCTACGCCCTTTTTGAGGAATGTATTGTAGGACTTAAACCAACATCTGAAGAGGTGAGATCGCTCCTTTTTTTCCCTATTTTTGCTGGCGGGATTGACTCTGCCGTAAGGGCTATTCTCTCTCTCTCTCTCTCACTTTGCACCATTACACAATAAATATTCACAGTGAAAACATTTTGTAAGCGTGTTTCATGAACCAAGTTATAGGATTTGTTGACAACTCGCATCGAGTTCGTTACACTTCTACCCGGCATGAAGCACGTGTGGCTGTGATGTCATCATAAACAAATCCGTTCTACTCATCCAGACGACTTCGCAACGGCGCTGTTGCCAGATCTTTCCACTCTGGAACCCGTTCTCAAAAGATTTCGTTTTGGGGCACCCAAAACGCCGGTGCCGTGTGGACGCCAGGCCGAAACGATAAACAATTTTATCGGATTCACCTGAATCCGTTACCGTGTGGACAGAGCCTCAGTCTTGGCTCAAAATTTTCTTTCATAAAAATTTACTTGAAACTTGACTCGGACTTGAACACTGGGGACTCGAGACTGGACTTAAGGTTTAGTGACTCGACTACAAAGCCAGTCACCAAAGAGAATCCATAATTACTGGTGCCTCTCAGTACATGGTACATTTTATTTTATATCAAATATGCTCTTCAACAAGTGTTGCCAGGCAAAACAAACCTCGCCCGGCAGCACTTATTTTATACCTATATGTTAACAATAGTAATATTTCTCAGTCATCAACTGTCAGGTTATAGTCCTATGAAAATCCATGACCTTGAGTTTGACATTTCAAAGTCATTCAAGGTCAAAGATCATGGTGCCAAATGAAAGCCCGTATGGCACTTCCTATAAGTTGATAATCGTAAACATCTGTCTACCATCAACTGTTTTCAGGTTCCAACCCTCTGAAAATCCGTGACCTTGAGTTTGACCTTTCAGGATCACACAAGGTCAAAGATCATGGTGCCAAATGAAAGCCCATATGGGAGTTCCTATATGCTCATCATAGTAAACATCTGTCAATCGGCAACCGTTTTTGAGTTATAATGGAAAATATGTTATTTTGACCGTAAGGTTGACCTTTCCAGTGACCTTGACTTTCACCTTGACCCAATTAGCCCCAAAATTTTATCGGGTAATCTACGGACCATTGCCCACCTACGCTGAAAATTTGAAGTCAATCGGTGCAACCGTCTAGACACGAGATTGTTAACAGACACACACATAAACAAACAAACAAACAAACAGGCCACACTGATTACAATACCTCACTCTGCTTACTCAGTCACGGGCGAGGTAATAATTCCATCTTTAAAACATTCCAAACTAAAAGTGTGAAGACTGAATTGCGGTATAAACTCACTGCAGGCAGCCATGTTTGTTGTTTACAACGGAGCAACCTTCGACCTGCGCATGTGCTCACCTGCCTCGTTAGGCATGATCATAATACGTAGATCTACACACACAGAAATGCTCGCGGAGCCACAGCTGTGACTCGAGTCGGCCTTATAGCTTGAATTCATGACGTTAGTTCATGGTATATCCAGGATATACCATGACTGACTCACACCATATCCTTTTTTTTTTTGACATCACAAGATACGGGCGAAAGGCGGGGTACACCCTGGACAAGTCGCCAGGTCATCACAGGGCTGACACATAGACACAGACAACCATTCACACTCACATTCACACCTACGGTCAATTTAGAGCCACCAGTTAACCTAACCTGCATGTCTTTGGACTGTGGGGGAAACCGGAGCACCCGGAGGAAACCCACGCGGACACGGGGAGAACATGCAAACTCCGCACAGAAAGGCCCTCGCCGGCCACGGGGCTCGAACCCGGACCTTCTTGCTGTGAGGCGACAGCACTAACCACTACACCACCGTGCTGCCCTATTATATTAATATATATTATATTATAATTATATTACTATAATGCATTGAACATCAAATACCCAATAGTCACTCTGGAAATAAATGTAATAATGCTATAATAATACTGTACATACATACATATAAACACACACACATAACCATCGAAATCTTCACTGACCTTAACTCTTGAGTGCCCCGTCCTTCTTGCTTGTGTGACATACAGGAAAAGAAGTGTACAATGTGTACCTGTGTTTGAGACCCACACTGGGATCAAAGTGCTATTGTTTACAGACTAAAGGTGTAACTTCAAACCATGTGCATTTAGCAGTTATTAGAGTCACTCGTTTCCTCAGGGGGATAGATTTCTCTCTCCGACCCCCTTTTTTCAGTATGCTGCTCAGAAGCAAAGCAGGTTTTAGAGATGTAATCATATAGGTTGTTTTTGCCTCGCTGATCAAACTGCAACTTGACTCTGATGAGTCTGTATTGTCTTATTATTATTTTTTTCACATTGACCGTCATTGAAAAGGCAGCACAAATGGTTGCTTTACGACGTGTGTGTGTGTGTGTGTGTGTGTGTGTGTGTGTGGTAAGAAATTGCCCTTGTCTAATTTTGAACTTCTCGGAAACATATGAAACATAGAAATGAAACACACACTCTCTCTCTCTCTCTCTCTCTCTCTCTCTCTCTCTATATATATATATATATATATATATATATATATATATATGTATTAGGGTGCATCAGTTGCCCTCACTTTCATAAAATCTGATGCATTTTTGTTTGGGTGTTCCTTTTCACCAATAAAGACATCCTGTAAAATTTTTTGACCATATTCAAAAGTCTAATGGTGGCACCATGAGGTTCATTTTTTTTGCCAAAAAACGCTTATTTTATGTTTTCGCGTAAGGTTTGAATCACAATGTTGGACTCCATTTATTGATTTCTTGTGAGCCAGAGATCATGTTAAGAACCTTTGCAAGGGACTGAGAAGCATTAATGTGATTCATAATACATTTGTATTGTTTAAAAGTAGTTGAACAATGATTCAATGAACAGCTAAAACTCAAACTGTGCTTGATAATATATTTAGAAAATGTACTAAAAATGTGTATCTAAGATATTTGGTATACTCTATAAGGTGCCATAATGTTTCATGAAAAGTGATCGAAATTTTGTCATACTGTAAAAGTCATAAAATAGCAGCTTTTTCCATAACTTTGAGCTCCTGGTGCCACCATTAAACTCTTGAATTTTGTCAAAATATTTCACCCAGTGTGTTTTCTTACCAAAAGGAACATAAAAACCAAAATGCATCATGATCGGAGGAACTTTTCATTTTTAGGGGGCAACTGATGCACCCTAATATAAATATATATATATATATATATATATATATATATATATATATATATATATATATATATATATATATATATATATACACCTTGTCCTACAGTGTTTTATTTCTTCTTGTACCACAGCAAGGTGCCAATGATTACAAGTTAATTGATTACTAAATGACACGTCATACTTTTTCACCATTCATATTTACATTTAATGTTGTGTACAGGCCGTGAAACAACTTACTTATATTACTTATGTTCCAGCAGTTATAAACAATTATTATAAATACATGACACGTTTTCAATGGAACAAACGTGTTCTATTCCCTTAGCAACTTTCATTCATTTGGTTCAACAGCATGCAATACTGTTAGCATATCGCTTATCCTACATGTATTATATCACTCTACGCAATGGAGAATGAGCGTGCAATATTGTTAGGATATTGCACTTTGTCAAGACAACACGACATCGATGCGAATATCCAATGAGAGAGTTTTCTGCTGCGCATGCACACAATCATTTCTGTGTTCGCCGGGAAACAGAAAGGCGCGTTGAATACCCGAAAGGCTACAAAAACTTCATTAGATAGTCTTCATGCATATTTGCAGGAGAAAAACATACCAACGGACATCGAAAAACAGGAAAAGAGACACATCGGAGATGTAAAAACATCCATGCTAGCGAGCGACTGTGACAATAAGCAAACATGGCCGTGGAAGATAAATACGGAAGATTTTGAGAGAATTTTCGCTGCCAGGTCGCTCTGTTGTGTGTAGCTGTCGATATTGATTTGAAAAGTAGCAAAGTAAATTACAGAGGCAAATGAATATTTAAGTGCATATCCTGGACCAAATTCGTTTTTTTTTTACATGAAAGTATGTCCCTTTACACACTCATCCAGAAGGGTAATTTTGCACAAGGCCATCTGTCTACAGCAGAAAAAAATAAAATAACAAAACGCGTCTGGAAAAATCCCAAGGGAGTCTGGAGCCATATTGATCCAGATTCGTGACGTCACCTGTGGAAGCACCAGCAGGCTGCACGAGCTTGCACGGTTTCAGTGCACAGCCTGTGTAGACCAAGTTTAGCAGCTAGCGATTTTGCATTGAAATATGGAATTGTCACCTGAGCGCAATGTGGGAAACGATGAGTACTAATCCCATCATGATTGGTGTTGCTACACCCTCCTACGATACATCTGTTAACCATTTTAATAATTACGTGATAACATTGAAGAAATTTGCAGAAAACCACCAGGTCGTTTTCTCATAAACAAACCAGCGCTGACGTAGGATTCAAAAGGAGGCGTCCCACATGTGACATCACGAAAATCAACGTCTGCCGGGAAATCCAAATGCCAAGTTTTTCAGAGGCGGACCAATTCGCCTCAAATGGCTTGATTTCAACTGAATTGTTCTGGTATTGCGCAAGGTAAAAAAATTGCACAAAATGCAAAATGTGACAGATATTTGACCAAAGTTTAATATAAAATAGGATAATTACATTGATCTTGCTCCTGAATTTACCCGTGATATGCACTTTAAGTCTGAGTGAAAAATACTGTACCAAGCGTGCAAGAAGAGTCCAAAGACAGAAATCTTAGTTTCTCGGTCGTTAACCTGTGCTACTTGCTCTTGATAGATAGCACTGGTTTGACTGCTTTATTAGCATTCGCTAACACTACTGATGAGCACTACACCGGCTGGAAAGTGACTTTACTTCGGTGCTGACAGCACCGAATTGTGGGTAAGCTAGCGTTGGCCTTCAAGAATGCTGATATGAAGAGAGTGTGTATGTATAATAATAATAATAATAATATGGGGTGGCATAGTGGTTAGCGCTGTTGCCTCACAGCAAGAAGGTCCGGGTTCGAGCCCCGTGGCCGACGAGGGCCTTTCTGCGCGGAGTTTGCATGTTCTCCCCGTGTCCGCATGGGTTTCCTCCGGGTGCTCCGGTTTCCCCCACAGTCCAAAGACATGCAGGTTAGGTTAACTGGTGACTCTAAATTGACCGTAGGTGTGAATGGGAGTGTGAATGGTTGTCTGTGTCTATGTGTCAGCCCTGTGATGACCTGGCGACTTGTCCAGGGTGTACCCCGCCTTTCGCCCGTAGTCAGCTGGGATAGGCTCCAGCTTGCCTGTGACCCTGTAGAACAGGATAAAGCGGCTACAGATAATGAGATGAGATGAATATTGGCTGGCTTTTTTTGTGGTCTCTCAGATATATTCCATTCAGCTACTCATCTTTGACTCGTTCAATATCAAGCTAGCTGAATGGAATATACTGTATCTGATATATCACTCAACACCAGCTAATATTATTCAATTATTCCTTGACCAGCTTTTTTTCCTCGTTCTTGAAGTTAAAAAGATGCACCTTGCCACAGCTTGTTCCTGACCGTGAGTTACAGAGCACTGACACTGGAGATTTGCTCCAAACATGTGAAATAAATCATACGTTTAACCAAAAGCTTCACCAAATCAATGACGATACATTTTTCCTTGCAAAATAACTTTCAATTAATCTGGCTTGTTAGCATTAGCATTAGCATTAGATTATTTGGAGTGTTTGCCAGACAAGTCCATGTTACATGTTATAGAAATGAGTGTTGTTGTTGTTGTTGTTGTTTTTTTAAAATCAGTGTGTTAATATAACTATCGTGGTCAGAGCTGCTGTTATAGAAAATTAATCAATACCCTTCGACCTCTGGTATAAACAGGTGTCATTTTTGTGGCCTATTCAAAGCCATTTTGACATGTCGTCGTATTATCGAGGGCCTTGATGTTCCACTCTTGGTCCAAATGCCATGAAACTGAAGTTTCTGTTCACGTCATTTTGAAAGGAGTGCGAACGTGATGGAGTTCACTCGACTTCGTCTCGGCCAACAAATCCAGCGGCCGGTAGAATCTACACTGAAACAATGTGTGCTGGAGATCACAATCTCAGATGTACACCAACCTGGTATGAAACAAAGAGTGAACACATAAAGTATTTTGGTGAAAGCTGAATGTTATGCTTCATGAATGAACTCCTCCCAATTATTGTTATCGTGTGCTCCGTGCTCCGTGCAGAAGGCCATGCTTTCAAGATGAAAAAGTCACGACTGGTATCTCGGGCACGGTCCATCAGAACAACCCGAAAGGCCTGGCTGATGTATTGAGAGAATACTGTTATTGCAATATGAAGTCATTATTATTATTGATGATGATGATATCTAATAAATACCAGGTTTGGAGGAACATCGGTATAGATTTGGGTTAGGTTAAGCTGAAGTTCTTCTACCAACAAACGTTGCTTTGTCAGGCAGATGTAAAGGAGTGTAATAAGGCAAACTAGCAAGCAAATCCAAATCATTCGGCTAAAGGCAGAGTCAAAAACAGGAAATGGTCGGGCCATTAACAAACAGGATCTCAAAGGCAGAGGCAAAAGAGCAAGATCCAAAAATACAAACAAAGTGAAAACCAGAATAACAGAGCAGGGGAAAGGCAGACCAACAGTCACTGAGCATTTACTGCACAATGAACCAGTGCAGTGAGTGTGTGCAAGTAGTGTGCTGGGGCGACTGAGTCCAGGTGTGTGAAGTCCGGAGTTGGGAGACTCTGTGTGTGTGTGTAAGTGGAAGGTGGGCGATGTAGGCCAAGTTTACATTAGACCGTATCTGTCTCGTTTTCTTCGCGGATGCACTGTCCGTTTACATTAAAACGCCTGGAAACACCGGGAAACGGGAATCTGCCAGGGTCCACGTATTCAATCTAGATCGTGTCTGGTCCGGTGCTGTGTAAACATTGAGAATACGCGGATACGCTGTGCTGAGCTCTAGCTGGCATCGTCATTGGACAACGTCACTGTGACATCCACCTTCCTGATTCGCTGGCGTTGGTCATGTGACGCGACTGCTGAAAAACGGCGCGGACTTCCGCCTTGTATCACCTTTCATTAAAGAGTATAAAAGTATGAAAATACTGCAAATACTGATGCAAATACTGCCCATTGTGTAGTTATGATTGTCTTTAGGCTTGCCATCCTTCCACTTGCAAGTGGTAAGTGATATGCGCTGGGATCTCACACACAGCGGCTCAGTCCCGAATCACTGCTCGTGCGCTTCACTCGCGCGCTCTGTGAGCTGCGCAAGGCCGGAGTGCGCACCCTCCAGAGGGCACTCGCTGTTCAGGGCGGAGTGATTTGGAGAGCAGGATGCCTGCGGAGCCGAGCATATCCGTGTATTGGTGTTGCTGTGTGCACACTAATCGTTTTAAAAACGTTAATCTGATGATCTGCTGATACGGTCTAATGTAAACCCCACCGTAGTCCGTGGCAGCCAAGTGGAGCCTTGAGTGCAAGCTGCTGCAGACATGACAGGCTTTTCATGTGCTTGTTAGCTCACCGGCCGTAAGGTGACGAGCTGTTGCCATCACGCAGCTTCCGGCATCCGTCCGTCCGTCCATCCGTCCACAATTCACAAAAATCGCTCCTCCTCCTTCCCTGAGTCTTCAATGGATTTTGATTCGGATTGTTTTGTTTGAAAGATCTAATCAGTCTACACAAAAGTTACTCCCTGGTCTTGTGATTCCTCATTAACGAGTTCCTAATTAGGCCGGTTAACAAACTTTCAGGAAAATCGCTCCTCCTCTTCCCTGAGTCTTCAATGGATTTTGATTCGGATTGTTTTGTTTCAAAGATCTTTTCTAATCTCATGAAGAGCAACTTAGCTAATTATAAGCGAGTCTGGTTTCTCATGATACCGGTACGGCCTGCGTCACTGACGCTCTGGTTTCTGCACCTAAAATCCCAGAAAGGCTTTATAATAAGAATAATTATTCATTTTTATATACTATATATTATTCATTATTTAAAAAATACGATATTTAACATAGGCAGCTCGGTGGTGTAATGGTTAGTACTGTTTAGTACCATCTTTGAGTTTGTTGCGGGCCATATTTTGTGTTGGAGCCCAGTCTGGATCCGTAAAATTGTAGCGAGAATCTGGTTTCCCTAATGGAAAGACAAAGCAAAATAAAAGCAGCAGCATCAAAAATTATAGCCAGCTCTTTTTAAAATGAAATAATTTGATTGTTGGCTCACACATGCGATGATCGTGGATTTGTCACGTTTGACAGCGGCGAGTTTCTACACAACCAGGCTATTAAACAGTCCAATGTGTCTTATATATTGCAATCTTTCAGGGCGGCACGGTGATGTAGTGGTTAGCACTGTTGCCTCACAGCAAGAAGGTTCTGGGTTCGAGCCTAGTGGCTGACGGAGGCCTTTCTGTGTGGAGTTTGCATTTTCTCCCCGTGTCTGTATGGGTTTCCTCCAGGTGCTCCGGTTTCCCCTACAGTCTAAAGACATGCGGTTAGGTTAACATGGGGCAGTCATGGCCTGAAGGTCAGACTGAAGTGCCCTTGAGCAAGGCACCGAACCCCCAACTGCTCCCCAGGCGCTGTAGCAGAGCTGCCCACTGGTGTGTGTGAGTGTACATGTGATAAATAAAGGCTTCTTTTTCATCTTAAATTTTTTGGAAAATAAAATGTGTTTGCTTGTTTTTTTTAGCAAACACCAATGTATATTAATATAGATTTTTAGAACAATTTATCTGAATAATAATTATTTTAATATCATCACTTCTTTAATATCATTAATTTTATGCAGTATCCTAATATACGGACACAAGTGTTCTACTGGGAAATACACCACTCGTTTTTTCATCTGAGCTCCATCCAGGACATGGAGAACCAAAACCATGACATAAATCTCTTTATTTTTTTCGCGGTGTAGTTTTCATCAAATCCTGCGCTCTGATTGGCTGGCAAGTGGGTCCATATCCTATGGTATGGACCCCAGTTACGGACCCCGGTTACGGACCTCTGGCGACTCGCTTGTTTACAACAACAAACATAGTCGCATTTTTTGTCAACATTTTTTTATAAGATTATCAAAAATCTTATCAATTTTTGCCAGGATTTCTCAGGAGAATAGCATTAATTTTACAGCATGGATAGCGATAACGACAGTGTTCACAGCGAAAGCGAGTTTTACTACCCTGAGGAAGAAGAAATAAAAGAAAACATTTCAGGAGAAAGCTAAAAACCTGTAACTGCTGCTAACGCCGAGCAAAAACATGGCTGAATCCTGAATGACTCAATTTTGTATAAATAGGGGACTACATAGGCGGCAAAATGTAGTTTTTTTCCTGCCATGGAAGTGCACTTGTATACCGAGGAGGAAACAATTTGCATTACAGCCGTGAATGAGGATTCAAAATAGCATTAATTTTACATCATGGATAGCGATAACGACAGTGTTCACAGCGAAAGCGAGTTTTACTACCCTGAGGAAGAAGAAATAAAATAAAACATTTCAGGAGAAAGCTAAAAACCTCTAACTGCTGCTAATGCTGAGCAAAAACATGGCTGAATCCTGAATGACTCAATTTTGTATAAATGGGGGACTACATAGGCAGCAAAATGTAGTTTTTTCCCTGCCATGGAAGTGCGCTTGTATACCGAGGAGGAAGCAATTTGCATTACAGCCGTGAATGAGGATTCAAAATGGCGGCTCGGCTCGGTTCTCCCTTTCGGGCGCTCTCGTTTTCTGTTAGAATTTGGTAAAGAAAAAATAAATATTTTATTTACCAGCTTAAGGTCAGTCCGTATGGTGAAATACCGTGACCTCGGCCTTGAATACTGACCTCAGCCCAGAGGGCCTCGCTCAGTACTTTCAAGACCTCGGTCACGGTATTTCACCATACGGACCTCCCAGCTGGTAAATAACATAGATATATGTCACTCGTGAGGAAATTGATGAATTGTTTTGATAAATTTGGGTACGTTTTGTTTGTGAATGTGTCGATATAATAAAAAGAAAATCACACGTTGGCTTGAAGATATGAAGTTTATCATCTTGTGCTGAAAAAATCTTATTTTTCATACAAAATACGTCACGGATCTGAGTGACATATTTCCCGATATTTCCCTCTGATGATGTCACTCCCAGTGTTTTCCCACTGACTAGATGTGCGTTGTCAAAATGGTGAACTGGTTCAAAATTAAAATTCTTTTGATTAACTTGTATTTTTTTTTGTGGATGTGTCCATATAATATGATATTACACGGCCGTGCAAATATATGAAGTTTATCTTCTTGTTTTGAAAAATATTTTCACTTGTTTGCTTCACTCATGAAATATACATTTACTACTTGAACATAAACTTCATATCTTCACGCAACCGTGTCATATACAATACATTTACAGATACACTCACCGGCCACTTTAATAGGAACTTGTTCATGATTCTAAAGGCCTCTGCATGCTCTTGCGACAAGGCTTTCGCAGATAGCTTTTCGCAGACAGTTGTAAGTTATCGTTGAGCGGGGAGTAATAGGCGTGCGCGATGTTATTCACCGCCACAACGCAAGGGGGCGCGAAGTTGCGAAATCGCTAGGAGTAGTTGGTGGGTGTGGTTAGTGGAGTGTTTATCCTCTGGTTACTTATAATGACTAGAACTGGAGTCGTATAGATGTACGTACTTCCTCACTTCCTCGATCAACTGCTCTTCGTGCTGCTCCATCTTCGCTCGTGTTTTTAAAAATGGCGGTCGTGAAAACAAACCAAACCGGGAAAGTAGGGAAGCGGAAGTGCGTGTACAGCGGATGTAGAGTGGACCAATCAGAGCCCTCTTGTCTGCGACACTGTCTGCGAGGCTTCTACGGTGGTCACAATTTTTGGGAGGTGTGCGCAGAGCGTCTGCGAAGGTGGGGGGGCTACACAGACACTATCTGCGGCGCCGTCTGCGAGGACTGGGTTGTCAGCATAAATTGGCCTTAAGATTCCTGTTCTTGGCTGCAGGAGCGGAACCAACCAGCATGCTTTTCTGCTCACCACGGTTGTAAAGAGTGATTATATTATGAGTTACTATATCCTTCCTGGCAGCTCTGGTCATTTTTCCACCCACAGAACTGTCACTCAACTCAACTCAACTCACTGTTTTTTGTTTTTCGCACCATTCTGTGTCAACTCTAGAGACTGTTGTGTGTGAAAACCCCAGGAGATCAGCAGTTTCTGAAATACTCAAACCAGCAGTCCATCTGGCTCAAACCAACACCCATACCACAGTGAAAGAAAGAAAGTCACACTTTGAGATCACAATATTTTTTCCCATTCTGGTGTTTGAACATTGCGAACGTTAACTGAAGCTCTTGATTTCTGTCTGCATGATTTGATGCATTGTGCTGAGGTCAAGGGATCAGCTGATTAGAGAACTACATAAAACTTCAGGTGGATGGGTGTTAGGGGAAGCCATGGCCTAATGGTTCGAGAAGCAGCTTTGGGACCAAAAGGTTGCTGGTTTGATTCCCTGGACCAGCAGGACTGGCTGAATTGCCCTTGAGCAAGGCACCTAACCCCAAACTGCTCTGGCAAGAGTGGTAGTATACGTTGTGTCTTTAGTCTCCGCATTATTCTCATTACATTTTAAAACCACAGTCTAACATTATATTTGTTAACAATGAGTTGTATAAGTGTTAAATGTCTTCATAAAAAGGTAATTCTATATATCTCTTTCTTTCTGGCAGTCGTTTAATTTCTCAGTGCACTGATTTAATGTGCCGATTTTGTTTGAAGCTTCCCCATCCAGAATCTCCAGATGTGGAGTGTTATGGAGATGTTGTGCGATGTGAAGCTCTGTGTTTAAGAATGCAGCTATTGTGTTGATCAGCTCTAGAGAATTTATGGACACGCTGGTGGCGTGTTGCGTCTGGTGACTGTTTAAACAAGATATTAATCAGCGGTGAAACGAACAATGCGCTGAGTAGAAGAGGATATGCAGCGTTAAGTCAGGCTCGGCAGACAAAGTCCAAGCATTCCAGTATGGGTTACTAAAACTTGAACAAAAACAATATCAACACACTGACAGCCAGATTTGCTTCGGCTGGTGTTTATCCACCGTCTACTCTCCATCTGTCTGTTTGCACTTCACATGTTTTTGAATATATATATATATATATATATATATATATATATATATATATATATATATATATATATTATTCCAGGGCTTTATACTTGTTTTTGAATCTATTTTTTAAAATATGACGCACATTTTTTTTTTTTTTTTTTTTTGCACACGGTGAATATTTTTGCATTTTTTTTTTCAGCCACAATACATAACCACATATACAGTTGTGGTCAGAAGTTTACATACAGCGACATGAATGTCATCTTGGATATGAATGTCATGGCAATATTTGGGCTTTCAGTCATTTCTTTGAACAGTTCTGTTTCTGTGGCGGAATGATTGTACAGCATACAGCTTTAATTTAAAAAAAACAACAACAGAACTTGGTGCACAAGTTTTAATTTTCTTTGGGTTTTCTGAAATCAACACAGGGTCAAAAATATACATACAGCACACCTAATATTTGGGTAAAATATATCTTCGCAAGATTCACCTTGACCAAACATTTTAGTTTACCATGAGCAAGCTTCTGGCAGAATTCTGGTTGGATATTTCATGACTCTTCATGGTAGAATTGGTAGAGTTCAATTAATTTTTTTCCCTTGGCATGGACTCGACTTAAAAGCACGGTCCATATATTTTCAATAGGGTTGAAGTCAGGACTTGTTTTAAGCTTAATATTAGCCTGCTTTATCCTCCACAACCAGCTCTGATGCATGTTTGGGTTCATTGTCCTGTTGTA
Source organism: Neoarius graeffei (assembly GCF_027579695.1). Lineage (NCBI taxonomy): Eukaryota > Metazoa > Chordata > Actinopteri > Siluriformes > Ariidae > Neoarius > Neoarius graeffei. Next base: position 71,793,728 of record NC_083581.1, on the reverse strand, counting down.
ACTCCCAAGTCGTGTTCAAGTTTCTGATGGTTTATGCTGAAGAATTCTGAGGTAGTCCTCCTCCTTCATTATTCCATCCACTTTGTGCAATGAACCAGTTCCACTGGCAGCAAAACAGCCCCAGAACATGATGATGATCCTACCACCACCACCAGCTGGTACAGTGTCCCTCTGTACATGGTGGTCATTGTGGCCAAACAACTCAATCTTTGCCTCATCTGACCATACAGCTTTCCTCCAGAAGGCTTTTTCTTTGTCCGTGTGGTCAGCTTCAAACTTTAGTTAAGCTTGAAGGTGTCAATTTTAGAGCAGGGGGTTATTTCTTGGATAGCAGTCTCTTAGTCCATGGTGATCTGAACTGTAGACAGTGATCCATCAGCTTCCAGTTCATGGCAGGGCTGTGCCATGGTAGTTCCCAGTTTGAGCCTGACCATCTGAACCAATTTCCTTTCAGCTGAGGGTGACAGTTTGGGTTTTCTTGAAGTAAAGTGGCTTGGCAAAGTGACTACACTTCACAATAACTGTTTGAACTGATCTTGGAATTTGCAGTTGTTTAGAAATGGCTCCAAGAGACATTCCGGAGTTGTGTATATGTGCATTCCTCTTTCTCAGATCTGCACTGAGCTTCTTGGACTTTCCCATTTTACTGTGTGTTAGTCAATCCAATGAGTGCTATAAACAAACCCTTTTTATGAAGGCACAGAGAAGCTACCAGCTGTAGTCAATCATGATCACGAACAGGAAGTTAAGAGACCTCGGCCTTGGCAAGATAAGAGACATTTTGGAAGTTTCAGCACCTCTGAATTAATCATCTAAGTGAGCGTATGTAAATTTTTGACCCTGTGTTGATTTCAGAAAACCTAAAGAAAATTTAAATTTGCGTACCAAATTCTAGCCTTTTTTTTTTAATTAAATTGTATGCTGTACAATCATTCTGCCACAGAAAAAGAACCGTTCAAAGAAATGACTGAAAGCCCAAATATTGCCATGACATTCATATCCAAGATGACATTCAAGTCACTGTATGTAAACTTCTGACCACAACTGTACACCTTCGTGTGTGTTTATACACTTCAAGAAATGATGATGTGTGCAAAGTTAATGATGAGCATCTCCATGCTTTTGTGTCTTATCACTCTCCTTCTTCCATAAACATTTAATTCTTGACAAAAATATCTAGTTGGCTTCAGTGTCTGCCTCATGCTGAGCGTGTGTCCTGGTCCCCTGGGTCACGAGTCTCCGTTTGCTTCATCACTCCATTCTTCTCAATGAGGGAGGGGTCATAGGGATCTTTTAATACTGTAGTTCCTCTCATTGTTCTTAATCTTTTTTTATGGGCTGCTGGTGCTGACCAACCGTGGTATGTCCTTTAGATCTGACCTCGTCTGGGAGATCCGTGCTCGCCTTCTCCCGCTGTCTCCATCTCAACCACCTCTCCCTTCCTATTCCGTCAAGTGTGTGTCTCTCCATCTCTTTTTATGGTTGCTCAAGATTAATTATTTTTCTCAGGAATTCATTAGTTTTCACTTTATCTTTTCATGCTAGGGTATTGTTATGAGCATAAACATTTCCTTAACGGTGCTCCTGTCTATTCTATTGTGGATTTTTTTTTCCAGTTGTGCTGCTGAGTACACTTCACCATCCCAGTGGCTGTTGGCTGTTATATCTCTGATTTTATGCAAATTACAGCCTTGTTATGCTGTAATACTTATAAATGAGAGAAGACTCGTGTACACAAATCTCAGTTCATGCCCAAGAACTTTTTTTTAAATTTCATTTTGACATTTGAAAGCTTGAACAAGTTTACGTGTATTTATTCTGTTCACATTCACTGGATATGAGCAATCATGTGCTCTGATTGGCTACTCTACTACTAGGATATCAGCTCATATACCATGAGGAGAGGAAAACAAAATGGCGGTACGTGTAGCTGAACCAACCGAGGACGAAATAAAAACTCTACTCGAAAATAAAACCTCAAAAAAAAAAACAAGCAACAAAAATATGGAATGAAAGTATTTCCTGGTAAAAACGCAACTTTTTTTTTTTACATGTTTCGATAATAATTATTATTATAGGGCGGCACGGTGGTGTAGTGGTTAGCGCTGTCGCCTCACAGCAAGAAGGTCCGGGTTCGAGCCCCATGGCCGGCGAGGGCCTTTCTGTGTGGAGTTTGCATGGTGTCCGCGTGGGTTTCCTCCGGGTGCTCCGGTTTCCCCCACAGTCCAAAGACATGCAGGTTAGGTTAACTGGTGACTCTAAATTGAGCGTAGGTGTGAATGTGAGTGTGAATGGTTGTCTGTGTCTATGTGTCAGCCCTGTGATGACCTGGCGACTTGTCCAGGGTGTACCCCGCCTTTCGCCCGTAGTCAGCTGGGATAGGCTCCAGCTTGCCTGCGACCCTGTAGAACAGGATAAAGCGGCTAGAGATAATGAGATGAGATTATTATTATTATTATAGCATTGTTCACAAATTGCTCCTGTCATTTCGCTGGTTTCTTTACATTCTAAGCGGAAATGATTTTGTCGGACATTTTGGATAAAGTTTTTATTGATCAAATTTGCAAAAAAAAAAAAAAGCTTCATTTCTCAAAATCCAGTGAATATGGATCGAATAAAACAGTTATTCCACTCAATTTTGTCGTATATGGCTTATAGACAACTTGGTGCTATGTGCCTCGTTGGTTTTCAGCTCATGTACGACTCGATTTTGTGGAATAACTGATAGATAGATAGATAGATAGATAGATAGATAGATAGATAGATAGATAGATAGATAGATAGATAGATAGATAGATAGATAGATAGATAGATGTTTGAGAAAAACTTATCGACTTGAAGTATTCAGTGAATTACTGAGGGAACTTGCTCGGTAAGTGGATCCCTTCATTTGAACTTTAAAACAGGGGACCATTTGATTAGATAAGAGATGGATATTTTCTGTGACTTCGTATTTTCTTGTTAGCAATGTTGGCATCTTGGTATTAGTACAATGTTTTATTCATTATCTAGTGTTTTCACTGGTGTTTTAGTAGATTACGCTATAATTTTGAATTTGAGCTTAGAAAAAGTAGTAATATACCGAATATTAAAGGAGCCAGCTGACACATCCCAGAAGCCCCTGCTGAGTGGCGAATTACCATTTCTGATGCCACTGATATTCCACAACAACGCAAAATAAATAAATAATAAATAAATAAATAAATAAATCCACAACAATGTACCAACATGCCAGGCCAAAGATCATAAGTTGTAACGTGAAATTGAAGATATTTTATGGTTGGAATATTTGAAGTTCTTTTGACGGATGCATTCCGTTTTTTGTATTTGCCATGAATTCCTGATTCGGTTCGGTTCGATTCACAATCTTGGGTTCACAATTAGATTTTCCCCAAGATATTTTTTGGGGGAAAAAAAGAAGAAGAGGAAGAAGAAGAAGAAGAAATTTCACCACCAAAAAATGCAACATTTATTTTCCTATTCTTTATAAACTAAATATTCAACTATATATTTATACACATATATAGACACGAGTGTTTTATTTGGAAATACACCACTAATATTTTTCATACGAGCTCCATCCGGGACATGGAGAACCAAAACCGTGACATAAATCTCTATATGTCACTCGTGAGGAAATCGATAAATTGTTTTGATAAATCTGGGTACTTTTTGTTTGTGAATGTATCGATATAATGTTATGTATTGGGATGCCATTCAGTTGTTTTTGTTTTGATTGTTTACGTGTGAATCAGTTTGTTATGGCAATGATCGACCTGTTGTTCACGATTGCACATCTAGAATATAGCAGAATAACTTGGACTGTTCGGGATATTACAGTGGATTGCTGGCTGCGCCGAATTGTGTAGGATGTAATGCCGCTCTTTCGAGTTCCGTCTGGGAAGTTTGGCAGACTATATAAATATAGCGAGTTGACATCTGGGGGGTGCCACGTCTTTGTGTTTCAAGGTCGAGGGGAGGAGCTGGGATGTCATCTTGGGTGTGGTCCTCGCGCTGGCATTTTTGAAAATTCAGAAGTCATCCTGATAACCACATCTTTGTGACCCCTGCGGACTTGAAACCTGTTGTCAACAAAATGCATCAGGGATCTCATTTCATTATCTCTAGCCACTTTATCCTGTTCTACAGGGTCGCAGGCAAGCTGGAGCCTATCCCAGCTGACTACGGGAGAAAGGCGGGGTACACCCTGGACAAGTCGCCAGGTCATCACAGGGCTGACACATAGACACAGACAACCATTCACACCTACGGTCAATTTAGAGTCACCAGTTAACCTAACCTGCATGTCTTTGGACTGTGGGGGAAACCGGAGCACCCGGAGGAAACCCATGCGGACACGGGGAGAACATGCAAACTCCACACAGAAAGGCCCTCGCCGGCCACAGGGCTTGAACCCAGACCTTCTTGCTGTGAGGCAACAGCGCTAACCACTACACCACCATGCCACCCCACATCAGGGATCATTTTTCAGATTCTTTGCTTCAGGATATTATCCTTTTTGTGGTATTTTCCTTTATTATTATTGGTTTTTTTTTTTGGAAGCTTTATTTTTATTTAATAAATCCACAAGCTGTATTCCGGTCTTTTCTGTTGTATGTCTATGAGCCAAAATACATAACAATAATAAAAAGAAAACCACACGTTGGCTTGAAGATATGAAGTTTATCTTCTCGTGTTGAAAATCTCACGTTTTTCATATGAAATACATCACGGGTCTGAGTGACATATTTCTCGATATTTCACTCCGATGACGTCACTCCCAGTGTTTTCCCGCTGACTAGACGTGCGTTGTCAAACTGGCGAACTGGATCAGAATTAAAATTCTTTTGATTAACTAACATTTTAGATCTGCTTTTTTGTGTGTTTTCGCCGCATTCGAGCTGTGTTACTTCCGCCTAGGGTGACGTCATGTGCATTCCTACTATTTTATGTTATTAAACAACACAATTACAGCTTGGAAAACCAAGAGATTATGCAGCCTAATAATAACCACAGTTCATTATTTGTTTCCTCGATTCGAATCATTATATATTTGATTTATCATCACACGATATTTTGTTACATGGTTATTCAAATCAAATCAAATCAAGTTTATTTGTACAGCGCTTTTAACAATAAACATTGTCGCAAAGCAGCTTTACAGATTTTGAACGACTTAAAAGATGAGCTAATTTTATCCCTAATCTATCCCCAATGAGCAAGCCTGTGGCGACGGTGGCAAGGAAAAACTCCCTCAGACGACATGAGGAAGAAACCTCGAGAGGAACCAGACTCAAAAGGGAACCCATCCTCATTTGGGCAACAACAGACAGCCTGACTATAATATTAACAGTTTTAACAGGTATAACCATCAACTGTCCTCATGGGGCCGTCCTTCACAGGAGTGGGGCGATAAAACTCCGACCAGACACAGGGCACCAGGATGGATCAAGCAGGTCCGAGGGGCAGAAGAGGCCAGCATCTCATTGAGTTATTGAGGCCAGCATCTCATTGAGCATCTCATTGGTTATTCTGTTGGAAAGCACTAGAACTAGCCTTGGCTATCTACTGGGCAGCCACAAAGGGGAAAAAAAAAATACCAGGCGTATTGTGTTCTAAACTTCCACATATGAAGCGTGGATAAAGAAAAAGTTTGAGATGGGCTACCATAGGAACCACTACCAGTGAATTAGCAGAGGTTTTGCTGCAGTGTGGGTGAGGAGAGCTAGTAGAGCCCGTATGTAAACAAAAACAATGAATTGGATTCTGGGACGGCTGAGCTGGCCCCTTTAAATGGAATGTGTTTGAATGGGGTCCTTGTTTGAATTCTGAAAAGTCCAAGTCTGCAGCCATGTCTGTGGATTAATTTCCTTTTCACAAGTCTGTTTACACAGTACTGTTAGGGAATGTGCAAATCAGTGAGGTCAAGTGGAACTCGGTTACCATATTCTCACTCACTAAGATAAAAAAAAAAAGTCCTACAAACCAAAAATACAGTGTTTGATAGTCCAATTCAGTAAATGACTCAGCATATCTCAGTTAAGACATTAAGGGAAAGAATACAGATGGATAAGACACCGTGCTGAGGTCATACTTTATTCATGCTTTAAAGGAAAAAAAAAAAAACTTGGTAGAGGTCAAGATGTGGTCCATCAACATTTATCCTCCTTGCAGAACAAAAGGTCACGCCACACGCCCTCCCTCCTCTTCCTGTCCATGCTGCTGCTTCGACGCCAGTGTCACGCTTATTACTGTCACACCGTTTTAACAAAAAGGCTGTAACTATTGACACAACAATGGCTGTTTAAGTGCTTGTTCGTTCACAGATGTGTGATTTCAAACAAGGACAGCAATAAAATGTCTGGCTCAGTGTAATGCTAATGCTGATTCCATTTATTGGGTCGCATTCTGAGAGAAGAGACAATCTTGGGTTGTTGGTTTTGTAAACAAGAAGGTATAATGTAGGGAAAACATGTATGGATAAAAATATTCTAGGAAGTTACAGAGCAGTCAGTCATTCACATTAAAGGCTCTCAGTATGCCACTTCAAAAAAAAAAGTATATCATGCACAAATGTACGGTAAGCACCAGGTAGACTGGGTTAGAACCAAAAATGTTCTGCCAAAATGAGAGTTATGGTCATAAACTCACCACTGGCGACCGTTAGAGAATGATTAACACACATTGTCCTTGGGTTGTAGCCCAAGATGAGTTGTACACTTGCACTAACTAGTGAACACTCTTAGGCTACGTTTACATTAGACCGTATCTGTCTCATTTTCTTCGCGGATGCACTGTCCGTTTACATTAAACCGCCTGGAAACGCCCGGAAACGGGAATCCGCCAGCGTCCACGTATTCAATCCAGATCGTGTCAGCTCCGGTGCTGTGTAAACATTCAGAATACGCGGATACGCTGTGCTGAGCTCTAGCTGGCGTCTCATTGGACAACGTCACTGTGACATCCACCTTCCCGATTCGCTGGCATTGGTCATGTGACGCGACTGCTGAAAAACGGCGCAGACTTCCGCCTTGTATCACCTTTCATTAAAGAGTATAAAAGTATGAAAATACTGCAAACACTGATGCAAATACTGCCCATTGTGTATTTATGATTGTCTTTAGGCTTGCCATCCTTCCACTTGCAAGTGGTAAGTGATATGCGCTGGGATCACACACACAGCGGCTCAGTCCCGAATCATAGCTTGTGCGCTTCACTCGCGCGCTGTGTGAGCTGCGCAAGGCCGGAGTGCGCACCCTCCAGAGGGCACTCGCTGTTCAGGGCGGAGTGATTTGGAGCGCAGGATGCCTGCGGAGCCGAGCGTATCCGTGTATTGGTGTTGCTGTGTGCACGTGAATCGTGTATTGGTGTTGCTGTGTGCACACTAATCGTTTTAAAAACGTTAATCTGATGATCCGCTGATACGGTCTAATGCAAACATGGGCTTACAGTTAACAATAATAGTATAACAGACATTGACGGAACAATTCTTCGTTTGCAACGACGTGACCAAAACTGCTTGCGTCACTGACCGCTGCCATGTTCAGGATATACTTACTTACTTACTATCTATCCATCCATCCAGTGGTAAGACACACAGGGGTAAGAGTACAGACTGGAAGGTAAAGAGGAGTTATATTTAGAAGCGTGTAGTCATTTCTCAAATCTATTTTAAAAACAATCATTTTGACGGCTTCAAAAGACAGGTATCTAACACACTATATAACATATTTAGTTATAAAAGAGCCCTCACCGGGCGAGGAGGCTGCCGTATTTGAGGTAATGGATTGACATGAATCTTGTTCGATTGACTCTGTGATGGTTTGGGAAGATTCTTCAAAAATTTTGCGTTTCTTTCTGCGCTCTGTAAGCCTAGCATTTCGAGCTACCGCTTTAGTCCCATCGGTGATTTTGTTGCAAATCATATTTTGTTTTGGAGCCTAGTCTGGATCCGTAAAATTGTAGAGATCAGCTGGTTTCCCTACTGGAAAGAAAAAGCAAAATCATCAAAAATTATATCCAGGTCTTTTTAAAATGAAATAACCGTAGAAGTCTTTGATCGTCGGCTCACGCAGGTGATGATTGCGGCTTTGTCACTTTTGAGAGTTTCTACACGACCAGGCTATTAAACAATCCAATATTTCTTATATATTGCAATCTTTCAGGGCGGCATGGTGGTGTAGTGGTTAGCACTGTTGCCTCACAGCAAGAGGTAACCCCTGTCCGCGTGGGTTTCCTCCGGGTGCTCCAGTTTCCCCCACAGTCCAAAGACATGCAGGTTAGGTTAACTGGTGACTCTAAATTGACCGTAGGTGTGAATGGTTGTTTGTCTCTATGTGTCAGCCTTGTGATTATCTGGCAACTTGTCCAGGGTGTACCCCGCCTCTCGCCCATAGTCAGCTGGGATAGGCTCCAGTTTGCCTGCGACCCTGTACAGGATAAGCGGTTACGGATTATGGATGGAGCACCAGAAGGTAACACAGTCATGAGGGAGCCCTGGGACATGTCACTTCCTTCTCTGGGTGGAGTCTTGCCAAATGACGATTGAAGTTCGAGGTTGTCCCCGTCGTCTCCTCGATAGTTCTTCTACATATGGAACACATCGCAGTGCATTTTTTCCCACTGCACGAGAAGTCTGTATCAACAAAGCGGACAATCCTAGGGGCGTCTCTCCAGGCATTTTAGCGCCATTGACGTTAGTTTGTTCCTGAACATGACGTATGAACAGGTGAATGTGCATTCTCTTGCACAAAATTAGTATAAAAATGAATGTAGATATAAATATCTTATGCCAAATTATTATGGCATGTTACAAAAAATAAAGAAAAAATCAGAGTCCTCGTCTCCAACTTACGAGTCCGAATACAGTTAATGCACGAGTCGAATAATGGTCATTATGATATATATATATATATATATATATATATATATATATATATATGAGGGACTATGGCAGAAATTTTTTGGGTTGCAGTGGGATCACTTTTTGGCATTTAGCTCAGCATTGTGAGACACTTAAGCACCGCAGCCTTGAACAACACTGGGAAAAAAAAAACCTGCTTCATTGTCTGTGTCTCCCTCGTTTGTGCCCTCCACCCATGTAGCCTTGACACTCCACACTGCCTTTCAGCTCCACCCCAGAGACTCTTGGTGAAGAATGATGATGGCCATCTGCAGTATGGTGCCCAAAACACACACACACACACACAAAGAAAGGGAGGGAGGGAGAATGTGACACACACACACCTTTTGAGTGTGGCCAAAGTGCCTGAAGGACTCTTGGCTCGAAATGACTCTAGTGCTGACACTAGTGATTTCTAAATGTGCTGATACACAAAAACAGACATCTGACTATTCAGCGAGCGCTGGCGTACAAACTGTGATGTAATTGATGATATTGTGTTTTACAGTAAGACGAACAGCTACAATCTCTACGAATGTAGTCAGAAGTCATGAAGGTTCATGAAGGGTAGACTTGAATTCTTTCATAGCTAAGGTCAGGTCAGGCCATGTTTGGTTATTAAAGACAGAGTTTGTCATTGTTTTTAAAGTGTGCCTAAATCTAAAATAATTAACAATTATTCACAGACGGTGAAGTGAATATCGGTGAATAATAACCGTCACGAAGTCAAGGTTATTATTTCACTGATATGCACTGAGCCTGAGGTAGATAATTGTTTTATTATAAATACACAAGTGATTATTACAAATTTTTTTTAAATCATATTTTAAAAAAAAATAGGTACCCTAAAAAATGCGTACATGTGGCTACTGCTTATAAATAAAATTGTTTTCTGATACCGTGGCCATACAGTAAATATAGCATATACTGTATATTTACTCTGTGTCCAAAATCGCTCACTCGTTCACTACTCCCTATATAGCGAATTACTGTATAGAGGACTATATAGTGAGCTCATTGGTAAAATGAAAAAAAAAAAAAAACGCTTTCGGACACTAGTCCATTGTGCTGGTATTTACGTCATTACTGTCGCACAATTAAAACGTGCCAGATCAGTCGGCTGGTGGGTTTTCAAAATAATAAACACATGCATGTATTTTTGTGATAAATCCATATTATTCGGAGCACATTTCCCACATTAATCAATACCTGCATCTTTCAGTTTCTTTTTAAATCAAGGCTGAATACTTTCTTCTTTGCAGCTGCCTTTTATTAAATCAAATTTGAGACTCTTAATTTGATTTCTTTCAGCGTGACCCCAATGCATGATGGGATATATTGCTTTGGTTCGTGACAATCAGTTGTATGCTACTTTTCATGATGCATTGTGGGATACTTTGAGTGCACTATAAAGGGTGTAAATAATCCTCACTAAGGTTTCGGACAGCACTACAAAATAGCGTCCCCACTATATAGTGAGTAGGAAGTGATTTCGGACACAGGGTTAGTCTATGAGGCAGTGGCCACAAAAATGAAGCCTAATCCAAAAATGGGCAATTTAAAAATCACAGAAATAAAAAATATACCAAGTGTCTGTACTTTATATTATTCTACTCTTACCTCTTACAGTTTTTGAAACTGAAACCTCCGAATCAAGGCTGACATACACATGCTGTCACCATGACCCAAACTCTTATTTCCCGAAAAAGGCCCGGCGCTAGAGCTCAGTGGTCTCAATACTCTTTTCAATAACTTCCTGTAACAACTCTGTGGCAGCGGGGGCGTGGCCAAGTGTTAGTCTGTGAATGGAGGGCGGAGTCAGGGAAGGTAAGTGGTGGAATCATTGCACCTGATGGGAATTAACCTGTGTTTGTGTGTCTTCCCCAGTGATCGTGCCCTTTAAAAGGAGAGAGAGAGCAGAGAAAGGGAGCTCTCTCCCCACCCAGAACACTTGTGTGTGCGTGTGTGGCTGGGAGAGTGTGGAAAGCTGAAAAGCGAAAAATAAAAAGAGTTTTTGTTTTCTCAGTTCTAGCCTGCCATGCTTCTGTGCTCCACCCACCTGGTCAGATACCACAGTGGTGCTGAAACCCAGGATGAGTGCATAAGGGAATGGCCACATGGAGTCCTCCCCTTTCAAGGACCTGGTCCATGCCCTCACCACGGCCCAACAGAGCCAGCACCAGGTGCCGATTGCCCTCCGGAAGGAGCAGGAACAATGGTTCGAAGCCCTGGTGCTGGCGCAACAGGAAGATCGCAAGGTGTTCCGGCACCTGCTCGCGTCGGTGGGGTCCACCACCGCCGAGGACCCTCCCCACCTCACCCTAATGAAGATGGGTCCACATGACGACCCTGAAGCCTTCCTTGCTCTTTTTGAGCAGGCAGCAGAGGCGTGGGGTTGGCTGGTGGAACAGCGCGCGGTGCGCCTCCTCCCCCTGCTAATGGGCGAGGCGCAGCTGGCCGTGCTACAGCTCCCTGCCGACAGCCGGCTGGTCTACACAGACCTCCGCAGGGCTGTCCTCCAATGCGTGGGGCGCACCCCGGAACAACAACGGCAGCACTTCCGCGCGCTGCACCTGGAGGAGGTCAGCCAGCCGTTCGCGTTTGGCCAGCAACTCCGGGACGCCTGCTGGCAGTGGCTGAGGGCCGACAACTGTGACGCCGAGGGAATCATCAATCTGGTGGCGCTGGAACAATTCGTCACCCGACTTCCGGAAGGAACAGTGGAGTGGGTCCAGTGCCATCGCCCGGCGTCACTGGATCAGGCCATCAAGCTGGCGGAAGACCATATGGTGGCCGTTCCTACAGCAGAACAGCATGTCTCCCCTTCTCCCCTCTCTTCTCTCTCTCCCTCTCCCTCTGTTCCTTGTCCTCGCCCCATTCCCCCACCGCAGAGGCGGGGGCCGGCTCCACCCCAGCCGGCCCGCCGCACCCATGGTACCCTACCATTTCCTACTTCCTTTTCTGTGTCTCCCCCCCCCCCCCCCCCCAGGTGAGTGATCTCCAGAACACTGGTGCAGAGAGAGAGCCTGGGCCGGTATGCTGGTGCTGCGGGGAACCGGGGCACCTCCAGCATCAGTGCTCGGTGATGGAGGTGGGCGCGGTGGTCCGGATCCCCGACGTGCTAGGGACCGCCCTCGATCGGGCCGGAGCGTATCACATACCGGTGAGTATCCAAGGGGATACGTATCAGGCTTTGGTGGACTCCGGCTGAAATCAAACCTCAATCCACCAAAGCCTGGTGCAAGACAAGGCATTGGGAAGAGCACAATTGGTGAAGGTGTTGTGTGTGCACGGGGATGTTCACAACTACCTTTTAGTGTCAGTCCACATTCTATTTCGAGGGGAAAAATTTAAAGTAAAGGCGACGGTTAATCCTCGCCTTACCCACTCGATAATTTTGGGGACTGATTGGCTGGGATTTCGGGAATTAATGATGCATTTAGTGAAGAGTGGGGCCTGCCATAGTTCAGCGGGGGGAGGTCCTGGAGTGGCATTGGCGGGAGCAGCTGTCACAGAGCCGTCCACACCATCACCACGTCAGAGTGAGGAGCAGCATGCTCCTCCTCCCTCTCTTGGGGAATCCCTCGCGGATTTCCCATTAGAGCAGTCGCGAGACTCTGCGGCACGCATTTGACCAAGTGAGAGTAATCGATGGTCAAACTCTAGCCAAACGCCACCCCATCCTTCCCCTATTTTTCCATTATTAAGGATAGATTACACCGAGTGATGCAGGACACTCAAACTAAGGAACAAATAACACAGCTTTTAATCCCAAAGAGCCGCCGGGAATTTATATTCCAGGCGGTTCACTTTAATCCCATGGCCGGACACTTGGGGCAGGATAAGACACTAGCCCGAATAATGGCCCAGTTCTGCTGGCCAGGGATTCGTGGCGATGTCCATAGGTGGTGTATGGCGTGCCGCGAATGCCAGTTAGTAAATCCCGCGGCCATTCCAAAAGCGCCTTTGCGCCCTCTGCAATTAATCGAGACCCCGTTCAACAGAATTAGGATGGATCTCGTCGGGCCATTAGATCGGTCAACACGAGGATATTGCTTTATTTTAGTTCTGGTGGACTATGCAACACGATATCCGGAAGCAGTGCCTCTTTGCAATATCTCAGCATGTAGTATTGCAGAAGCGCTCTTCCACATCATCTCCTGAGTCGGAATCCCCAAAGAGATTCTGACTGATCAAGGCACTACGTTTATGTCATGCACACTGTGCGAACTGTATGGGTTACTGGGAATTAAGCCTATCCGCACCAGCGTTTATCACCTACAAACGGATGGCTTAGTCGAACAGTTTAATCGCACCTTCAAAAACATAATTCGGAAATTTGTAAGCGAGGACACACGCAACTGGGATAAATGACTCGAGCCCCTGTTACTCGCAGTGCGAGAGGTCCCACAAGCCTCCACGGGGTTCTCCCCGTTCGAATTATTATATGGGCATAAGCCGCATGGCATTCTGGATGTGCTATGGGAAAATTGGGAGGAGGGACCTTCGACCAGTAAAAACAAAATTCGATACATTATCAACCTGCACGCAAAACTCCACACCCTCATGCACCTAACCCAGGAGAATTTGCGGCAGGCCCAAGAACGTCAATTCCATGTGTACGACAGGGGCATGCGCCTTAGGGATTTCACACCAGGAGATAAAGTACTCGTGTTGTTGTCCAGATCGAGCTCCAAATTGATCGCCAGGTGGCAAGGACCCTTTGAGGTCACACGGCGAGTCGGGGACGTCGACTATGAGGTGAGGCGAATGGACAGGGGTGGGGCATTACAGATATACCATCTCAATCTACTAAAACTTTGGAATGAGGAGGTCCCCGTGGCGTTGGTGTAGGTGGTTCCAGAGAAGGTGGAGCTGGGGCCAGAGGTTCAAAAAAGAAAATTGACATCGCCCACCGCTCCGGTCCCCTGTGGAGACCACCTCTCCCCGACCCAGCTCACAGAGGTCACCCAGTTGCAAACAGAATTTTCCAACGTGTTCTCGCCACTGCCTGGCCGCACCCACCTCATAGAACACCACATTGAGATGCCCCTGGGGGTAGTAGTGCGCAGCCACCCTTACAGACTGCCCGAACACAAAAAAAAGGTGGTTTGGGAAGAACTTGAGGCCATGCGCGAAATGGGCATCGTCGAGGAGTCCCACAGTGACTAGAGCAGCCCGGTGGCCTTGGTTCCCAAAGCTGATGGGTCGGTCCGGTTCTGTGTGGACTATAGAAAAGTCAACACAGTGTCTAAATTCGACGCTTACCCAATGCTTCGTATTGACGAGTTGCTCGATTGACTAGGCATGGCTCGTTTTTATTCGACACTGGATTTGACAAAGGGATATTGGCAGATCCCCTTGACTCCGCTATCCCGAGAGAAAATGGCCTTTTCCACACCATTTGGCTTACACCAGTTTGTCACACTTCCTTTTGGGCTGTTTGGGGCACCCGCTACGTTCCAGCAGCTCATGGATAGGGTCCTCCGCCCCCACACCACCTACGCGGCCGCCTACTTGGATGACATTATTATTTATAGTAATGACTGGCCGCGGCACTTGGAACACCTAAGGGCCGTCCTTAGGTCACTGAGGCGAGCGGGTCTCACAGCCAACCCGAAGAAGTGTGCGATTGGGCGGGTGGAAGTACGGTATCTGGGTTTCCACTTGGGCAATGGGCAGGTGCGTCCCCAAATTAATAAGACAGCAGCGATTGCGGCCTGCCCGAGGCCCAAGACCAAAAAGGGGGTGAGACAGTTCCTGGGGCTGGCTAGCTACTATCGTAGGTTTATACCTAATTATTCGGACGTCACCAGCCCGCTGACTGATCTCACTAAAAAGGGAGCACCAGATCCGGTCCAATGGACGGCGCAATGCCAGCAGGCTTTCTCAGAGGTAAAGGCTGCAGTGTGTGGGAGGCCACTGTTACACTCCCCTGACTTTTCTCTCTCCTTTATTTTGCAGACGGACACATCAGACAGAGGGCTGGGGGCTGTTCTGTCCCAGGAGGTGGAGGCAGAGGACCGTCCAGTGCTGTACATCAGCCGGAAGCTGTTGGTGCGTGAGGGCAGGTACAGCACAATCGAAAAGGAGTGCATCGCCATCAAGTGGGCAGTCCTCACCCTCCGCTACTATCTGCTGGGGCACCCTTTCACCCTCTGTTCGGACCACGCGCCCCTGCAGTGGCTCCACCGCATGAAGGATGCCAACGCGCAGATCACCCGTTGGTATCTGACACTCCAGCCGTTTAAATTCGAGGTGGTCCACAGGCCGGGGGCGCAGATGGTCGTGGTGGATTTCCTCTCCCATCAAGGGGGGTGGGGAGTCGGCTACAGGCTGGACGGCTCCCCGGCCTGAGTCGGGCGGTGGGGGTATGTGGCAGCGGGGGTGTGGCCAAGCGTCGGTCTGTGAATGGAGGGCGGAGTCAGGGAAGGTAAGTGGTGGAATCATTGCACCTGATGGGAATTAACCTGTGTTTGTGTGTCTTCCCCAGTGACCGCGCCCTTTAAAATGAGAGAGAGAGCAGAGAAAGGGAGCTCTCTCCCCAACCAGAACACTTGTGTGTGTGCGTGTGTGGCTGGGAGAGTGTGGAAAGCTGAAAAGCGAAAAATAAAGAGGTTTTGTGATCTCAGTTCTAGCCTGCCATGCTTCTGTGCTCCACCCACCTGGTCAGATACCACAAACTCCGAAGTGCGTCACATCTACAATCACACATGGGACCACTGGCCGAAGAAGGCGAGGAAAGGGGGACGACCTGGAGTATATTTTAAAATAGGAACGCACTTTCCCTCGGTAATAAGCATAAATACTGTATGTCTGAAAGCGATTTCTTTAGTCTAGTCCATTTATTTCGAACAGTGAACCGAATTGTATACACTCACCTGCCATTTTAATAGGAACATCTGTAAGTGCATGCACAGTGCGTGATTGTTACACTCATTCTTACAACAAAATGACATAGTGGTTACAGCCTCTGAGGCAGTAGCCACAAAAAAATAATTTATTTCAAACTTCAAAAGCAGCATGTAAATATAATAACGGTGCGGCGCAGACTTGTCACTTATCTATGCCGAGTCACATAAAATACTTTGTTTTGAAACGGATAAAATAAATCACCATCCCACCTTACCTTTGAATAGTTTTAGACCAAACTTCATAGCATCTTTAGTGCTTTTAGGAACAGCGTTTTCTTTCATCATGTGTAATTCTCTCTCACTTACGGTGACGAAGCGATTAGCCGCCATTTTGCCGAGTCGCTCAAGGGGATTATTGAGAAATAGTCCGAATCTCTTGACTAATCAGTGCAGGCGATTTTCTATAATAATCAACGTATTTATACTAATAGGCATTAAAACATATGAAGAAAATGCTGAATGTTTTTAAATCTGTCGAATATTTAAAGCTGCAGGATCAGGATTTGGGGATTGGAAGCCATTCTGGAGTTTCATGCTACCCGAAGAATGTTTTCATAACTTGTGTTGCCCTTCTTCACAGATCTGGTGGCTAACAAGATCTTAGCTAACTAACTTTAGCATGGAGAACAAATCACACCGATTTGCTTTTGATGGTTGTATTTTTATAATCTCGTCTGTGTTGTGTGTGTACTTGGGGATCTGATCCTAACGTGTTCTCCAGCTTTCCTCTAACTAGCCAATGTGTGATGCTGATTGGCTACGTGTAAAGACTTCCATCTAAAGTTGGGATGATGTATGCATCCGAGAACACCTGCCATGTCAGGGATATCATATTTTATTCTATCCACGTTCACTGGATATGAGCAAATCGTGCACTCTGATTGGCTACCAGCTAATATACCATGAGTACAGAAAAACAAAATGGCAGAATGTGTTGCTGAACCAACCGAGGATGAAATAAAAACTCTACTTGAAAACAAAACATCAAAAAATATAAAAAAGCAACAAAATATGGAATAAAAGTATTTGATGGTAAGAACGTATCTTTTTTTATTTTCAAGAATGATTATTTTCGCATTTCTCACAAATTGCTCCTGTCATTTCACCGGTTTGTTTACATTCTAAGCGGAAATGATTTTGTCGGACGTTTTGTATGAAGTTTTTATTTATCGAATTTGCAAAAAATAAAAATGCTCCGTTTCTCAAAATCCAGTGAATGTGGATAGAATAAAACAGTTATGCCACTCAATCTCGTCGTACATGGATTATAGCCAACTCAGCGCTACGCTCCTCGTCGGCTATCAGCTCATGTACGACTCGATTTCATGGAATAACTGTTAAATATAGTATTTTCTTTCCTCTAGACTCAATATTTTTCAGTGAACAAAAGAAAAAAAATATATCAATTGCACAACAGCTGTAAAAGCAATGCTCACGAGTCTTGTTATTACTAAGTCTTGTTGTGCTTGAGTGACCTCAAGGGCGTCCCAGAGCATCAAAACAGGTTCAAAGTTTCAGATATTTTAGCTATTAGTTAATAGTTTACAAGAGAATTTGTACCTACGATTTGCTGATGTAATCATAAAGTCTGTCCTGTGTTTGTCTGAGAACTCATAACATACTGTTAACATTTTAGTATACAGTTTATATTATATTATCATGTACAGTTGGGCGGCACAGTGATGTAGTGTTTAGCACTGAAAGAAAGAAAGCACAACTTTATTCATCACACACTTGTGAAATTTCCTCTCTGCATTTAACCCATCTGAAGCAGTGAACACACACATGAGCGATGAGCACACACACATACCCAGAGCAGTGGGCAGCCATGCTAACAGCATCCGGGGAGCAGTTGGGAGTTAGGTGCCTCGCTCAAGGGCACCTCAGCCCAAGGTCGTCCCATATTAACCTAACCTGCATGTCTTTGGACTGTAGGGGAACCCGGAGCACCCGGAGGAAACCCACGCAGACATGGGGAGAACATGCAAACTCCACACAGAAAGGCTCTTGCCGGCCGCTGGGTTCGAACCCAGAATCTTCTTGCTGTGAGGCAACCGTGCTAACCACTACACCACCATAGCAAGAAGGTTCTGGGTTCGAGCCCAGTGGCTGATGAGGGCTTTTCTGTGTGTGGAGTTTGCATGTTCTCCCCATGTCTGCGTGGGTTTCCTCCGGGTGCTCTGGTTTCCCTCACAGTCCAAAGACATGCAGTTAACTGGCTACTCTAAATTGCCCCTAGGTGTGAGTGTAAGTCTGAACGTGTGTGAATGGTTGAGAGGAGAAAACCTCTATAATAATCCAATACAAGGCAACGGGAAACCACTACTGTAATTCTTCCCTAGAAACTTTGATGGTTGAAGCTGTCAGAGCGGACCTGCCATCAGGCAGAACACTGAAGAAGAAGCATGTACAGTTCTAAGAAATAAAAAAGACAGAAAATGATTAAGGCCCCGGTCCCACAACACCGATATCTATACCTACACCTATAACTCCACCTCTGACTATCCATCTGCCTGGATTTAGTTCCAGTCTGGAGCAGAAACACCACAACTACAATCCCGACTATAGTATCGTCTGGTCCTGACACTCAGGAGAAATAAATGCATGCAACTTAGGAACGGTCATGGAAGATTTTTCTAAGTCGTAGCACATTATTCTGGGTCATACTGTACAGCTTGGGCTTCAAAACAACCCATTCGCAGACTCCGGTGGTTGATATAAATTATAATACAGATAGGTCACAGACTATGGAAATATACAGTAATTTTTTAAAAAGGATCCAAAATACAGAGTGGTTACGGATTTTAATACAGACGCGTCATGGATGCTAATAATTTATTTATTTTGGTCACGGATGTTTCAGTATTGGTTACGGATGATGCATCACGGATTTAAAAAAAAAAAAGAAGTCGTCTAAAACCATGAAATGCTTGGACTGCCGAAATCTCATCTCATCTCATTATCTCTAGCCGCTTTATCCTTCTACAGGGTCGCAGGCAAGCTGGAGCCTATCCCAGCTGACTACGGGCGAAAGGCAGGGTACACCCTGGACAAGTCGCCAGGTCATCACAGGGCTGACACATAGACACAGACAACCATTCACACTCACATTCACACCTATGGTCAATTTAGAGTCACCAGTTAACCTAACCTGCATGTCTTTGGGGGAAACCGGAGCACCCGGAGGAAACCCACGCAGACACGGGCAGAACATGCAAACTCCGCACAGAAAGGCCCTCGCCGGCCACGGGGCTCGAACCCAGGACCTTCTTGCTGTGAGGCGACAGTGCTAACCACTACACCACCGTGCCGCCCTAGGACTGCCGAAATTCATAATTAAAATATCTTACCTGCATTAATATGTTTATTAATTTACTATTGATATTTCATGGAAAATAATCACATATCCATGAAAAAAAGATCTGTACTTTGTATTATATTTTTTATTTAACTTGAATCCGTATCCTGTGACTTCATGACGCAACCAGGATGTACAAAGATGTTCAGGAAAAATAGCACGTTCTCAGACAACGTCACATGGAAACAATTACCTGATTGGTCAAATGTTTTATCGGATCAGGTCCAGGTCTGGAAAAAATGGCTCCAGAAGCAGTCTCACTGATATGTAAACCCAGGCCTGGGCTATACTGTAGGTATCGTTATCGGTCTGGTCTGAGCATCAACCACATAAACTGCAGGGGATCGATTTTGATATAGTTATAGGTATTGTGGGAGCAGGCCTTAAGGTTCTGGGTTACTGATCAGAAGGTCAGAGGTTCAAGCCACAACACTGCCAAGCTGCCACTGTAGGGTCCTTGAGTAAACCTTATAGACTCCAGACACACCACATCATGGCTGACTCTGTGCTCTCACCCCAACGTCCTGGGATACAGTATGTGAAGGAAAGAATTCCACTGTACAGTACTGT
Organism: Neoarius graeffei; assembly: GCF_027579695.1. NCBI lineage: Eukaryota > Metazoa > Chordata > Actinopteri > Siluriformes > Ariidae > Neoarius > Neoarius graeffei. Next base: position 71,773,984 of record NC_083581.1, on the reverse strand, counting down.
ATATGTGACAAAGATTTATTTGTTCTAGATCCAATATAACCCAGAAGATGATGGGTCCTATTCATCTTGAGTCTGGTTCTTCTCAAGGTTTCTTCTTGATCATCTCAGTAAGATTTTCTTTGCTACTCTCACCTCTAGCCTGCTCATCAGGGATCGAAATACACATCCAGCTGTTTTATGACAATATCTACTCTGAAAAGTACGATACAAATAAAAATGAATTAAAATTAGTGATCAGGAAATATGACAACGGAGCAAGTAAAAGGTAAACTGAGGGACTAAAAAATGATTAACCAGCTGTCATCAAATATTAATGACAGCCTATTAGTGGTACGGTTTACGTGTTTATCTCTCCCTCTGTGTAGAAATACAGTACATGTCAAACATCTGTAACATGTACTTATTGACTGAGTGGGAAGGCTGGATGGGAAAATATTTGGCTCAAGGTCATGCCGTACGGACCAAGCGCAGCAAGGTCCGTAGAAATAATCAATTATATGCTGAATCACTTTGGTACAAGTTTGAAATAACAATTTGAATTCTATAAAATACAACTGACTTTACCGTTCTCGCGAAATAAAAACGACTTTTAAGCTAGACCGCCTTTCAGATTTTTCAAGTGTAGGTCATAAAACAAATTTTCCCCGACACCCAAATGTTTTTGTTTAGTGGAACGAAAGCTACTGAATTCGAATCACAGACTTCTAATTTTATTAGTTTGTTTTTTTTTAAATAGAACAATTAATGAATTTATCTCCGCATGGCCCTATAATTCTCTGCTATTTTTTCCTGCTTCACCATGACGCAATTCAAGATACTACGTCATGCATCACATCACGTGGTGGGCTTTCCCCGTTCACGCAAGGCATTGTGGGATACAAATTTGAAACAGGAGAGAAAAATGGAGGATGTGAGTGTGCGAATGAAATGTGAAAGACCGACTACAGTAACGGAAAGAAAGCGAGAAGAAAAGACGTTATGTTATATACGAAGGAAAGGAAACGCAGGACCAAACTAATAAATATCGGCGCTCAGCGAGCACCTCGGTGTGATCAGCTGTTCGTTTAGCGACAGAATGATGGAACTGTCAGTGCACGCTCAAAGGTGAACCTGTAGATGGCAGTAATGCAACACTGTGGATGCCAGCTGCTGTAAAACCCAAAAGAAGAAGAAGGTAAACCTGCGCATGCGCACACGGACTTCCTCTGTCTGCTTGACTGCGCGAAGCGAATGATTTCATGCACATTATTTGCTTTAATCTGCTCAAATTAAATAACTTCCCAGCCACAGAATGGCCTGATATTTTGTGAGATATTACAGAAATAAACATATATCACAATCACCACATTTCAGCGGGAACTAAATTTCACTGATTTTATGAAATTGAAAGACCGTCTAGGCGGCACGGTGGTGTAGTGGTTAGCGCTGTCGCCTCACAGCAAGAAGGTCCGGGTTCGAGCCCCGTGGCCGGCGAGGGCCTTTCTGTGTGGAGTTTGCATGTTCTCCCCGTGTCCGCGTGGGTTTCCTCCGGGTGCTCCGGTTTCCCCCACAGTCCAAAGACATGCAGGTTAGGTTAACTGGTGACTCTAAATTGAGCGTAGGTGTGAATGTGAGTGTGAATGGTTGTCTGTGTCTATGTGTCAGCCCTGTGATGACCTGGCGACTTGTCCAGGGTGTACCCCGCCTTTCACCCGTAGTCAGCTGGGATAGGCTGCAGCTCGCCTGCGACCCTGTAGAACAGGATAAAGCGGCTAGAGATGATGAGATGAGATGAAAGGCCGTCTAGCTTTAAGATAACTTTGTTCGTAAAAGTCGGTTCAAACTCGGGTCAGCTCATGGACACACCATCAATACAAGCCAGTTAAGTCGACACAAAAGAACTTTGATTTGAAAACCAAATAGAGTCGAGTCGGCAGTCGAGTCAGTTCAATCTTCTTCATCTGATGATGACTCGATAACAAAATGTCATTTTTTTAAATAATGGATGCGACACTAGCACCTGGAAGAATAAGACTTTGCATATAAAGGTAGCGTTGAATACTTTGTGAAAAGAAAGACTTCTCTTTTTCTTCACTTGTATATAGAAACTACACAGCAAGCTACCGGTATCAAGCTCCTTAGAGGCGATAACTGTGATGTCTCTTTCCTCCTTAACTTCAGCAGGAAATCTTTTGAAAACATTCATGTTGTACTTTGATTTTTTTTTTTTTGTCCTTGTAAACAAGTGAATTTCTTCACTCGAAAGTACCTTTTTTCATTTTCTTCAACAATTCCAGCTGTTCTAAATCATCTGGATTAGAAAATTCACTTTCACTGTGCTCTCTGTCTGTGCCACTCATTTTTCAAAGTAACAATTCAGAGCAAAATGAAAATGACGGAAGGAAGTGAGGGAAACGGGTCCAGGGCCGCATACAGCTTTTTCTGGACCGGATTCAAAAATCCGTATCTGAACAGTCATGTGACTCTTCCCAATGGTTTTATTAAGAGTGTGTGTGCGGGTCCGTACGGGTCGTATGATAATGTAACATACAGTATAGTATCACTCTGCTGCAGTTCTTACTCCTGGCATTAATCTGTAAACAATACTGTATTTTGCACTTCTGCTTAGATGCGAACTGCATTTCACTGGCTTTGTACCTGGACTCTGCACAGTGACAAAGTTGAATCGAATCTTATCGAAAAAATGTTTGGAGACACTGACTCATTACTCACTGATAGGTTTTTCATTCTGTGTTGCGACTATTTTCTACATTGTAGAACAATACTGAAGACGTCAAAACCGAAATAACATCGGGGACACGTACGGAATTAAAGGTAAACAAAAAGTGTGACAAAAAATATTCCATATTTTAGATTCTTCAAAGTATCCAGCGTTTACCTTGATGACGCTTTGCACACTATTAGCATTATCTTAACCAGCTTCATGAAGTAGTCACCTAGAACGCTTTTCAATTAACAGGTGTGTCTCGTCAAAAGTTCATTAGCGGACGAGTTTCTTGCCTTATTAATGCGTTTGAGATCAAACAGTAAATAGTAAATAATAAAAATACAGTAAACAGCCCTATTCAACACCACAACTGTAGTAATCCATGTTATTCTATCCACATTCACTGGATATGAGTAATCGCGTGCTCTGATTGGCTATTATGCTACTAGGATATCAGCTCATATACCATGAGTGGAGAAAAATAAAATGGCGGCTTTGTTTTCAAGTATTTAAAAGAAACAGAAATAGCTAAAAGAATATAGTTTTTCCCCCCTCCAATATCATCTGTTCCACACTTCAGCCCAGTCGGTGGCAGTAATGCACCTTTAAGTTGGTTTGTCGTCAAGCAAAAAAAAAAAAAAAAAACCTAAAGAAAAAGAAGAAGAAAATAACGGAGTGGGTTACTGAACCAACTGTGGACAAAAGAAATACAAACTTTACTCGAAAACAAAAAAAAAACCAAAATAAAAAAAGCAACAAAATATGGAATGAAAGTATTTGATGGTAAGAACATATCTTTTTTTTTTTTTTAGTTTGCAAGAATTATAATTACTATAGCATTTTTCACAAATCGCTCCTGGCATTTCGCCGGTTTGTTTACATTCCAAGCAGAAATGATTTTGTCGGACGTTTTGTATAAAGTTTTTATCTATCGAATTTGCTAAAAGCAAAAATTCTCTGTTTCTCAAAATCCAGTGCTACTCGGTGCTATGCGCCTCGTCGGCTATCAGCTCATGTACGACTCGGTTTTGTGGAATAACTGTTAAATATATCAAGAACTGCTTAATAACTAAATCAAGTGGAACGACATCCATCATTACTTTAAGACATGAAGTGTCTTTTAATCTCATCTCATCTCATTATCTCTAGCCGCTTTATCCTGTCCTACAGGGTCGCAGGCAAGCTGGAGCCTATCCCAGCTGACTACGGGCGAAAGGCAGGGTACACCCTGGACAAGTCGCCAGGTCATCACAGGGCCGACACATAGACACAGACAACCATTCACACTCACATTCACACCTACGGTCAATTTAGAGCCACCAGTTAACCTAACCTGCATGTCTTTGGACTGTGGGGGAAACCGGAGCACCCGGAGGAAACCCACGCGGACACGGGGAGAACATGCAAACTCCACACAGAAAGGCCCTCACCGGCCACGGGGCTCGAACCCGGACCTTCTTGCTGTGAGGCGACAGCGCTAGCCGCTACACCACCGTGCAGCCCACGTGTCTTTTAATTATTAAAAATAAAGATAAAACATTGAATTAGAAAGTGGAACTGGTCCTGTAGGCAATGGATGTTGTAAAAACTTGCCCAAATTATAAATACCGACTTGTCCATTTAGAATTGTCATGATGTTATATGCGTTCAACTGATTCATAGGAAGTCCACGGCTTATTTTGTTCATACAGCCTCTGCAAGATAGATAGATAGATAGATAGATAGATAGATAGATAGATAGATAGATAGATAGATAGATATTGAAAGACAGAGAGAGCGAGATAAACAGAGAGAGAGAGAGCAACAATATGAAAGGATGCACAATAGGACCTAGTAACCGGGCCGGACACAGAAATCTCCCTTCTCCTGTCTTCCATCGTCTCCCCCTGCGCCTGTCCTCAAAATTCACCCCTCTGATTCCAGCATCAAAGGGCACTTGTGGCTCCGGCTGGGTGGCCACTAGTCTCTCATTTCCTCCCCATGTGCACTGCAGCCATTCAGGTTGGACAGGCCCCATCAGGGCTGAGTGGGCCCCAGAGAGCCAGCCAGCAGGGCCGCTCATGAGAGCTTCCTGGTCATTTAAGAAGCAGAGCACAGAATGGAGCACCATTGTCCCACTCTGTTATCTGATGGCCTAGGCCAAAGGTAGACAAAGCCAAGCGCCTTGGGACTCCTCCTCCCGCCTTTCTGACTGCAATGAGGCTTTTTCTTTTTGGAAGCACGTCTATGGTTGATGTAAGCAAGTCAAGCGGATTAACACAGATAGGTACGAAGCGATTCTACATCAAACGAATCAAACATTTCTGGAAAACAGGAGCTTAAACTGCATTATATGTACCGGTAGTTATGCACTTATTTGTGTGCTTGTTTAAATGTCTGATAAATGAACACAGGACTCTATTAATGCAAAAGTAATCGCGGAAAAAATCCTGCGACGTTGACCAACTGACTCACTTCATAAGCGGCAACTTTCTTTCAACTCCAAAACTGATCTTTAGTTGAATTAAATTTTATTTTGTATCGCATTTTTAACAAAAATACATCATCACAACCAGCAATCCAGATGTACAGTACTGCGCAAAAGTCTTCGGCGTACTATTTTTTTTTTCTCATACAAACTTTGTTACAAATGTCTATTTTATGATTTCTACATTATCGAGTCAAAACATTACAAAAACATTTTAGAGTTCCAAACGTTCACTGTTTTTTTTTCCCCCCCAGCACAAAATTAAACGTTACAGAAAAAATGTTTGTAATGTATCTGAGCAGCATATTCCATAAGATCGCACTTTCAGATCAAAAAAGAAAACATAATGAAGGCTACTTTTTTTTTGGGTGCAAAATTAAGAAGCGAGTGTGACAAAGTGTCTAGAAGGTTCTGTAAGATGCTCAGTAAAACCTACAGTTCATTTCCTTATAAAACTGCACTCATTGTACCTGAGACTACTATAGATGTCTTACAACCACGTGATCAAAATGTGCTACGTCATGAGCGTCCGCCATGATGGTGGATATACAAAGCAACTAGGATGGCAGCTGCTGAAAGCGTGTCTGTAAACGATGCTGAAATTTCTCAGTATTACCACGATTTGAACGCTCGAGCGAAGATTTGATACAAAGAAAAGATAGATATGTGTGGTTTTGACCCATATTATTTTAAAAAGTCAGACTTTTCTGAAGATAAGACGCTTCTACCGACCATCGAGTACCCAGAGATATCGTGTTCAGGGGCGGTCCTGGGGGCGGTCCGACCGGGCAGCCACCCGGGGGGGGCGGCACGAGCGCGGGCGCGAAAAAAAAAAAAAACGGTCCCCAAAAAAAACAACAGGTCCCCCCCAAAAAAAACCCGAAAAAAAACGGGGGGGGGGGGGGGGGGGGGGACACATTTTGGATGGGGAAGCCCAATACCAAAGTTGCACAGGTGACGTCATCAGTGTGTGTGTGCCGAACTTGTCGTAGCCCCATAATATGCACAATCCCGCCAGCGGAACGTTGTACTAGTCATCAAAAAGACTTTACTACCATAGTACTGCACTGCTATGACAGTACACAGAGTCTTAAGTAATACATTACGACTTGATCATTGCCATTCTGGTAACAGCAAATTTATAACGGGCCGTGTCCACGACGTACAACACACGACGAGAAATGTTTAAACGACCATGTAAAGCTGTTAACATTCTGTTGGCTAATACAGAGCCCAACGCAGGGGGGGGGGGGGCACGAGCGCGGGCGCAAAAAAAAAAAGGTCCCAAAGAAAAAAAAAGTGGTCCCCCCAAAAAAAACCCCGAAAAAAAAAACAGGACGGGGGGGGGGCAGCAGGGGGTTTCGCCCGGGGAGTAAATCACTCTAGGATCGCCACTGATCGCGTTCTATCTGGTTTGGCTGCCGAAGAATCAAGCCCGACCTTGGACGAAACATAGCCCACTTTCTGAGTGGGTGCCCAGTCTGGATTGTTTCTATCGTATAATTTTGCTGGCGCTCCTAGAAGCGAAATGGTAATACACGTTAAAATTATAACAACAACAGACTGAACCACAACAAGAGAACGCTCATTTTATAGCAAAATTCTACCAACACGAAATACAATTCTTCCATGATATTATCGAGAAAGATTTTGAATCTCACCGGAGATAAAATGATCACTGCAAACACGAGCTGTTTTGGTTTTAGCCTCTGTTAGATCAGCCCTGCCGATGTTGTTCAGCCGTGCTCGTCTCCTCTCCGTACTAAGCCTCAGAGTTTCCTCGCCCTCTTTCCGAATCACGGGCGGAATTCTAAAAAATCGGAACGTGCCACGGTCACGAGTACTGTTGTGACCACAACCATATACAGCACAAAGATATGGCAGAACTAAAAGAACGCTTAAAGCAGTGGAAAAACAGAGAGAGTTGCGCACGCGTGACTGTGTTTTGTATGGAATGTCGCTTGACCCCGCATTTGTATCTCCACCAACATGGCCGACATCCAGGTTTCTATTTTGCTTTGATGTCGCTTGTAAGTCAAGGATATAATTTTTTTTTTTTAAAGCAAAGGGTTGTCTCACACCAAATATTGACTTTGTTTCATTTATTATGGCTCCCTGATTACTGTTTATAGTAATTTTTATGTTGAAACATTTCATTTCATTACTTTTAAGCCATTTTTGTTCTCCATTTTTGTTTCTTTACTGTACATGTGCCAAAGACGTTTGCACAGGACTGCAGATTTAGATCCAAAATGACCAAGCCAGAGGTGACAATGTCAAGGAAAAAGTCCTTGAGATAACATAAGGTACAGTAGAAACCTTGAAAGGAACCAGATTCAAAAGGAAACCCATCCTCTTCTGCCACTGGTGACACTGGATAGTGGGATTAGAACTCATTATCTTTCTAGAACTGTATACTCCAATCCAGTATAAAGTCAAACAGAAAAAAAGTAAATGTGTTGAAAGGATGTTTGGTGTGAACGTGCTGTGAGTCCTGGGATGAGCACAGGAAAGGTGTTATGATTACAGCAGCAGTATCCAGGTGAGATTTGGATATTAACTGTCTTTAGGAAGTGTAAATCTTTAGGCTGTGTACGTGGGACCATCGACAGTACAAGGTGAATCAATAAAATAAACAAAATAACCAAATACATTGTATTGTCTCATCTCATCTCATTATCTGTAGCCGCTTTATCCTGTTCTACAGGGTCGCAGGCAAGCTGGAGCCTATCCCAGCTGACTACGGGCGAAAGGCGGGGTACACCCTGGACAAGTCGCCAGGTCATCACAGGGCTGACACATAGACACAGACAACCATTCACACTCACATTCACACCTACGCTCAATTTAGAGTCACCAGTTAACCTAACCTGCATGTCTTTGGACTGTGGGGGAAACCGGAGCACCCGGAGGAAACCCACGCGGACACGGGGAGAACATGCAAACTCCGCACAGAAAGGCCCTCGCCGGCCACGGGGCTCGAACCCGGACCTTCTTGCTATGAGGCGACAGCGCTAACCACTATACCACCGTGCCACCCCTAATATTATTATTATTATTATTATTATTATTATTATAATACATACAGGACGCTTTTTCAATGGAATAAAAACGTGTTCTATTCCCTTCTAGCGGGTTTTATTCATTTGGTTTGATAGCATGCAATATTGTTATCATATCACTTATCCTACGTGTATTACGTCACACTACCCAATGGAGAATGAGCGTGCAATATTGTTACAATATTGCACTTTGTCAAGACAACACGACATCACACATCAGAGACGTAAAACTTCCGTGTTAGCGAGCGACAGTGACAATTTGTAAACAAACATGGCCACCAGGTTTGCTTCATTAAATACGGGAGATTTTGAGAGAATTTTGGCTGCCAAGTCACTCCGTTGTGTGTAGCTGTCGATGTTGATTTTAAAAGTAACCAGAGGTGGAAAAACTGGATTGACAAAGTAAAAGTCCTGCTTAGGTTTTCCTTCTGCCTGTGCTCTCAACACAGGTGATTTCACCAATTAGCTCATCAACCTGGCTTAGGGGATGTGGTAATTAGGATCAGCTGGTTCATTGAATTGGCTGGAGCAAAAATGTGGCAGGGTTTTTACTTTCTGCACCCGGGTTTTTCCACCTCTGAAAGTAACTAAGTAAATTACGCAGGGGAAATAATAATAATAATAATAATAATAATAATAATAATATTCGGCTTGACTGCAATAGTGTTGGTTTTCGCTAACAATATACCAGCTGGAAGGTGATTAGACTGCCGCACGAACAGCACCGAGTCACCGGTAAGCTAATGTCAGCCTTCGCTAACGCTACTGCTACACCAGCTGGAAGGTAACTGGACTGCCATGCTAACAGCACTGAGTTGTGGGTAAGTTAGCGTTGGCCTTCACTAATGCTACTTCTACGCTGGCTGGAAGATAACTGGACTGTCACGCTAACAGCACTGAGTCGCGGATAAGCTAGTGTCAGCCTTCGCTAATGCTACTGCTACACCAGCTGGAAGGTAACTGGACTGCCATGCTAACAGCACTGAGTCGCGGGTAAGTTAGCGTCGGCCTTCACTAATGCTACTTCTACGCTGGCTGGAAGATAACTGGACTGTCACGCTAACAGCACTGAGTCGCGGATAAGCTAGTGTCAGCCTTCGCTAATGCTACTGCTACACCAGGTGGAAGGTAACTGGACTGCCATGCTAACAGCACTGAGTCGCGGGTAAGTTAGCGTCGGCCTTCACTAATGCTACTTCTACGCTGGCTGGAAGATAACTGGACTGTCACGCTAACAGCACTGAGTCGCGGGTAAGCTAGTGTCAGCCTTCGCTAACGCTACTGCTACACCAGCTGGAAGGTAGCTGGACTGCCATTCTAACAGCACTGAGTCGCGGGTAAGTTAGCGTCAGCCTTCACTAATGCTACTTCTACGCCGGCTGGAAGATAACTGGACTGTCATGCTAACAGCACTGAGTCACGGGTAAGCTAGCGTCAGCCTTCGCTAATGATACTGCTACGCCGGCCGGAAGGTAACTGGACTGCCGCGCTAACAGCACTGAGTCGCGGGTAAGTTAGCGTCGGCCTTCACTAATGCTACTTCTACGCTGGCTGGAAGATAACTGGACTGTCACGCTAACAGCACTGAGTCGCGGATAAGCTAGTGTCAGCCTTCGCTAATGCTACTGCTACACCAGCTGGAAGGTAAGTGGACTGCCATGCTAACAGCACTGAGTCGCGGGTTAGTTAGCGTCGGCCTTCACTAATGCTACTTCTACGCTGGCTGGAAGATAACTGGACTGTCATGCTAACAGCACTGAGTCACGGGTAAGCTAGTGTCAGCCTTCGCTAACGCTACTGCTACACCAGCTGGAAGGTAACTGGACTGCCATGCTAACAGCACTGAGTTGCGGGTAAGTTAGCGTCGGCCTTCACTAATGCTGCTTCTACGCTGGCTGGAAGATAACTGGACTGTCACGCTAACAGCACTGAGTCGCGGGTAAGCTAGTGTCAGCCTTCGCTAACGCTACTGCTACACCAGCTGGAAGGTAGCTGGACTGCCATGCTAACAGCACTGAGTCGTGGGTAAGTTAGCGTCGGCCTTCACTAATGCTACTTCTACGCCGGCTGGAAGATAACTGGACTGTCATGCTAACAGCACCGAGTCACGGGTAAGCTAGCGTCAGCCTTCGCTAATGATACTGCTACGCCGGCCGGAAGGTAACTGGACTGCCGCGCTAACAGCACTGAGTCGCGGGTAAGCTAGCATCGGCCTTCGTTAATGCTACTGCTATGCCGACTGGACGGTAACTGGACTGCCGCGCTAACAGCTCTGAGTCACAGGTAAGCTAGCATCGGCCTTCGCTAATGCTACTTCTACGCTGACTGGAAGGTAACTGGACTGCTGCGCTGACAGCACCGAGTCGCAGGTAAGCTAGCGTTGGCCTTCAAGAATGCTGATATGAAGAGCATGTATAATAATAATAATAATAATATTGGCTGGCTTTTTTTCGTAGTATGTCAGATATATTCCATTCAGCTACTCGTCTTCGACTCGTTCAGTATCATGCTAGCTGAATGGAATCTATCTGATATACCACTCAACGCCAGCCATCTCATCTCATCTCGTTATCTCTAGCCGCTTTATCCTTCTACAGGGTCGCAGGCAAGCTGGAGCCTATCCCAGCTGACTACGGGTGAAAGGCAACGCCAGCCAATATTATTTAAATATTTTTGTGCCTGCCTTGTGTGTACGTAACTTTTATTATTAAAGTATACTTGGAAGATTCCTGTCCATTTTTCGGATACGTACTGACCTCCAGTGAATCCGGCGCAGTACAGATGTTCCCTTATGCTTGATACTCATTTTAACATTCTCAAAAAAAAGTGCCTCTAAATCATTACAGTGTACTAAATAACTCGGATGTCAACTTCCAGCATTCATGTAAAACAGCTGACTTGTTCACAAACGACACATGACGAATAAAACTTGCGGTTGATGTGTCTGACGTAGATACACGGCTCCAATTTGATGATCACACAAGAGCATGTGAGTTAATGGAGCCATGGAGTACTGACACTGCTATCCTGCTCAAACTGAGCCGGCTGAATAGGTTTTAAGAGTTATGGCTGACTGATAGCCCTTTTCCACCGACACTGTGCCTTTTAAAGAACCTTTAAAGAAAAAAAAAAACTGCATAAACTTTACATGCTCAAATTTTCAAAGCCAGCTGCAAGACAGAGCTTGAGCTTTTAGACAGTCCTTAAGAAACAGTTCAGTTTCTAAATTTGTGCTACTAATGTTACATCACATACAAGTTAGAGTTAAGAAACCACAGAACAGTCCTCAGTACTCACTTTATCCAGGTCAGGGTCACTGTGGATCAAATTTGCTTCAGAAATGAAAGGGTTACTGTCCTGAAAACATTAAAATCGAGTTATCCAATGAGATTGTTTTGTTTGTTGTGTCTAGACTGAGAAGAGTTTCGAGCTGCTCACTCATTGGTTAGGACTTCATTGCCGGGATAGAAGGCCATGGGAGTGTATGTTTACGTAGGAAGTGACAGATGAATTAACCAATCAGATTTTGATTTATGAGCTTTGGGTAATGACCGAAAGGACAAGATCGCGGATACAAGCGGCCGAAATGAGTTTCCTTCGCAGGGTGGCTGGGCGCTCCCTTAGAGATAGGGTGAGAAGCACAGTCACTCGGGAGGAGCTCGGAGTAGAGCCGCTGCTGCTCCACATCGAGAGGAATCAGCTGAGGTGGCTCGGGCATCTTTTTCGGATGCCTCCTGGACGCCTCCCTGGGGAGGTGTTCCAGGCATGTCCCCCTGGGAGGAGGCCCCGGGGAAGACCCAGGACACGCTGGAGGGACTATGTCTCTCGGCTGGCCTGGGAACGCCTCGGTGTTCTTCCCGAGGAGCTGGCCGAGGTGTCTGGGGAAAGGGAAGTTTGGGCTTCCCTGCTTAGACTGCTGCCTCCGCGACCCGGTCCCGGATAAAGCGGAAGAAGACGAGACGAGACGAGATTTTGATTTATAGTGGGCGGGACCAAAAATGTATCACCCTAGGCCTTCTCAAAGGCCAACGCAAGCTTACCGCAAGTTGTTCATCAGCAGTGTTATCGATATACCAGGAACACTGGGCGCAAGCTTGGGATACAGCCTGGATGGGACTCCAGTCTATCACAGAGCACTACGCGCACACACACACATTGACAGTTTAGCTTTGTCAGTCCACTTTCTGGCATGTTTTCAAAGGGAGGAAACCAGGCGATCTGGAGTAATGCTGCATTCAACTTGAATAGAGGATTTCGACGTGACGTCACAGGTCACGTGACGCCCCGGTGTCCGCCATTTTGAAGGTCAAGCTAGCTAATGTCAACAACATAGTAGCTGGTATGTTACTGTAGCAATGTTTACATTCAGTCATTTGGATGACTGTTAAAACCTTTCAGTCTCAAGTTTTTCCTTTACTGTATTTACTAGTTTACTGAGCTAGCGCGCTCGGGCAGGCTGGGAGCTAGTGCGCTCGGGCAGGCTGGGAGCGAGCACGCTAGCTCGGGCAGGCTGGGAGCGAGCGCGCTAGCTCGGGCAGGCTGGGAGCGAGCGCGCTCGCTCGGGCAGGCTGGGAGCGAGCGCGCTCGCTCGGGCAGGCTGGGAGTGAGTGCGCTAGCTCCCAGCCTGCCCGAGCGCGCTCGCTCCCAGCCTGCCCAAGCGCGCTAGCTCAGTAAACTAGTAAATACAGTAAAGGAAAAACTTGAGACTGAAAGGTTTTAACAGTCATCCAAATGACTGAACGTAAACATTGCTACAGTAACATACCAGCTACTATGTTGTTGACATTAGCTAGTGCTAACAGCTAGCTGCTAGTGCACTGCTACAACTACACCGACCCTAATAATACAGTTCTTGGTCATTGCCTGGTAACAGCAAATTTATAACGGGCCATGTCTCAACAGACTAAGAAGTTATTTCAATGACATTTAATAACATTTTGTTTATCCTGAGGACCGAAAGTAAATGAAAATGTGAACAAACCTTAGCTGTAATAAGATGGCGACCACCGGCTCCAGGGACGACCCGCTGATGTAGGCATGTTACCCAGCCTGGTTTTTAACGACATAGGTATACAGATCATGTGGGCCGAAGTCAGGTAAAGACGAGGGCTTCGTGTACTTCCGTACGCCAGTGAACAATCCTGGTGGAAGCAGGTAAACGTCGTTCTCTAAGCCTGCTAACCTCAATTTTTGCAAATACCTCTCCCTCTGCTCGCCCTGTAAATGCCCTACGTCGCTGGGTAGTGAAGGTGTTTTCTGCATCTCGCTCCTTTTTCTTTTATGTTTTTTCCCTGGTATTTCCCACACGCCTGACTGCAGGTCAGGAAGATCACCCGTGCTGCAGCTCTGCAAAGCCAGAAAAAGATAGCCTGGTAACGTGTACGGATCACGTACACCAGCATCATTGATTTTCTGGTGATATCGCTTCTTACTCGCGTCATCTAGGCCGGATAAAATACTCGACAATGAGACTTCGTCATGATCAACAGTGTATCGCTACCAGTAGTCGCCATATTTGTGACCGTCAAAATGGCGGCATAAATATTGTCGCTATGGAAACAATGACGTAGGCCGAAATCCTCTATACAGACTCGAAAGTCTGAGATTAGAATTACATCATTTTTTATCTCTGTGGATTTGAGTTACAAAGTGAGGGGGGAAAACAAGGAACAAGGAAACCTCCATGTTTGTCTGGTATTAGCAACAAGCGAGCCAGTTAACTGTTATAAATGATGGATATTTCCTCCTCAAAACAGCAAACTGTATAGTCAGTGTTATAGTTTTAACAAGCTATTCTGGCTATATGTTTATTGCAGTGGCAAAACATGACTATTAGAGCTGGGACTTGAGCTCAGCCAAAACTTAGCCAGACACACCAAAACACCAATAGGCAAAGGTTCTTATAAGGGATTAGCGGCAGGCTGCCAGGTCGCTCTGTTGTGTGTAGCTGTCGATGTTGATTTTAAAAATAACTAAGTAAATTACACAGTGAAATGAATACTTAAGTAAGAGTGAAAAATACTGTAGCAAGCATGCAGCATGGAAGAAGAGTCCGGAGACAGAAATCTCAGTTTCTCTGTCATTAGTCTGTGCTACTTGCTCTCGATAGATAGCACTGGCTTGACCGCTTTATTAGCATTCACTAACACTACTGATGAACGACTCACGGTTAAGCTAGCATTGGTCTTTGAGAAGGCCAAGGGTGATAAATTTTTGGTCCCTCCCACTATAAATCAAAATCTGATTGGTTAATTAATCTGTCACTTCCTACATAAACATACACTCCCATGGCGTTCTGTCCCGGCAATGAAGTCCTAACCAATGAGTGAGCAGCTCGAAACTCTTCTCAGCCTAGAGACAACAAACAAACAAATCTCATTGGATAACTCGATTTTGATGTTTTCAGGACAGTAACGCTTTCATTTCCGAAGCAAATGTGATAGAAAATGAGGCCGAATTAGAAGAGCATAATTATAATGAAAGAAATTAAATATTACATTTGAAATGCTGATGTGTTTGGGCTTCTCTGAAGGCCTTGAAGGCCCTGACGGTTCCACTCTGGTTGATTGACCTAAAGCACATTCTTACATTTATGGCATTTGGCAGATGGCTTTATCCAGGGCGACTTACAGAAGTGAAAATATAATATACTAAGTTTATTCGCAGGTTAAGGGCTTTGGTCAAAGGCCCAGCAGCTTGGCGATGCCGGGATCTGAACTCACTTTTCAAGCAGTAATTCAATGCCTTAACTGCCAAGCTACTAGTACAGATCTACTCGATACACATACTTGTATGTACTTGGGGGAAGCCATGGCCAAATGGTTAGCGAAGCAGCTTTGGGACCAAAAGGTCACCAGTTTGATTCCCTGGACCAGCAGAAATGGCTGAAGTGCCCTTGAGCAAGGCACCTAACCCCCAACTGCTCCCCAGGGTATGTTATATGTTGTTCTGGATAAGAACGTCTGCTAAATGTCTGTAATGTAATGTCATACTTGTAGATACAGCATAACTAATTTAAAGGTAAGAAGTGCTACTTTGTTTACTTCTGGTGCTGTAAGCCGCCATGTTGGTTTGATGCTACTACTGATTGCCTGGCTCCTCCTCCTCCTCCTCTCCTACCCAGCCCGCTCAAGACTGCTGTCTGTCCTGGCTCCCTGTTGGTGGAATGACCTTCCCACTGAGGTCAGAACTCCTGACTCCCTGACCACCTTCAAGCGTGGACTGAAGACTCACCTCAGGCTGTACCTCTCCCCTTCTTCCCTGCCCACTGTGTAACTGTGTTTTGGTCTAGACTCTAGACCAACCCAGGTTGTGTACTGTCTAGCCTGGGGTTAGCTGTTTTGAGTTCTCTAGTTTGTTATACTTTATATGGCTGTTTGTTTCCTTAACTGTTTGAGTATTGGTACTTCAACAGAATATTACACTAGGTATTACTGTCACTTGTTCAGTTGGCACTAGAACTTTCTTGTCTAGAAGTTCAGCACTTTGTGTACCTGACTTTTGCACTCTGGATAAGTCAAGTCAAAGTCCCTCTCATGCCAGAATCTGGTCTTCCCAGGCAGTCTCCTGTCCCAGTACTAACCAACTATTTAAAGTGTACGGGTGTGCCACCAGTCTCCATTTTGATAGCCCTCGGCCTCTCACCTATACAGCTAGGGTTACAGTGGGGGGCTAGTTCTCTGGTAACCATGAGAGTTTGCTCTGGATAAGATCATCTGCTAAATGTAATGTAATGTAATGAAGCCACTTGCTGAACTTTGAGGAACTTGGAGTTGAGGATACCATCTCAAGTTCCAAGTAGGAATTCTTCGTTTTCTTTGTTTGTTTCTGGTCACTGGTTAGGATTTACGAGGTACCCCTAGTCGAATGCAGCATAACCACACTTCAGGTGTACTCACTCTAGACGATATGTACTGCACCCGAGCATGTTTGACCACAAATTCCGGTTCATTTGACGAGTCTGAGTACTGCATACTGCACCCAGCTGCAGTTC